>NC_140169.1:177278359-177878359 GCF_963971535.1 Notolepis coatsorum
ACGGGGAAGAGGAGAAGGAGGAGGAGGATGCCGTATCAAGAGAGGCATCTGAAGAGGAAGAGGAGGAAGGAGGTGACGATGATGGTGATGAGGAGGAGGAGGTGATGCAGACAGCAACGGAGGAGGACGCAGAAAGAGGCACAGCGGCGGGAGCAGTGCAGGAGAGCGCTTCCAGCCAGTGGCAGCTGGTTCAACGCACAGGGGGGCGGCGCATCAGCGCCCTCTGTCGGCCGGACGCTGCTGTTTCTAGTTTACAGGGCAGTGGAGAAAGTCGGGAGATGACAGCTGTGCAGCAGAAGGAGAAAGGTGAGAGTGCTTCCAGCTTACATGACACTGATGACAGTGAAGAAAGTCAGGACATGACAGCTGGGAAGAAAGCTGACAACGAGGGTGAGCAGAGTGAAGGGAGCAAGTCAGGGGGATACCCCGGAGCTTCAAGGAGATCCGAAAGGAGGTGAGAATGTACTCACAGAGAAGAGGTTTACGTGCGCAGGGAGTGCTGAGAAGAGTGAGAGGGTGAAAGAGGCAGAGGGGGGCAGCTCTATCTCACTCTCAGATACTACTGATGGGGAGAGAGAACTGTCTGATGAAATAGAGATGGATTTGAGTGAGTCAAATATAAACAAGCTAAAGAGATCTCATCCGAGGACACGTGGTGGGCGCGGGCGAGAAAAGATGAGAAAAGGACGACATAAATGAATGTGATAATTCTTATTACATTTTCTGTCATGTGTGCTACACTAAATATTGTTTCACTAAATGCAAATGGTTTGAGAAGAGTACTTTTTATGACCTATAAAGCAGAAATAATAGTTTTACAAGAAACATGGTGGACAGAAAATGTAATGAATGATGTAAAAAAGAAATGGAATGATGAAATATATGTGAGTAATGGAGCAGAGAGATCGTGTGGGGTAGCTATATTATTGAAAAAAGGTGTTGTTAATAGGGTAAGGAAAATACATGAAGATACTGAGGGGAGAGTGTTGATAATTGATTTTGTGTTTAATGATATTACGTATAAATTATGTAGTATTTATGCTCCAAATACGGAAAAGGAGAGGAAAGTGTTTTTTGAGGGTTTGAGGGTGCACATGAGTGATAATTGTATAATGATTGGTGATTATAAATATGTGCACAAGATTGGATACAACAAGTAGGGTGTTTAAATTTGACACATCTAGGAATGCACTATTTAAAATAATGGCAGAAACTGATATGGTGGATGTTTGGAGAGAAGAGAATGGAGGTAAAATTGGATACACTAGAAAGCAATTGGTGATGGGTGTACTGAGGCAGAGTAGAATAGACTTATGCCTTGCAAAAAGAAGTGTACAGAAGTACATTTTAAATATAGAGCACAAATTTTATTATTTAAGTGACCATGCAGCTATATGTTTGGAGTTGGGGTATGAAGTGCAGATGAGAGGAGGGGGCAGGTGTGGTGCTTGAATATAGGGGTGCTAAAAGAGGAAGAGTATCAGAGAAAGATAAAGAAATATATATGTGCAGAGAAGGAAAACCAAATATATAAAGATAATGTGGGTGTGTGGTGGGGTAATGTGAAAGCTAATATAAAGAAAATAAGTATAAGATATACTAAAGCGCGGAATTATAAAAAGAAAAAAGAGGAATGGAAATTAAGAGAAATGTTGACAAGAGAGGAGGAGAAGATAAAAATTAATCCAGATCACAATATAGAGAAGTACCTTGAGCTTGAGGCTAGGTGGGAATCAAGTGAGAGGAAAAAATGTATGGGAGCAATTATAAGGAGCAAAGCTAAATATGCTTTTGAGGGAGAGAGGTGTACCTCTTTCTTTTTAAGGTTGGAAAAAAATAAGCAAAGGAAAACATATATAAGAGAAATTGAAAATGAAGAAGGTGAAAAAATGAATGATCTTGTTGGTGTTTTGGATACTTTGGAGTCTTTTTATAGGAAACTATACAAGAGTGAAGGGGTGGATAATGAGTGTGTAAATATTGTGTTAAATACCATGAAAATGAGGCTGGAGGAAAGTGATAAGAATATGTGTGATGGAGAAATAACTGAGAAGGAGGTGAGAGAGGCAATTCATGGCCTGCAGATCAAAAAAAGTCCGGGGCTAGATGGATTGTCTGGAGAGTTTTATAAAACTTTTGTTGATCTGCTGGCACCAATATAATTGAATGTATATAAAGAAATGGAAAGAAACAGTGTGTGTGCGGAAGGAATGACTACTGGAGTTTTGACTTTGTTATTTAAAGACAAAGGCAGCAAAACTAGGTTAGAGAATTTCAGGCCAATAAGTTTGTTGAACGGAGATTATAAGGTGTTGACAAAGATCTTGGCTAATAGAATAAAAAGGGTGACTGGGAGCATAATAGTGCCGACGCAAGCCTACAGTATACCTGGAAGAGACATATCTGAAACTATCAGAACGATAAAAGATGTGATAAAATATGTAACAGGTAGGGATGAAGAATGTGCTTTGTTAAGTGTAGACCTAAACAAAGCTTTTGATCGTGTGGAACATGAGTTTTATTGAAAACAATGAATACTTTTGGTTTTGGTGAAAGAATTATAAAATGGGTAAAACTTTTGTATACAGATGCAAAGAGTTGTGTAAAGTGCAATGGGTGTATCACAGATGTCTTTACTTTAGAACGGTCTGTGAGGCAAGGGTGTCCACTTTCAGCCTTGATGTACACAATTTCTGCAGAGCCACTTGCAACTTATGTTAAAAATATAAAGGAAATTGTAGGAATTAAAATACCAAATGGGGGGGGTGAATCTGGTGCACCAGTATGCGGATGATACTACCTTCACAGTAAGGAATATTGACAGTGTAAATAGAATAATGGAGTGTCTGCGGGTGTATGGTAGGGCATCAGGGGCTAAGATAAATGTGGATAAGTCGGAATTATTATGTATAGGTAATTTGAATATAGATAAATGTGTTTTCCCTTTTAAAATGGCGGAGGAGCACATCAACATTTTGGGGATATGGATAGGGGTGAATGATAGTAAAGAGAGGGATTTAACGTGAACGGGTATAGTAAATAAAATAAGACAGATGCTTCAGTATTGGAAACAGAGGTGTTTGAAGCTAAAAGGCAAGGTAATTATAGTAAATAGCTTATTAATGTCAAAATTTATGTATGCTTTAAGTGTGTTGGACATGCCAGAGACAGTAGAAAATGCTGTGAATGGAGTAGTAAAAGATTTCCTGTGGGAAGGGAAGATGGCTAAAATAGCGCACAAGACTCTGATAGGTAAGTGCAGGGAAGGTGGTTTAAATTTGTTTGATTTTAAGGTAATGAAAAAAACTGTAAGGATAAAGTGTGTACAGAAGTACTTGTGTGATAGCACAGAGTATGGCTGGAAGTTTTTTTTCAGAGAGTGTGTAGAGAAGGTAGGCAAGTGTGGGGACAATGGTCTGTTCATGGGGTTTAAACTGCCCATGACAGAGGGGATACCTGGTTTGTATAGGGAGGTACTGCAGGCGTGGGCCGAGTTCTTGCCCAATGTAGAGTACTTATGTACAGAGTTAGAAATGGTTTTTAACCAACCTGTATTTCTAAACCCTAAAGTAAGTATTAATGAGAGTGTTTTGTATAATAAAGTTTTTTGGAGAGCAGGAATAAGACAAGTGAAGGATTGTATGTATGAGTTTGTACCGGGCTTCCTCCCGGTACGGGCTTTACATGACACAGTGATAGAATTGGAGGAGGAATACAGTTATGCATCAGTTTCTTCTGGTTTTGAAAAAATTAAAAGTGCGTTGCCAAGAGAGTGGAGAGAGAGAATAGATAATGAGTGTGGGACAAATAAAAGATGTGGACTGCCAGAGTTGAAGGTAGGGAGGGGAGAGAAGCAGAAAGATATAGGTAGTGTAAAAAGTAAAGAAATATATAGATTTTTTGTCTTGAAGGAAAAGAAGATACCAGCGTCAGAGCAGGTTTGGGAGAGGGTCTTTCTGGGGCTGGTGGGAGGGACTATTTGGGGCAATGTAGATATAAAGTTTAATAGTATAGTGTTAAGGTTTGTAACCGACCTCAAGCGCAACGGCACAGAGAGAGTTGTTTCAGAGTTAGCCAAAGCAAGGGCGTATTTATTCTCAGAGTCACAAGGTTGAATTAAGTTGAGCAACAGAACAAACGGGGAATCTGGCATGTGAAGATTGTTGCGGCTCTGCAGATTATCCCAGTAGGTGGTGGTGAGGATTTAGCTTGTGACGTCTGAAGCCGCTCTGCAGATCCTCCCGGCTTTCACTCCAGGTGGAAACGGAGAGAGAGAGAAAGCTGAGTTAGCCCAGCGCACAACAGAAACAGAGAGGTGACTGATCCAAATTAATATCCAAGTGACTTGATCTTCGGTGTGACACACATAGTTAGCAGAGTCCAGAGAAAAAACAATACGGTAATCCAAAGTGTAATTCCAATACAAAAATAGGTGAGAACAGTATAACAAAAACGGGATCTCTTCGGTGTTTCACAAACACACAAAAAACTGGTGATCCAAAAAGAACTGTTTCCAAAAACTCACCAGAGCGCAACGCGTAAAGCGGGCAGATAAACGAGGCGCAGCTTCGTACGGGGAATCAGGTTCTCCACAGGGATTACTTCACGAAAGTCCTGGGGAGCAACAGACAGGGAACAGCGACGGGAAAGACAGGCAAATGCAGGAGTATATTCAAAACGATCCAACATCGATATTAGGGGGATCAGGGTATATAAAGCCACAGGGCGCTGATGACAAGCTGTGACAGCTGCGGGATGAAATTGATCATTGCTCCAGAAGCGTGTGGTGGGGAGAGCACCAATCAACACGGCACCTTACAGGAACGGAGCGTGTGGCGGGGAATGCAATTAAACAACAAAATACCTTAAAGGAACGGAGCGTGTGGGTGGGGAGCGGACCAAACATCACAGTACCCCCCCCTCCACGGGAGCCACCCGGCGACCAGGCCGACCCGGCTCGCCCAGATGGGCACGATGGAAGTCGGTGATCAGGCCGGGATCCACGATGAGCTGGCGGGAGACCCAGCTCCGTTCCTCCGGACCGTACCCCTCCCAGTCCACCAGGTACTGCAACCCCCGACCCCGCCGTCGAACGCCCATCAACCGGCGGACCTGCCACTGGGGGTGACCGTCCACCATCTTGGGAGGAGGTGGTTCTGGAGCAGGAGGCATCAGGGGACTGAGAGAGACAGGCTTAACCCGGGACACATGGAAAACGGGGTGAATGTGCATGGACGCAGGAAGCTTAAGACGCACCGCCGCCGGACTGAGTACCTTCAGAACCTCGAAAGGTCTGACGAACCGGGGGTTAAGTTTCTTGGCCGAGGACCGAAGTGGGAGGTCCCTCGCGGAAAGCCACACCCTCTGCCCAGGGTGGTACGCCGGCGCAGGAACCCGGCGCCGGTCAGCCCCACGACAGGCGCGCTCTGATGACCGGAGCAGCGCGGTCCTGGCGATCTCCCAGACCCGACGGCACCGGTCGAGGTGGTCCTGTACGGAGGGAACTGCCACCTCCGTCTCCTGTGCAGGAAAAAGAGGGGGTTGGTAGCCCAGGGATACCTCAAAGGGTGAGAGGCCGGTGGCGGAACTAACCATGGAGTTGATGGAGTACTCGACCCAGGGAAGGAAACGGCTCCAAGAAGCTGGTCTCTCGGCAGCCACACACCGAAGAGCAGACTCCACACTCTGGTTCATCCTCTCCGTTTTGTCCATTAGTCTGGGGATGATAACCAGAGGAAAGACTGACCGTTGCCCCCAATCCCTTGCAAAAAGCCCACCATACCTGGGAAGTGAACTGGGGCCCCCGGTCCGAGACGACGTCCTGGGGAAAACCATGGAGGCGAAACACGTGGCGTGTCAGGAGGTCCGCCGTCTCGGCCGCCGAAGGAAGTTTGGGAAGGGCCACGAGGTGAACCCCCTTGCTGAACCGATCCACCACGGTCAGAAGGCACGTGTTTCCCTGGAAGGAGGGAAGACCCGTGACGAAGTCCAGCGCCACATGTGACCAAGGACGGCTCGGAATGGGAAGCGGCTGTAATAGCCCGGAGGGTGCCTGGTGGGAGGCCTTGCTGCGGGCGCAGACTGCGCAGGCCAGTACGAACTCCTTGACGTCGTTCCTCATGGTGGGCCACCAGAATCGACGAGCCAGGAAGGAGAACGTGCGATGAACGCCCGGGTGGCAGGCGAACCGGCTGGTATGGCCCCACTGGAGGACCCGGGACCGGACCGAGTCGGGGACGAAGAGACGATGAACCGGTACATTGCCTGGAGCGCGATGGAAGCATAGGGCACGCCTTACCACCCCCTCGATGCCCAAGGTGACGACTCCTACCACCCTGGCCTCTGGGAGGATGGGAGTCGGGTCCTCAGTGGTTGGAGCCCCCTTGGAGTGTAACCTTGGACAGGGAGTCGGTCTTCGTGTTGCGGGAACCAGGGCGAAAAGTCAGCGAGAAGTCGAACCGACTGAGGAAGCTGGCCCATCTTGCCTGCCGGCCATTGAGGCGCTTGGAAGCACGGATGTACGTCAGGTTCTTGTGGTCCGTCTAAATGGTAAACGGCTCCTCTGCCCCCTCTAGCCAATGACGCCACTCCTCCAAGGCAGCCACAACCGCCAGCAGCTCCCGATTGCCGATGTCATAGTTCCTCTCGGCAGGGAGGAACCGACGCGAGTAGAAGGCGCACGGATGCACCTTCTGGTCTGTTGCCGACCGCTGGGATAAGATAGCTCCCAGTCCAGTATCCGAGGCGTCCACCTCAACGATGAACTGTCTCTTGGGGTCTGGATGGAGCAAGACCGGGGCGGAAGTGAACCTCTTCTTGAGGGAGCGGAACGCAGCACACGCCGCTGGGGACCAGTCGAACGGCAGGGCGGGAGAGGTCAGTCTGGTAAGCGGTTCTGCCACTTGACTGTAGTTCCAGATGAACCTTCTGTAGAAGTTGGCGAACCCGAGGAAGCTCTGTAACTCCTTCCGAGAGGTGGGTTCCGGCCATTCCTCCACGGCCTGGATCTTGTGAGGATCAGCTCGGGTCAAGCCTCTCGCCATGATGAAGCCCAGGTAATCGACGGAGTCGGAGTGGAATCGGCACTTCTCCGCCTTGACGAAGAGCCGATTGTGGAGGAGGCGCTCCAGCACACGGCGGACATGCTGGATGTGTTCCTCGAGGGTCTTGGAGAAGATGAGGATGTCGTCTAGGTATACTACCACAAACTCCTCCAGCATGTCACGAAGGACGTCGTTCATGAGCGCCTGGAATACCGCCGGAGCGTTGGTGAGGCCGAACGGCATCACCAGGTACTCGTAGTGGCCCCTGGGAGTCTTGAAGGCGGTCTTCCATTCATCGCCCTCTCGGATACGGACTAGATGGTAGGCACTCCGGAGGTCCAGCTTGGTAAAGACGGTAGCCTGGGTGAGAGGCTCGAAGGTGGAGTTCATGAGAGGTAGAGGATACTTGTTCTTAATGGTGATCTCGTTGAGCTGGCGATAGTCGATGCAGGGTCGAAGGTCTCCGTCCTTCTTCCCAACAAAGAAGAAACCGGCCGCCACAGGAGAGGAGGAAGGCCGAATGAGTCCTGCTTCCAAGGACTCAGAGATGTATTGATCTATCGCTGCCTTCTCCGGGACGGTCAGACTGTAGAGGCGGCTGCCGGGAAGGGGAGCCCCTGAGCGGAGGTCGATGGCACAGTCGTAAGGCCGGTGAGGCGGAAGGGCCTGAGCCCTGGACTTACTGAAAACCTCCATGAGGTCGTGGTACTCGGGGGGTATGGTTGAGAGGTCCGGAGGCGGCTCACCAACGGATCTCCGGGGCGGGGGACAGGACGCCGCCTGAAGACACTGGGCATGACAGGAGGAGCTCCAACCCTTGATGGTACCGGAGGACCAGGCGATGTGGGGCTTGTGCAGCGTGAGCCAGGGCCGGCCCAGGACTACTGGGACAAGAGGGGATCTGGTGATAAGGAACTGGAGTCTCTCAACGTGGTTACCAGCAATGGTGAGCAGGACAGGGCAGGTGCGTTGAGTGATGTCAGCCAGGCGGTGTTGGTCCAATGCGAATACCTCCAATGGCCTCACTAGGTCCTCAAGAGGAATGTTGGCCCCGGTAGCAAACTCGAAGTCTAGGAAACTCTCGTCAGCCCCCGAGTCAATGAGTGCCTCCACCGTGGCCCGTTGGTCCGCCCAGGCCAGGGTGACGCTCATCAGATGGCCAGGTGGTGCACGGCTCTGGGAACGAGAAAAACGGCTCACCAGGATCTCCCGGGGTCCCGGCGAGCCTGGTCTTTTGGCCGGGTGGGGCAGTTGGCGATACGGTGTCCCTCCCAACCGCAGTAGAGGCAAAGGCCGGACCTGAACCTCGCCTCCCGTTCAGCTTGGCTAAGATGAGAACGTCCCAGCTGCATGGGTTCCTCCTCGGGCACCGAACGGGAGGGAAAAGAGCCACCAGTCGTGTTGGGAGCAGGGCGACCAGCAGTACCATCACGAGTACGGGGGGTACGGAGTACCTCTGGAGGTCCCTGTCGGGTTCTCTCACGTCTTCTCTCCTGGAGGCGTCCGTCGATGCGAATGGCGAGGCTGAACAGGTCCTCGAGGCACTCAGGTTCCTCACGGGTCGCGAGCTGGTCCCTGACTGCGTCGTTGAGCCCCCTCATGAAGGTAAGACGAAGTGCTTGATCGTTCCAACCGCTCTCCGTAGCCGCCAGTCTGAACTCCAGCACGTAGTCGGTAACCCCGCCACTGCCCTGCCGGAAGGTACCCAACCGGGCTCCAGGGTCCTGGCCACGGGCTGGGTGGTGGAAAACCCTGCGGAGCTCAGCCACGAAGTCTGGGTAGGAAAAACAGAAATCTGCCCCCATTGCCCAGGAGGCAGTGACCCACTGGGCTGCCCGGCCTGAGAGCAAGTTAGTCATGTAAGCCACTCGGGCTCCCCTTGAAGTGAAACGACTGGGTTGATGACGAAAAACCAACTCACATTGCATGATGAATGTGGCACAATCCTCGAAGTTACCGTCGAACAACCGTGGTTCGGAGAGACGGGGCTCCCGAGGTGCGGGATCGGGAGGCGCGGGGCCTGCCAGGGCTGCGGGTGATGCTCCGGCCAAGGCTCCTGAAGGAAGCGGGGTTAAAAGCAAGGTGTTAACGGTTTCACTCAGCGTTTGTAAGTGGAGGAGAATACTAGACTGCTGGCTAGCCAGAGAGCCCAGGGACCCCTGAATAGGCAGGACCTGCTCTCGGAGTTCCTGTACAGCAGCCGCAGCCGCATCTAGCTGTAGGCTGTGGCCCTTGGTTAACTCTATCTGGACTGCCAATGCTGTTCTGACTCTCTCTGTGTCGGCTGGGGTCGTCATGGTTGGATCGTAATGTTAAGGTTTGTAACCGACCTCAAGCGCAACGGCACAGAGAGAGTTGTTTCAGAGTTAGCCAAAGCAAGGGCGCATTTATTCTCAGAGTCACAAGGTTGAATTAAGTTGAGCAACAGAACAAACGGGGAATCTGGCATGTGAAGATTGTTGCGGCTCTGCAGATTCTCCCAGTAGGTGGTGGTGAGGATTTAGCTTGTGACGTCTGAAGCCGCTCTGCAGATCCTCCCGGCTTTCACTCCAGGTGGAAACGGAGAGAGAGAGAAATCTGAGATAGCCCAGCGCACAACAGAAACAGAGAGGTGACTGATCCAAATTAATATCCAAGTGACTTGATCTTCTGTGTGACACACACAGTTAGCAGAGTCCAGAGAAAAAACAATACGGTAATCCAAAGTGTAATTCCAATACAAAAATAGGTGAGAACAGTATAACAAAAACGGGATCTCTTCGGTGTTTCACAAACACACAAAAAACTGGTGATCCAAAAAGAACTGTTTCCAAAAACTCACCAGAGCGCAACGCGTGAAGCGGGCAGATAAACGAGGCGCAGCTTCGTACGGGGAATCAGGTTCTCCACAGGGATTACTTCACGAAAGTCCTGGGGAGCAACAGACAGGGAACAGCGACGGGAAAGACAGGCAAATGCAGGAGTATATTCAAAACGATCCAACATCGATATTAGGGGGATCAGGGTATATAAAGCCACAGGGCGCTGATGACAAGCTGTGACAGCTGCGGGATGAAATTGATCATTGCTCCAGAAGCGTGTGGTGGGGAGAGCACCAATCAACATGGCACCTTACAGGAACGGAGCGTGTGGCGGGTAATGCAATTAAACAACAAAATACCTTAAAGGAACGGAGCGTGTGGGTGGGGAGCGGACCAAACCTCACAGTATAGAGTGTGAACATAATGATTTTATGTTGAAACACAATAGGATGTACACAAAAACGGTGTTAAGTCATATTGATAATAGCATAAGTAGAGTATGTGATGTGTGCAACGACAAAGATGAATCTTTTATGCATATGCTTATGGAATGCGATGGCCTGCAGATGTTTCATACAAGGCTGAAAGAGGGCCTGGGGGTGAACTGGGGAGAGGGGAGGGAGAATGGGGTGGATTGGAAAAAGAGGTTTTTGTTTGGTTTTTTTGATGGGAAAAAGGAGGAGAAAAACTTGATGAATTATGTATTGAGCCATGCTAAATATGCTATTGTGTACAGAAGAAGGATAGCTTTTTTTGATCAAAAGAAGGTGGAGGTGTGGCCTTTGTTTAAAAGCATGATGAAAAAAGATCTAAAACTGGCTGAAAAATATATGAGTAAAGAAATGTTTGAGAAATGGTTTATTGACAGCGAGAAATGTATAAGGATGGAGAGAGGTCAAGTAGAGTTTTGTTTTGGATAGTGTTTTTTTTGTTTTGGATGGGGAAGGGAAGGATCTGGTTCTGAAATAATATTGTATGTATATAATTGAAATGCATAACATGTAAAATATGACTATTTTTGATAAATAAAAGTTAAAAAAAAAAGAGCGGTCGTCTGGTTAGTGGAAGGTTTCCAGTTCGATTCCCGCTCCTCCCAGGCAGCGTGTCGATGAGCAGGTGTGTACCTTGCATGGTTGCCTCTGCTGTCGGTGTGTGGATGTGTGAGTGAATGTAAGGAACAAAAATGTAAAGCGCTATAAATGCACCATTTACCATACATGCTTGTGCAGAACAATACATAATATTAGTTCTGTCCACTAGATGGCTCATATAACAACATATGAACCGGGGATTCCCCCTTTGCAACAGCGCTCCACATAATTCTCTTCAGCATTCACATGCAGATGTTGCTCATCATAGCAGCTATGTGTGGTCCCACTTTGTGTTGTGAAGATCACACAGGAAGCTTAAAACACACAATACATGGGCCTTCTACACTGTGTCTTTGTGGAAATACACTAGCTTACATCCAACCTAGTTGCTGTGTAGACTAGCCTTTAATATGCCCACAAGATAATGATGTTGAGTTGCTGGTTGCTAACGCGAGGGGCATCGGGTCGGGTAATACACACACTCTCTCTCTCTCTCTCTCTCTCTCTCTCTCTCTCTCTCTCTCTCTCTCTCTCTCTCTCTCTCTCTCTCTCTCTCATATGCACACACACACACAAACAAACATATACACGTACACAAACACATATGTAGGCTTCATAAATAAATAAATACTCACAGAAATATATTCTCTCTCTCATGCACGCGCACACACACACACACACACACACACACACACACACACACACACACACACACACACACACACACACACACACACACACACACACACATAAAGAAATGAATAAATGATAAATGCTCTCTCACACCCACAGGCACACGCACAGTATGCATTTTCACGCACGTGTGCGCGCACACACACACACACACACGCATATGAGCGAATGCTTTTCAGTAGCATACAAGACACTTTTCAATATGTATGTGATTGTGACAGTGACGGTATATGCCCCAAACGGCCCCTCATACACGCACGCACGCACACACACACACACACAGACACACGCACACACATCCAAACACGTGTGTGCCCACTAGTCCCAGGTGCCCCAGCAGGAGTTTGGTGTTTATACCTCTCAGCCCCAGAGAGAACACACAGCTGTGCTGTCAGTAATGATCCATCTGCCTTTTAGTTTCGTCCACCCCTCCTGCCTTCGATAAGAAAGACATTCATGAAACTTTCATAACTCCAGGCAGGCGTGCAATCAGGCAACTCTCTCAAAACCCGAAAATGGCCCTCCACGTTTGCAATCCAAAACATCTTAAAAGCCATGATTTATTTACATCATCAACATGTTGTTGTTGTTGTTGTTGTTGTTGTTGTTGTTGTTGTTGTTGTTGTTGTTGTTGTTGTTGTTGTTGTTGTTGTTGTTGTTGTTGTTGTTCAAACAAATGTTTACCATCTGAGAGTGACTCCACTACATATCCGGGATGCGTATATTGTAACTGTCTAGTTACACATTGGTTCCGAAACATGTATGTTCCAGGCTGCGATTAAAATTTTGAATCTGAGAGAGCTCTGGTCAGCGAAGCCGGCGCCGTTCGCGACCTCCATGTTTTGGGGCTATTCATCAGAAAACTCGGATCCGCGATTCGGCTCCCATCTGTCGGGCAAGAACTGGCGGTTTTCAGCCTCTCTCTCTGGAGCTTAACAGAGTTTCGAGTTTGGGATTCACTGTGTTGAATGGGGCGTCTGAACTAAGCGGGGACCTCATGCGCATGCGCGGCGAAGAATGCGGAAGCGCTCTTGCACTCTTCCGCTGGCATTATGCTACACGCATCCGGGATACTTTGCTATCTGCGTGTGGGCATGTTTATTTGGACCATTTTGAGTCTTGCGGTGCCAATTACGGTGCTGTGAGGAGTTATGTGGATTTCATATTGCGTACGCGCCCGCCGCCTTCCATCGTGTGATTGGGGGCCGCGAAGATGAGATGTTGGACATTCCAGAATGACAACTGGACTCAAAGCGGGTCAAGCCAAACTGCTCAAATGCTTCAACCGCGTGTAACCGTCTTATCAAGATACAAAGCTTCCTGCATCCACAATCACATAATTCTTAAATATCAATTACCCGTGCAGTTTTGAGGACGGGGCATGTGTCATTATTTATGGATAGATCAAGGATGGAGGAATGTTAAGGACAACAATCCGGTTCTCTGCTAATAGAGATGGGGTTCTTAACGCAATACGTTTCCTCTCATCTCTATCCTTGTTGTATGGTATATTGCATACTTCAAAGCTAGATTATGTAGGATACTGTGAGCTGTTGCTGTTCATCTCCTTTTAATGATCCTGAAGTATTCACGCTCCTGAGGTTTCTTTTAGGTGCCACAAAAGGGCTCGGGAGATTTTCCCAGCAAGACAAATGATGCAACTAAGGCTTTTACTGAGAAATCATCCGTTCCGAAGCAGTGTGTTAGACATCTCATCGAAGAAAACATCTGTTCCCAAACCACGTGTTAGAATTCTCATGGGGTGAGGGCCGATATGGAAATGATCCTAATTTCGATTTAATGGCCCTTAAAGATGCTACTAGTAGTAAGTTCTCATTAATATATGCTCCTGCAATTAGCAGTAATAATGCTAATGCAAATGTGCGACTCTCCTTAAAATTACCTCCGGTTGTCGGCAGTCGGCATCAGTAGCTGCAGGGAGGAGAAATATTGAAACATGTTGACAGAATGTATCTCGCAAGCACTCTCCTTCCACTGACGTTACAGGTCATCATTCTTTCAGTGGCCATTTTTTGTCCCTCCTCCTACGCAGGCCTAGTCACCTCATGTTTAGCTAACTTGTAGAAGAAAAAAAATAAACATATCAGACTTGATCCGACCTTATTTCGAAAATCCGATTTATGTTTTCCATAGGGATTTTGGACCCCACACAGGCATACAAAGTGACGGCATGACTGCACCACTCATATTGATCTCCAACCTTTGTCAATCAAGTTGTATGTGTTTTAATTGATTTATTATCCTTTTTATATATGCTTTTTTTGATGATTTATGTATGTACACTCGACGTGACTGTAAATGAGGGAAACTTCAGTTGCCTTTCGAGTTTAAATAAAGGTTTGAAACATGGGAACACGATGGGTGAAAGCAACCCGTAGAATGTAGCATTGGCGGTTGTTATCAGCTAAATGACTAAATGTAAAAATGTAAACGTTATCACGGTTCCTTTGACACTATATGGTATTTAGAGACAACTCTCATAGGCTGTATCTTTAAATACCTACACATCTGTAAAATAAAACATACATGGCTGTCTAAAGACCAAATACATTCACTGTGTTGAAGACACTGCAGGCCTTGGACCGTCCATCCTTGAAGAAATCCTCCCAAGTGTTGTGAGACTGGTACTAATAAATGTTCAGCTTTTAAATAATATGAATGTTTGTTTTTAAAGAAAAACCCATTCATAACACTATACAGACCCAATAGCCTGGTCAGCTGTGTAGAAGACACATTCCCCCATGCTGACCATAGATAGAGGACCGTGTTAATGGCTCTTTGAAGCTACTCCTTGGGAGGTATAAACATGTCTTACAATATATCATGGCTGCCTATAACAGGCTGTGTTGGCTATAATGGAGGCTGACATGTTCCAGTTCACCACCCTGATGTAAAGCACCCTGTCCAAGTCTGTCTAAAGAGAAACCGGTTCACTCTGCCGCCATCTTGATAATGGGGACTAGCAAGACTAACAAGACCTGACTCCTATCTTTTTGAACGGGGGTGTCTTCCATATCTAAGTGTCTGTCACATATTCCATTGCTTTCTTTTCATATTTGAAGACACTTGTAAATTGCTGCATAATGGTTCATTTTGGTAAAAAAAAAAAAAAAATTGTGATAGAGATATTTTTAAATTTTTTCTTTTTAGATTAGATTAGATTAAAATGTATTGTCATTATACAGCACAAGTACAGTACAACAAAAATAGGTTTGGCATGCAACCAGAGTGCAAATGTAACAGTAAAGTACAACAGCAATACACAATGTACAGGTGATTAAACTGGGTAAAAAATATACAAATTAGTACTAGTGAATGTAGTGCTAATCAGATGTACAGAGTTGTAGTATAATATGTACAGTGATACAGGTATAAAGACAGTATGGTAGTAAGTCATACTGGCCAGCAGCGTAACTAGTACGGATATGTGCAGATATAGATATAGTATCTACATACAGTATATGTAAACAAACTATGTGCAGGTAAGTACAGACAGGTGTGGATAGATATATCTTTCCACTTAGACCAGCTTTTATGCATGCTCCACCCGCTACAGAGTCCTTAGATACCATGGCATTCCCAGCCTCTTAGCAGAGATCCTGATCACTTCTAAACATCTTTAAAAGTTACATTTAACCTCAAGATTAAGTAGATTATAGTTCCTCAACATAAAATGCCAGTATTTTCTCTGAATATGGTTTGTTTTGTAGCAATTACTTTCTTTGTCGCCACCATCTTTAGTGTTGTGGATTTCGCCCATTCAAAACTGCCACAGCGCTCTCTCATTATATATAGACAGTATCTGATGCTGTCTGTACAGGTGATGCATGCGAGAGCTTCCTGCGTAGAGGGAGAGAGCGAGGTGTGAATATGAAATATAGAAAGATGGAATGAATTCCACTTGCTTCATGTCTCAACAAAGAACGAGTGAAGTGCTCTTGATGTAAAAAGAAGGGTGCAGAGGCCATGTGTGCGTGAGTGCATGTGTGTGTGTGTGTGTGTGTGTGTGTGTGTGTGTGTGTGTGTGTGTGTGTGTGTGTGTGTGTGTGTGTGTGTGTGTGTGTGTGTGCGTGCGTGCGTGCTCTTGCATGCAGGTGTAGTATGTGTGTGTAGTTCTGTATTTGTGTGTATTTCTGCATGGTAATCTAAGTCACCGACACCCAAGGTATGATTATTTTTATAAATATGTATTGCCATTTTAGTTTTAACAGCCGATATTGTAACAGAAAATGGATGGAGGCAGGTGAAGCATTGAACCTAAAGCTGGGTGTATTTATTATAATATAGATCATAGGCAGGGAACAAAAAGGAGAACAGGCTGACAGGTGTGGAGGAATATAACATGAGTAAGGATGTACTCAGACCAAAAGTAGACGTTAACAAGATTTATTTAGCTTACAACTAGGGATACTCGATATTGGCTTTTTTACCGATACCGATATACCGATATTGTCCAACTCTTAACTTCCGATACCGATATCAACCGATACCGATATATGCAGCCCCCCCCCCCCCCCCCACCCCCCAAAAAATGAATAATTTCAGGTATTACATATCTCTTGTTGTGTAATTAACACAACATTATGCATACTTTGACAATAAATAAAATAATTAAAAAAAAACGGGCTCCTTGAGACAGGGGAAACCCTGATCTATAGTCAGTGAGCTGGATGCAATCCTACCTGGAGGGGAGACAACAGATGGTGGAGGTGAACGGTACACTGTCCACCCCCCCCCCCCCCCCCTCCCAGTGAGCTGTGGTGTTCCACAACGAAGCATACTAGGACCTTTACTGTTCCTAATTTATGCAAATGACATGTCATCAGCTTGTGACTGCCCTCCAATCTAACAAGGCCACTGGCCATGACAATATCCCCTCCAAATTCCTCAGAGACTCAGCAGCCACCATCACCCCAGTCATCATCACGCACATAATAAACCTCTCCATAAAACAGGGAAACGTCCCCAAAGATTTCAAAATTGCGGGAGTGACCCCCCTGCACAAAAAAGGCAGCAAATTAGACCCAGGCAACTACCGCCCTGTTTCTATTCTTACCTCCATCTCGAAAGTTGTGGAAAAAATTGTCTACGAACAGGTCGAAAAGTACCTTGCGGAAAAAAGCTACTAATCTACTAATTCCAATCTGGCTTCAGAACATCCCATTCCACTGACACATGCCTTCTCTATTTGAACGACCACATGAAACACGAGGTGGACACGGGCAAATACTGCGGCATGGTCATGCTGGACCTCCAAAAGGCCTTCGACACTGTCAATCACTCCATTCTGATTGATGAATGAATGAATGAATGAAACTTTATTTAACAGATTGCAGAATGGGTACAATACAGTACGGCTCAATACATACAATTGTTAAGGGGATGCAGACCTGAGAAAGACGTTTGTCTTGTTTCCATCAGGGTCCCCCCCCCCTGATAAACTAAAAGCAATTGGTTTTGATAGTTCATCAGTGAGCTGGATGCAATCCTACCTGGAGGGGAGAGAACAGATGGTGGAGGTGAATGGTATACTGCCCCCCCCCCCTCCCAGTGAGCTGTGGTGTTCCACAAGGAAGCATACTAGGACCTTTACTGTTCCTAATTTATGCAAATGACATGTCATCAGCTTGTGACTGCAACTTATTCCTGTTCGCAGATGACTCAGCCCTGCTGGTCTCTGACAGGGACACGAGCCATATCCACATCCTGTTCTCACGGCGCCACGCTAAACAACAGTCACTTACACTGTGCGTCACGATGTTTGCCGAGCTATATCTATATTCTATATATTATAGCTATGGAGCAGTGGAGATTTTTCCATGACAACACGTGAAGCACAAATTCACTCATAATTCATAATTATTATTAATTTACATATATATATATATATATATATATATATATATATTTGTTTATTATTATTATTATTATTATTATTATTTTTTTATTAGAAATGTTTCCTCTGTAAAAACAATTCCAGTGAATTTTGTTTTGTTTTCCAAAATGGCCAAGTGACAGCTCTGAGCTCTCTGATCAGGCCTGCAGTCAGTAATGGCTGGCTGTCAATCACTCAGGTGCAACTTTCCCTCCACGGGCTGACCTTATGAATATAATAGCCAATCAAAATAGGCTATTAACGTCATCTAAGCCCGGTCCGTGCAATATTGCTCTTGCCATTCACGAACGGGGATTGAATGATTGACAGCCTTGAAATCCAATCAGAGAATGGTACCAGCTAATGCTATGCGGGGGCGGTGCCAGTCAGAGTCCAGTGTAGTAGTTTCGATTCAGTGGTTCGGTAATAACAAGATATAAGAAGTGTATTCTCAGGAGTTGGAGAGATCAGCATGAGATACTGTACATTACTGACAGTGTTGGATTTGGATTTATATGGAGTCTGGACATACACTTTATCAAGCCCTGACTCAGAATGGTCTGTTTTATTGAAATCGTCACAGCAGTATAGTTTGTTTATACTTCAGAAGTATGATATTTAAACATGGTCCCCAAAATGAATGGAAGCGAATGAGGAGCCTGATAAATTTGGTCAGCAGCCGCCACTGCTATGGAGACAATACTATGGTCATTTGACATTAACTATCTCCTGTCCAACTTGCAAAAAAGAGTAAATTTTTTCATGTTTACGTTTGTGCGTTATCCCGTGGTGAATATTGTATAGTTTCATAGCATAGTGATCCGGGCTAATTCCTGAAAAGCTGTGCTATGTGAATTTGACTAAAGTCGTTGGTGTTTCTCGCCTGGACACGCTACTATTTCCAAATCAAATGTATATAATATGTATTATGTTTCATCATGAATGCATCAATGGGGGGGGGGGGGGTCGTTTTTTTATGCTCTGATCGCCAGTAAGGCATTCGTTTTGAACACCACACACGCTGATCAGCTGGATCGATATGAAATCATTGTAGGATCAAGGTGGAATTGACGTCAGATAGTCCTTACCTTTGATCGGGGTTATTCCAAAAAGAATATTCCAATTGTCTGATTGCGATTTCCAGTATTGATGTACATCTGGTCCCGGACATAATTTGGCACAACTTATGGATAGAGTGTGGTAGAAGCGTTTCAAGTTGCTTTGGTGAAGCGTTAGACTTGCCTGGACCAAAATTCTACGCCCAGAGGACATTAGATGTGACTCACAGTCTGGAACAGGGTTTCAAAGGGTGGGCGATACTGCCACCTAGCAGGATCTGGCCGGTACTGCACTCTCTGCATCTCAGTATGGCTTTCACCGGTAACATATAGGTCTGTGAGTGTAATATTGATATTAAAATCGAATAAAAGAAACAACGATCTAAAAACAAGTTAACTCGTCTTTGGCGCTCAACGTATGGCGGCCAATAACAACTTAAAGGGGAACTATCTTATAAATGGCCTTTTCCAGGAGTTTGCATTGTTTTCTAGCAATGTGGGGTTGTACCAACACTGTCTGTCACACACATCGTGAATCAACCAGATAACTATATAAAACGGGTGGGACGGTAATGGGACTGGGAGGAGGCTCTCTCTCGCTCTCTCTGTCTCTCTCTCTCTCTCGCTCTCTCTCTCTCTCTCTCTCTCTCTCTCTCGCTCTCTCTCTCTCGTACTCGCTGTATCACGTCAACCTGTTGCAAAATATCATAGTGCACGCTCCCACGCGTATTCCGATCCGTGCAATAATATTCACAGGGGTATATATTGTCATTTGAAACTAGTTACCAATGCATTGTCCCGTGGAATTATGCCCCCTGCGGCGAAATTAATTAGTCCCTCTCTATCGCTCTATCTCTCTCTCTTCCCCCAAAGTTATCTGCCAGTGCAAGTGGGTGACTGTCACTCAAAGCGCATTGTGAGTATGGGCGGAGCCCAGCCAAAAACAGCTTGGAATCTTGAAGGGCAGAAAGTGCTGCTCTACAGTAGGCTACTTGATTAGAAATACAAAACAATGAATTCTTAAAAGAAAAAACATACAGATGTGTTCCATAGACTCACAGGAATTGTGTAAAATTGCCCAAATAGTGAAAGAAATAGGAAGATAGTTCCCCTTTAACTCGTCTTTGGCGCCCAATGTGTTAAGGTCCACGCTGGTCTGTGTCTATAATGAAATGACAATCTTCTGCCTGGTGGAGATAATAACTGGTACAAGCATGTGGAAAAGACAGGTAACAGACAGCAGTAGGACTAACACTGACTTACACTGACAAACGATCAGGGGGAACAAACATGTATACACATGGGGGAAATTACACCTGGGGTGATTACTGACATACAGCTGGGAGGAGACGAGACGCAAAGAAGAACTGCTAAACCCAGACAGTGAGCATACTAAAGATAGACCTGGAGGTCCTAGGTAGAAGCACAAGAGGGCGAGGCACTAGGGAGAGGGGGAGGAAAGACCATGGCTTGGGACAAGTGGGCAGAGGCTGATGACAGAGAGAGACTGAGGGGCAGATCATGGCTGGTGACAGAGAGAGAGACTGAGGGGCAGATCATGGCTGGTGACAGAGAGAGAGACTGAGGGGCAGATCATGGCTGGTGACAGAGAGAGAGACTGAGGAGCAGATCATGGCTGGTGACAGAGAGAGAGAGAGAGAGAGAGAGAGAGAGAGAGAGAGAGAGAGAGAGAGAGAGAGAGAGAGAGAGAGAGAGAGAGAGAGAGAGTGGAGCAGATCATGGCTGGTGACAGAGAGAGAGACTGAGGGGCAGATCATGGCTGGTGACAGAGAGAGAGAGAGTGAGAGAGAGAGAGGAGCAGATCATGGCTGGTGACAGAGAGAGAGACTGAGGGGCAGATCATGGCTGGTGACAGAGAGAGTGAGAGAGAGAGAGGAGCAGATCATGGCTGGTGACAGAGAGAGAGACTGAGGAGCAGATCATGGCCAGTGACAGAGAAGGGAAAAAAAATAATAAAAAAAGGCGGGGTGGGGGGGTAACTGTACATTTGATTATTGACGAAACCTTACTTGGTCCCAAGAAGAGGGTCTTGTGTATTATTGGGTTCCCCAAAAGGCCAGTGAACCGAGGGAGCCCAACCATGAAAACCAACCACGCAAGAGACCAGCACCCAACTGGTCTCCAACCAAACCATAGGCCCCCCCCCCCAGAGTCGACCACCAGCCTCCCGCACGCGTCCCGACGGACCCCGGCCAGTCCCCCCCCCACTGAACTCTCCCAACCCACCGACACCCCAGGGACCCCCCACAGCACCCCAAAGTGTCCCAAAGGTCCCAGTGCCATCCCAGACCACCCGCAATGCCACACGCGTCACGCCCCCGTCCATCCGCCCGAAAATCCAGAATCGCCGCCCTGTATACTGTATACTTTAATCTGATTATATGTAAATCATAACTTCCCAACCCTGACAATGTCTGTAATATATGGAATAAGGATAAGGATCATAGTATTATCATAGCATAGCAGCTGTACCCAACACACACACTGTGCTGTGTGTGTGTGTGTGTGTGGTGTGTGGTGTGTGTGTGTGTGTGTGTGTGTGTGTGTGTGTGTGTGTGTGTGTGTGTGTGTGTGTGTGTGTGTGTGTGTGTATGTGTGTGTGTGTACACCATGCTAAACAGTGCCTAAACGGGTCTCTGAATAAATCATATCACTCTCTATTAGAGCAGCAGACCTTTGGGCTTTGCCATCAGGAAAAGCATGATCCATTGACAGGATGCCAAGAGAGCCCACACAGCATGCTAGAATATTCTACCGCTAAATGAAATGAATCGCCGTGAGCGAGCTATTATCTTTAATCAACACTGCATCTTTAACGTTGGTGTTTAAATAAAACCATAACAGGGTGTATCCGATCACTCCGCCAGGCTCACTTGTCACATTAGAAATGAACCGTGTTAAACAGACGCATGGTGTTCAGAGAGGTGACCCCAGTCCCCACATGCTACATTAATTCTTCATAGGAGGAACGACAACAACTGGTTGGCTGTGTTGCTCTTTTCTCCGAGAGGATCTGTTTGGTTTGGGAAAAAGTAACGTGACTTTATTTTTATTTAACCTTTACTTAAAGGGGAACTCCAACATTTTGGGAAATTAGCTTATTTAACATCTTCCCTGGAGTTAGACAAGAAGATACATACCTTTTTTGTCTCTGTGCGTGCATTTTAGCTTTGGGAATAGACGCTCCGTTAGCATAGCTTAGCTTCATCACTGGAAGTGAGGCAGGACAGTAGCCTTACAGTGCCTTACAGTGTATTGCAAGGTCTGACATTGACCAAACTTGATATGCATGACCTTGGTGGGCTCTAGGTCAACTCCTGAAAAGGGGGTCAATGTCAGACTTTGCAATCAAAAGTTAGGGGGCTAATAACCCTTGCCATAATTTCAGTGCGCCCCCTAACTTTTGATTGCAAGGTCCGACATTGACCCCCTTTTCAGGAGTTGACCTAGAGCCCACCAAGGTCATGCATATCAAATTTGGTCAATGTCAGACCTTGCAATACACTGTAAGGCACTGTAAGGCTACTGTCCTGCCTCACTTCCAGTGATGAAGCTAAGCTATGCTAACGGAGCATCTATTCCCAAAGCTAAAATGCACGCACAGAGACAAAAAAGGTATGCATCTTCTTGTCTAACTCCAGGGAAGATGTTAAATAAGCTAATTTCCCAAAATGTTGGAGTTCCCCTTTAACCAGGCAGGTCAATTAACACTTCCTGCGCCAAAAACGTCGTACAACGTGTTTCAAGTTCATGCTAATTCTGCCATTCCAGGGCGTACGACGTTATTGAGATCATATTTAATTTTTTCGCCATGTTATTCATATTTCCCTCACGGAGCCTGGTCTGATGCAGTGTGAGCCGGCACAACTCTGCAACGCTTCAATACTGCCCCCTGGTGGATGATCGGCGAGTTGCCAAACCGGAAATGGCCGGTTGGATCTCGGTGCGTCTCCGAAATGCGTCCGGCCACTCGCTTATTGTTGCAGGACTGTATACACACGTCCCTGTGTAGCAATCGCTGCCATAACGCAATAATCGATACAATTTGGCCGTGTATTATGATTATACAAACCGGAAATGGATTTAGGCGATCGCCATCAAATAAGTTGGATGTTTTTGCTCCAGTCTCATCGCCCAACGGTAAGACGACGCTGACGTTACTTTGTTTATTATTATCCATGCAAACTGCTCTGAGCAATATATCACCCATACTACATAAAGCATTTAACGACGATCACGGAATTATAAACGACCCCTCGCCCCTCCATTCATCCGCGCATGATCAGTCATATCGTTTAGGATCATGTACAGTTGAAATTTTTAATATAGCGTGGATCGGCAACAAACGGCATTTGATAATCTATATGCGTTTATGCCTATATCTCACGTTCTTGGAATTACTGCAGAAAACGATAAAAACATATTTATATTCTAGACGGTATTTTTGTATGAATGTATGAATGAAAAAGTAAAACGTTCCTACATCCTGAACGATAGATAATCGATGTTGAATGGGCCATAGTAATGTCAATTTAGCAATACAATTAAAAAAGTTATAGCCCTGCAAAGAAGGTGAACATCTCCATAGACTTACAGTACTGGCAGAGAATGGTATAAGATGCTCAAAGTGCGTGGCAGGGAATGTGTTAAGAACAAAATCGTGTTTACAATGACGGCCTGGGCGAGAGGACAAAAGGGCCTCTTGAAGGGTTATAGGGCAAGGGGACAAAATTGTTTATTAAATTAAATAGAAAAGAGACAGACGATACAAAGAGTTGATTGATTGATTGATTGAAAACTTTATTAACAGATTGCAGAATGGGTACAATACAGTACAGCTCAATACACACAATTGTTAAGAGGATGCAGACCAGAGAAAGACTTTCGTCTTGTTTACATCAGGGTCCCCCATTTTCAATTCATCAGGACATATATGACATACATGACATACAGATAGTCAGTACTGCTACATCTATACATTTATGACATACCAGATTTGCAAATACAGTACTGTTTGTGATACAGAAGGAGTCAAGAAAAGGGAGTATATACATTTGACGTAGAAACTGTACATTGGAGGAGGTTGGGTGGGGGGGGTTGGGTACACTGGGATATTGACAACCATACTGGGTAATTTACATTGGAGGTGGTTGGGGGGGGGGGGGGGGGGGCACACTGTATAAACAAGCAAAACTGTACATTGAGGGGGGGGGAGACTCTGTACAAACAAACAAAATTGTACATTGGACTATTGACAAAACCATACTAGGTAAATGACTGTACATTGGAGGGGGTTGGGTTCGGATATTTACAGGGGCCAGTGTTGAATTGCAGTCTCCCGTAGGTGTCTCTTGAGAGAGGTTTTGAAAGTGGGTAGTGATCCGCATTCTTTTACAGCTTTGGGTAGGGCGTTCCACATTGATGTGGCATAATTGCGAAACGTGTTTAGTCCATTATTTGAGCCGAATCTGGGTTTAACATGATTTGTGGAGCTCCCTCTGGTGTTGTGATCGTGGTATTCACTGACCTTTGGGAAGTATTTTGCCATGTACATGGGTACCTTGGTCGTGTAGTGTATCTTGTAGACCAGGCCCATTGCAAGTTGCTGTACTCTGTCATCTACTCTAAGCCATCCTAGGTTGTCAAAGTGGGCAGGGGTGAGGTGGGTTCTAGGAGTAAGGTCAAGCAGTAGTCTGACCAGTTTGTTTTGAGATGTTTGTAATTTTGTTTTTAGCGCCTTTGAGGTGCTTTGGTACCATGAGGTGCAAGCATAGTCGTAGTACCCCTGAATGAGTGCTCCTGCCAGAGTCTTCAGGGTATTCTTGTTTACCAGAGAGGAGATCCGGTACAAGAATCGAGTTCGTTGGTTGACTTTTTTTATTACATTGGATGCCATTTTGTCACAGGAGAGATTAGCCTCTAGGATGGAACCCAGGTAGGTAATTTCATCTTTCCTTGTGACAATATTGTCACCCACTGTAACTGAGAAGCCGTCGGTCTTGCTGAGTTTGTTATTTTTTGTTATATAGTACATCACAGAGGTAAGGGAAATCATTTTAAACACATTGTTTAAACAAACAACCAAATAAAATGACAAGGTATGTAATACATGAAGCAGAGCAGAGGTCAGGATGCAGTGTGCAATGCCATAAAAATACAGTAAATTACCTTTTATCAGAATATTAACCATTAAATAAAGGTTGTAATCTGTAAATGTATTTGATTTTACTGTAATTTGACAGTAAGTATTTGGCAACCATTGATGACAGACATTTACCGTTTTCTTGCAGCTTTTTTTCTTACAGTGTACAGGAGAGGGAGAGGAGGGGTAGGCCTACCAGCAGGATAATGAGAATAAAATATAAAGATATAACAATACAAATATAGTAAGAAAGATCTGATCTGCACTAGATCTCTGGACAGGTGGGACATGTGTTATACACTATCACAACAATATCACTATGCATGTTATTCTTGCATTTTCAGACTCGTGATCTGTCGCCACCTGAGTCAGCATTACAGGCTCTCGTGTCATTTCAGGCTAGATCAACTGGAATCAGTCTAGACGAGATCAACTGGAATCAGTCTAGAATTCTAGATCAACTGAAATAAATCTAGATCAATGACAGTCTGCAACCCGTCACTCAAAGCGAGACACGATAATAATAACCCCTGGCAGAAGGACGCAACACGTCACCCCTCCCCCCAGTGAAAATGAAAACAAATCTGCCCCCCCTGCTCTCTCCTCGCATCCATGTGGCTGTCTGCAGATACAACCATTTAATAGGCGGGACATTATTAATGGGAATACGCCTCGAAGGCGCAGTGCGCTGGTCCCATTTACACATCGTGTTTTGCTGTCAGTGGGCTGCGGACTCCTGGGCGGGAAATAATTAATAGCTGCAGCAAGTTGCAATGGTGTATGTGATAGCCTGCAAATTTTTTAAAACATCCACTGTCATTCCATTCATTAGGCGAAACATATAACAAGATTCTTTAGCCTTTCACTGTGCTGTTGTTGTTTTTTCAAGCCCTGCAGCTTCCCCATCCCTTCCCCTGCTTCCTTGTTGACACTGCAATCAGTGTATAAAATAGTGTAGCCTACAGATACTCTGATGCTGCAGCTACAGGGTTTACTCTGTCACTAGCTACCCCTCTCAATCATTACCCATCTCTCTCTCTCACACACACGCACACGCACACGCACACACACACAGAGGCTATGGAGATTTCCCTGGTGCACTCTGGGGGTTGCCATGGCATCAGTGTTTACTAGGAGCGAGCAGAGTGTTTTGTTCAGTCGTGGTCTCACTGACTCCGCCAGCCATACAGAAATACAATATTGCTTCCTGACTATACTCATCGCTTGAACAAATGGTGGTGATGGACATTCGGTCATATAATGTGAAATAGACTGCAATGACTGCGAGGGGGGGGGGGGGGGGGGGAGAGATGGGCAGACAGGAAGACAGATAAGGGGGGGGGGGGGGGTGTTAAATAGAATGATCTATGATGTCATCACTACAAACAACTCCAAAGGGCCTCTGGTCCCTGAACGGCGTGCGCCGTTTGAATTAAAACCTCCCTCTTGGACTAATTCTGTGCAGCAGACTATATGGCTGTGGCCCATGCTGATGATGATGATGATGATGATGATGATGATGATGATGATGATGATGATGATGACGATGATGATGAAGAAGAAGATGGTGATGATATTTCAGACTATATACAAATCTACAGGAAAAGATTTAGAACAATAATTGAACATGATCCAGTCAAACACCTTTCCCATTACTCTCCCTTATAGAGGCAAATAGTTTTCCATGCATGGGTTCAGATTCAGATTCAGATTCAGATTCCTTTATTGAGCCATTTGTGTAAAACACATTGGTAATTGTTGCAGCAATACAGTGTATGCATTTTCTTTTCTTTTTTCACAGTAAACAACACCAACACAGACAAGAAACGAAACAGTGCAGTGGGGGATTAATCAATAAAATACATATTTATATATATATATATAAAGTGAAGAGTGCCACATTGCCTCATCTGCTCAAGTTGATTGAGAACTTTGGTGATTTATCGGGATTTAAGATAAATTGGCCGAAGTCGGCTTTCCTTCCACTTAACACCCCTGCAAAAAAAGATATAACCCTCCCAGGTGCGATACCGATGGTAAAACATTTCAGATGCTTGGGAGTGGAAATATTCCCCACCATAAGACAAACGGTGAAGCACAATTACACAAAAATACAGAACAAAATCAAGGACGACCTGGACAGGTGGGCAAAACTTAAAAACTCAGTACAGGCAAGGATATCAATAGTTAAGATGGATGTATTACCAAGAATCAATTTCTTCAGCTCAATGCTTCCGTTACCTCCTCCAGAGGGCTACTGGAAAAGATTACAAACCTCCACATACAAATTTATTTGGAATAACAAACCACCTCGCATAAAAAGATCCACCGCACAGAGAAGTAAAGCAGACGGTGGCATGGCAGTCCCAGATTTTTTACAATATTTTAATGCCTTCACATTAAGACCATTGAAGAAGATATGGTTTGACCCCGAGGCTTTGGTATCTTGGAGAAAATTAGAAGAAAACATAGTAGCCCCACAGAGATTGAAAGACATAGCATACACTAAACTTTCAATCAAGCATTGTGAGCGAGAATTTGGCCCAATAATAACCCATGCAATCAGGACATGGCGGGAAACTCAAAGGAAATTTCCTAACAATCAAGTATGGCATAATCACACTCCCATATTCAATAACAATGCTCTCTTAATGGGAAAACGACCTATAAGATTCCCTGTATGGGAAGAAAGAGGCATACACTCATTAGGGGATATTTTTAATAACAAGGGCCTCTGTAGTTATGTCGAAATATGCATAAAGTTTAACCTCACCGAGTCCACATGGCTTTTTTACATACAGTTAAAACTTTGTATGAGATCCCACGGTGTTCCATTACACATACCAATTGAACACCACAGATACCACAAATTTTTCTATGACAGAAATACATTGGGAGGTTTTGTATCAGGTTTTTATTCACAATTACTAACGTCCTCGTACGAAACCCTTCAACTAGACAATGTCTGGAGGAGGGATATACCAGACCTGGAAAATGACTTTGATTGGCAAGGAGCCTGGGCAAATGTCCGACTTACATCAAGGAACCCGGATCATCAACAAATCAATCTGAACTATATTCACAGGACATACTTGACTCCTATAAGGCTGTGCAAAATGGGGCTTATACAAAACTCCAAATGCTCCCAATGTACAAATGGGGACGAAGGAACATTTATGCACATGTATTGGGACTGCCCACCAGTTAAGACATTCTGGGAAGATGTGTCCCAACAATTATCAATACTCGTATTTTGGAATATACCTGTACACCCCGCTGTATTGCTATTGAATGATGTTTTTGAGTTTGCAGTGAACCCACAACTAAAAAGATTGGTTTTATCGGGTATCACAGTAGCTAAAAAACTGATTGCATCACGTTGGTTTCAACCGGAAAAAATGTGCCGGAAAGTGTGGTTTCTTACATATCTTGATGTGATATATCAAGAAATATCAACAGCAAGAATTCTAGGGCTCAATGAATCCAAAATGTTAATGTGGTTAGAAGTGGTGGAGAGAATAAAAGCTAGCCTATAATGGTGATGTCTGGTTAGGAGTGAGGGATAATGGAGGTACTATCCAAGAGGGGGTCCGGGAGGGGGGGATTTGAGCTGGAGCATATGTGTGTAGGGTTTTAGAAAATAGGTATTCGGGGTATATTATATACTAACATTTATATAATTGTAACTTCGCTGGATATACACGGTATACGGTTAAAATGTTATTATTGACTATTTTTGTTTTATCCTGTTTCTGTACTTGCATATATTTTAACCACCTTTACTGAAAGTTTCATTATACATTGTGTGTTGAGTACTGACTTTTAATAAGTTTTGTTTTGCAATAATACAAAAAAAAAAATTAAAAAAAAATAAAGTGAAGAGTGCAGAGTTCCAGTACGGACTAGTGCAGTGCAGTCAGTGTCATTGTGCCAGTGTCACTTGGGGGCAGAGGGGGGGGGGGGGGGGGGGGGGGGGACCTGAGGCATTGATCAGCCTGGCGGCTGAGGGGAAGAAGCTCAGTCTGTGTCGAGCTTTCACAGCCTTTGGGATCCTCAGCCTTCTCCCAGAGGGGAGCAGGGTGAAGAGGCTGTGACCGGGGTGGGATGGGTCGGCCATGATCTTCCTCGCCCTCTTCAGCGCCCTGGAGTCGTGCAGGGACCTGAGGGAGGGCAGGGGACAGCCGATCACCCTCTCCGCGGAGCGAATCACCCGCTGCAGCTTGGCAAGATCTTTTGCCGCTGCAGCGGGGAACCAGGAGATGATGGAGTGGGTGAGGATGGACTCAATGATGGCCGTGTAGAATTTCTTCAACTGCCGGAGGAAGAACATCCTCCCCTGGGCCTTCTTGAGCAGGCCCGTGATGATCCCTGAACGGCGTGCGCCGTTTGAATTAAAACCTCCCTCTTGGACTAATTCTGTGCAGCAGACTATATGGCTGTGGCCCATGCTGATGATGATGATGATGATGATGATGATGATGATGATGATGATGATGATGATGATGATGACGATGATGATGAAGAAGAAGATGGTGATGATATTTCAGACTATATACAAATCTACAGGAAAAGATTTAGAACAATAATTGAACATGATCCAGTCAAACACCTTTCCCATTACTCTCCCTTATAGAGGCAAATAGTTTTCCATGCATGGGTTCAGATTCAGATTCAGATTCAGATTCCTTTATTGAGCCATTTGTGTAAAACACATTGGTAATTGTTGCAGCAATACAGTGTATGCATTTTCTTTTCTTTTTTCACAGTAAACAACACCAACACAGACAAGAAACGAAACAGTGCAGTGGGGGATTAATCAATAAAATACATATTTATATATATATATAAAGTGAAGAGTGCCACATTGCCTCATCTGCTCAAGTTGATTGAGAACTTTGGTGATTTATCGGGATTTAAGATAAATTGGCCGAAGTCGGCTTTCCTTCCACTTAACACCCCTGCAAAAAAAGATATAACCCTCCCAGGTGCGATACCGATGGTAAAACATTTCAGATGCTTGGGAGTGGAAATATTCCCCACCATAAGACAAACGGTGAAGCACAATTACACAAAAATACAGAACAAAATCAAGGACGACCTGGACAGGTGGGCAAAACTTAAAAACTCAGTACAGGCAAGGATATCAATAGTTAAGATGGATGTATTACCAAGAATCAATTTCTTCAGCTCAATGCTTCCGTTACCTCCTCCAGAGGGCTACTGGAAAAGATTACAAACCTCCACATACAAATTTATTTGGAATAACAAACCACCTCGCATAAAAAGATCCACCGCACAGAGAAGTAAAGCAGACGGTGGCATGGCAGTCCCAGATTTTTTACAATATTTTAATGCCTTCACATTAAGACCATTGAAGAAGATATGGTTTGACCCCGAGGCTTTGGTATCTTGGAGAAAATTAGAAGAAAACATAGTAGCCCCACAGAGATTGAAAGACATAGCATACACTAAACTTTCAATCAAGCATTGTGAGCGAGAATTTGGCCCAATAATAACCCATGCAATCAGGACATGGCGGGAAACTCAAAGGAAATTTCCTAACAATCAAGTATGGCATAATCACACTCCCATATTCAATAACAATGCTCTCTTAATGGGAAAACGACCTATAAGATTCCCTGTATGGGAAGAAAGAGGCATACACTCATTAGGGGATATTTTTAATAACAAGGGCCTCTGTAGTTATGTCGAAATATGCATAAAGTTTAACCTCACCGAGTCCACATGGCTTTTTTACATACAGTTAAAACTTTGTATGAGATCCCACGGTGTTCCATTACACATACCAATTGAACACCACAGATACCACAAATTTTTCTATGACAGAAATACATTGGGAGGTTTTGTATCAGGTTTTTATTCACAATTACTAACGTCCTCGTACGAAACCCTTCAACTAGACAATGTCTGGAGGAGGGATATACCAGACCTGGAAAATGACTTTGATTGGCAAGGAGCCTGGGCAAATGTCCGACTTACATCAAGGAACCCGGATCATCAACAAATCAATCTGAACTATATTCACAGGACATACTTGACTCCTATAAGGCTGTGCAAAATGGGGCTTATACAAAACTCCAAATGCTCCCAATGTACAAATGGGGACGAAGGAACATTTATGCACATGTATTGGGACTGCCCACCAGTTAAGACATTCTGGGAAGATGTGTCCCAACAATTATCAATACTCGTATTTTGGAATATACCTGTACACCCCGCTGTATTGCTATTGAATGATGTTTTTGAGTTTGCAGTGAACCCACAACTAAAAAGATTGGTTTTATCGGGTATCACAGTAGCTAAAAAACTGATTGCATCACGTTGGTTTCAACCGGAAAAAATGTGCCGGAAAGTGTGGTTTCTTACATATCTTGATGTGATATATCAAGAAATATCAACAGCAAGAATTTTAGGGCTCAATGAATCCAAAATGTTAATGTGGTTAGAAGTGGTGGAGAGAATAAAAGCTAGCCTATAATGGTGATGTCTGGTTAGGAGTGAGGGATAATGGAGGTACTATCCAAGAGGGGGTCCGGGAGGGGGGGATTTGAGCTGGAGCATATGTGTGTAGGGTTTTAGAAAATAGGTATTCGGGGTATATTATATACTAACATTTATATAATTGTAACTTCGCTGGATATACACGGTATACGGTTAAAATGTTATTATTGACTATTTTTGTTTTATCCTGTTTCTGTACTTGCATATATTTTAACCACCTTTACTGAAAGTTTCATTATACATTGTGTGTTGAGTACTGACTTTTAATAAGTTTTGTTTTGCAATAATACAAAAAAAAAAATTAAAAAAAAATAAAGTGAAGAGTGCAGAGTTCCAGTACGGACTAGTGCAGTGCAGTCAGTGTCATTGTGCCAGTGTCACTTGGGGGCAGAGGGGGGGGGGGGGGGGGGGGGGGGACCTGAGGCATTGATCAGCCTGGCGGCTGAGGGGAAGAAGCTCAGTCTGTGTCGAGCTTTCACAGCCTTTGGGATCCTCAGCCTTCTCCCAGAGGGGAGCAGGGTGAAGAGGCTGTGACCGGGGTGGGATGGGTCGGCCATGATCTTCCTCGCCCTCTTCAGCGCCCTGGAGTCGTGCAGGGACCTGAGGGAGGGCAGGGGACAGCCGATCACCCTCTCCGCGGAGCGAATCACCCGCTGCAGCTTGGCAAGATCTTTTGCCGCTGCAGCGGGGAACCAGGAGATGATGGAGTGGGTGAGGATGGACTCAATGATGGCCGTGTAGAATTTCTTCAACTGCCGGAGGAAGAACATCCTCCCCTGGGCCTTCTTGAGCAGGCCCGTGATGTTGAGCTCCCACTTCAAATCCCGGGAGATGGTCATGCCGAGGAATCATGGCGCTGCTTTCTTGCACATCACAAGGCAAGCGGGGGTAAAATGGCCTCTCAGGCCGCGGAGAGAAAAGGGAGCAGCCTTGTCGAGAGCCTAACCACCTGAATCCTGGGGAATTCTGCGTCTGTTGGACCATTACTACACGATCACAGATAAATGACTGAATGATGCCTTTAATTCAAGCAACCCCCCCCCCCCCTCCACACACACACACAGCTTGACTTAACCCTTTCACTACCACACTAACAAACGGTTAATCATTTCACTGCGACAATATAGGTTAACCCTTTCAGTGCCACACGGCAAAGGGTTAACCCTCTCACAGCCACACTACAGAAGGTTAACCCTTTCACTACCACACGACAGACGGTTAACCGTCTGTCATGTGGTAGTGAAAGGGTTAACCTTCTGTAGTGTGGTAGTGAAATGGTTAAAGGTATCCAACAGGGTTGTCTTGTAAACGGCTCGCTTTCCTTTATATTCACATTTCCACCCAAATAGACAGAGTTTTCTATTGTTGTAACTACAAGCTGAATACATTTCCTACATCATATTACCTTTCCAAAGTAAATCTTCAATATCAGCAGCTAGTGGTCCATTGGATTTGTCATCTTTTACTAGTATGCATTCTGTTACTAAGAAACCTTGTTTATATTACTACCTACTATGCTAATAATGTCTATACTACTATGCACTCAAGACTGTAGTTTCAAGTTCGATACTGTTTGAAGAACAATCTTACTTACCCTTAGCTGCCAGAGTTGTACCCTTCCTGCTGACCTGTTGTACAGAACTTGTATGTCGCTTTGGATGAAAGCGTCAGCTAAATTACTAAATGTAAATGTAAAGCAGTCTGGGTAGCTGTGGTGGAGAAGATAACGGGAAGCATATAAACTTGTAATTTTCTGTCCTGTCATTGTCCTGTGATTTATCATTGATTATTACTGTTACTGTATTGTTTGTCTAGTTTCATGTTAAAAAAGGGAAAATAAAAAACATTTGTTAAAAAAATATATATTTAAATGTTAATCTAAAAACAAGAAGCCATGTTGTCTTTTTGGACACCACAGCTCCTCGAGGGTCTCTTGCACACCTGTGTGACAGGTACAACTGCACTTTGTGGAGTCAGGAACACCTGCACACTGTCTTCACTCGCTCAGTAAAGCATCTCATTATAAAATGCAATGTTTCGGTCTCGGACCTTCTTGGGAGATGAAGGTATGAAAAGTTAGTCTATAGGTTTTCTACAACACAAGTTTCTTTATTAGTTGTCATACAGAAATACAGGATACTTTGTATGAAATGCTTCTTTCTGTTTTGCTCCTGAGAGTGTGCTACGTAAAAAGTAGATAAATTATAAAAAGTATAATAAGTATAAAATAGAAAGTCAAGTACTTAAACAAGTGTAAACAAGGCAAACATTTTTCAATATACATATGTACAATATACAATGCAAAGTAGTTACAATACAATATAAATGGGATGAGGTAAATGGGATGAGGTAACTTGTGGTGCCACAGGTAAGGTGCAAGGCATGGTTATGTGCAATGAGTTGCCAATAATATATAAATATAAAGTGTGTTAGTGTCTAAAGTGTGTAAAGTGGGTGCTACAGTGAGCTGTCCATTTAAAGTGAGTGTGTACGTGTGGGTGTGTGTGCAACGATTTTTCTGTCGAGGCAGAATGATAGAAGTGTTTGTGGTACCTTTCTCCTGCACATTGACGACCGCATCCTCCCTGAAGCCGAGGGTATAGCCGAGGTTGCCTAGAAGACAGGAGACAACAACATCACATCCCACTGTACCATTTCTCTTAAAAAAAAGATGATGATCAAAACAAAAAGGGGGGGGGGTGATAGCAGGTACAAGGCGTTTGGCATGTCTCCCGTAAGCTTCAGAACAACAGTGCCCAACACCTACTTATAATATATAATAATGTAGGACCTGTCGCAGAGGTCTTTATTCGGCATGCAACGACACTCAATGTTTTAGCGGCACACACAGTGGTTAGTTTTTAACACACACACACCGGAACACACACGCATGCATTGTCTTTTAGGATCGCCGATGCGATACTCCTCTGCGCTTAATCCCAAGGGCAGCCGGGAGCAGAAGAGGGCTGTGGTGTGAGCCACGCCCGGGGACCATCCAAGTGCCCCTGCCCGTCTTCGTCACGGACGCGACAGCGTTAGCGATCTGTTGTTGTGCATGTTTTTCCATTGGGTTTCTCTTATCGGGGGGGTGGGGGGGCCTTGCTTAAACACAGAGGAGATACGGTAACACATTGGAACGCATCCTCTAAGGCACAATACCTCAAGAAAAAGAGACATTTGGAGGCTTCAATTGTTGACATCGCTCATGCTGGTTTCTGTCCACTTGCTCAACCTTCTCTTATCATTCTACCCAGGCTCCCATCCAAGCACACACAAACACACTCGTATACAGTACACGCACACGCAGACAGACACGGACACACGCACGCACGCACACACACACAAACACACTCGTATACAGTACACACACACGCAGACAGACACGGACACACGCACACACACACACAGGGTTAAGTGGGTTGACTGCTGCCACACATATACACCAGAGAGAGAGAGAGAGAGAGAGAGAGAGAGAGAGAGAGAGAGAGAGAGAGAGAGAGAGAGAGAGAGAGAGAGAGAGAGAGAGAGGAGATATGGGGGGGTTTAACAGTGTTATGTACACAGAGAAAGTCCACCTCCCGTGCCTGGTTTCGATGTTACTCACCTTTCTCATGAAAAACACACTCTCCTAACAAGAGGACTCCTGTTCTCCAAATGTCAGCCCCAGACTGTACGTAGTGTATGTTCTCAAGACAAGCCTGGTGGAAGAGAATGGCTTGTCCCAATCTGACTTGCAGGTGAAACTGATGAGAGTCTCTCCATTAGGGTTGAATACCAAGAATTGGGAATTGCTTTTCCTGGGAAAAGTAACTACGGGAGCCTGGGAAAAATCTGATTTAGTTTGGTGTGAATTTGACATGTGAAATAATTTTTTCTTTGTGCTCTCTACTCTGTCTTCTCTGCTCAGAATCTTTCAAATTATTTGTGTGTGTGTATGTGAATTTACTAACGAGATGTCATGTTATTTTCAGCAGCCTGCTGTATGTTTTTGTGAAGAAACATTGCATAGGTTACTTGTGTAACATATTTTAGTCCAATCCAAGTTGTTGTTGCCTGAACGATTATTTCCTTCATAGACTTCTCTAGCTCTGATCGTTACATTACACTCTGTATTTCAGTTCTGGGTCGCTTTAACAGATTTCTTTAGATACAATTATTCAAAACTCACCACTATTAAAATGTAGGTATAAAATGCATACATAAAAGGCATTTCCACAGAGCTTAGACTGTACAGGTCACAAACATTTCGTTTTTGCCTAGTAAAAATTTACTTTTAATCCAGCCTCTCTTCAGCTTTGATTGATTGATTTAAAATTGTATTAACAGATTGCAGAATGGGTACAATACAGTACAGCTCAATACACACAATTGTTAAGGGGATGCAGACCAGAGAAAGACTTTCGTTTTGTTTACATCAGGGTCCCCCATTTTTAGCCATGTTTAGCTTGATGCTACTTCAGCATACAAAACAGCTCTTCCGTTGTTTTTGTACATTGGCCTGTGTCTGCTGTGTCTATAATGTGTTTGTTGTTTGTTGCAACACTATACTATCACTGACATCTAAGAAGGGAGATCCCCCCTTGAACGGCCATTTTAAGGTTTCTCTCCTCCACATTGCCTGTGGTGCATTTTTTCCTATTGCTAGGTTTTAGTGAGTTTTTCCTTACCTTTGTAGTAATATTGACCTTGAATTTCATAACTAATATGTGTGTATAATCTGAAAACCATAATGCAAAAAGCTAGGTGTACCCTTTCAACAGCAGAGTGTGTTTTCAGTGCTAAAGTAAGAAGTGATACTGGTGTTACAGAAACAGTCAATAAAACCCCACTAACAAATGTACTCAGTACTCAGAACAAAGAGACAAAGGTCACACCAACTGTGATGAGATTACAGCAGAGGACAGCTGGTCTAACCAGAGACCAGATACTGGCTCTGACATTATAAGACAGGACTAAAGATCATTAATCAATAAAGATATGGTTCAAAGTTAAATGAAAAAGCATGATACTTGATTGGCTTTGATTGGATAAAGAAATCAATATAGATATTTAGAATTAAGAATCCTGGTATAGTTATCACAATGTTGATGCATCAAGCGGCCACACCGAGGGGGGGCCACCAAGACCCCCCTTCTGTTCACTGAAGGAAGACAACGAAGGGGGCCATTGACACCAACCCCCACCCGAGGACAAGAACCTGTTGGGGCCAGCTCCAACAGGAAGACAATGACGGGGGCCACCAGCGTCCCCCTCTGTTTACTGAGTCAAGACCCACACAGGAGATCGAGGAGGTGGGGGCAACCAGCCCCCCCAGAGGAAACCAGGGGGAAGGGCGGACCGCCCTTCCAGAAGAACCAATCGGATTGGACAAAATTTATTAGTAACATGTATTATTATTGGTGGGAAATGATAGTACTTAAGAGCAAAACATAGTGTTATTCAGGAGCCCAGACCCCTCCCCAGGTCTGCGGCTCCACCGCCACCCATCCAGAGACTACTGTGAGCTGATTGCATTTTACGTGAGTAAATCATGGGAAACACCAATTGTTGTTTAGATTAGAGTAATGTACAGATCCCTGATCTGTAAACCAGATTTACTCATGTGTAATGCTTACAGTATTTTCTCTAATTACATTTATGTTAACAATGACTGTTGTATGTACCTACATGTTGGGGTTTTGAGATGCAAACCTTGTTGATCCTGTGTACAAAACAGACATGATTAATGTATTCTGATAATCCTTGTATGTGAAAAGCAACCTTTTTATTCACTCCTGGCCGCCGAGACAAATAAATCCATGAGTTGAATTCGAACTCTATTGTCTGGACTGCACATTTATTCCTTGCTGGCTATATTGGGAGTCAGATGATGAGACCAAATTCTATCACTTATGATCCTTTCCCCTCCTTCCAGTTAGCGACCTCCTTGTACTGTACAATAACCTTAGATTATTGTTAGGATTCTACTACAGAAATGGTGCCATTTCACCCGCCCTGTTGTGCCCCCCCTGAGGATGTGCGGTGAGGTTTATGTGGCTGGCTGCTCAGAGCCATGACCCTGCTTGCATGTTGGGGACATCCAGGAAAAGAGCCGGGGGTTGGGGCGTTTCATTAAGGGGTTGCAGTGCAGGGTTTTGCTGTCTGGATGGAGGACAAAGGGACAGGATGGAGGCCGGTTGTGTAGGCCACTAGTTGGGGCCCGGGGTGAACATAGCCTTTGCGTACAGGAATGGGGGAGCGGTGTTTAGGTTAGACTGTCCAATGGTAAAGGGATCGCGCTTGTTGTGCAGTGAATATACAATCATGAGCTTTTGATGTTTGTATGATTATTTAGACACAGGAGGCCGTTCCCGGCCTGTTCGCTTGAGGTTTATGGCAATAAGTACGGGCAGCGTATTTGGTACCAGGCCCTTGCGGACAGGGGGATAGAGATGATTACCTCAAAGATGTCTCTCGGGGAGGGATATAGTGGGGCGATGGGGATTCGTGGCGTTCGTTTATCATATTGGGAGCATCGATTTGAAGCGGGGGGTTAAAGGTATTCCGCTTCAATAGAAGGGGACGTGCCGCACTGGACAAATAGCGTTTGATCACTGCTAAATTGTCTATGTGATGGGCAGGTACGTTAGTGTGCAGTCTGGATATGACTTGCCCCGGCTAGCTCAGTCAATCGCGGGTCGTCTTCCAGAGAGTGCAGTGATGAGTTGTGTTTTTCGTGTTCTGTATACGGTGAGTGGGCCTTGATGTGTGCGATTGCAGGGATAACGCTGTGCCTTTGTTTACTGGCGCCTCTCAAGCGACAGAGAGCAGGGGTATAGGACATCGGCAAGACCGCGAATGGAGTTTCCAGGTTTCAGTTCAACACCGTTGCAGGTCGCGGGAAAGGGTGGTTATGTAAGAGGGTGCTAGATATGATATAGCTTGTTGCGAGTCACGAGGATCCCAGATGGTGGGAATAGGCGGACGGCGGCTGAGTTTTGGGTGAGCATGTAATTAGCTTAGAGGTTCGTTCGGTCTAGCCGATACCCGGTGTCTCTACGGGCGGGGATTTTTACTAAACGTAGCAGCTATCCTACCATAATCTGGCCGTGTTAGAGCTTGGTTAGGGGGATCGAATTGCCTGACTGGCCCTGAGAAAGCGAGTTCCAAACAAGGCAATATTCGGTACATATCCTGAGAGGACATGCTCGCCTGGACGCCCAATTCCACTGTCTCGGCCCGCGACGGAGATTACAAAAAGCGCTTAGTAACAATATTCGTTTACAGAGTATAGAGTAAAACGGGGACAGAAGCGCTTATCAACACATCGTTTAATAGTACTGTTTACAAATGTAGGTGTACATTGCATGTATTGTATGTATGCAGAGCAGCCTTGGCCGGGTTGTTGTGTGGTTTAACGTGGATCAGGGCGGTATGCGAGTCCGAAGCGAATCATATTGGGAGTTGGGGCTACCTAGCTTGGTTCTGTGGAAGGACCGCGATAAACTATGTGTGTTAAGGCGGCGATGTGAGAGAATTGACGAAACACTGTGGCGGCAATTGCTGTTAAGAAGCGAATCGAGGCGTAAGTTGAGGAGATTGTGGCCGTTTTAAGGGTTATATTTAATGCGGTAACAATTGTGTACGTTATTATGGTGGAGGAAGAAGTCGCCGGTTGATGACGTCATAGTGTTGAGTGGAATGTTAGGGAGGGGGTAGGCACCTCGAACCTCTAGCACTCAGCAGGCGGCGGTGGAATCGGAAGATTCCCTGGGCACGTTAAATCCTCTCTATAGTAAGCAAGGGAGATACTGAATGGCCCTTGTGTCTGGCAAGATGACCAACATCTTACTGTGTTACCGTCTAGTTGGCCCAGGTAACGTTGCATGTAATGTATATGTGGGCACTGGGTGGTAGGTGGACGACGGTCCAAACCTAGAAGTGGGGCGGTGCACCGGAGGGTGCACAGAACCTACTGAGAACAGGCCAGGCTGGTGAAAACGGTTAGAGTTTCCATTCCCATAGCAAGTGGGGTGGGGATCAGACCGTAGGTTTCAAAACTGAGTGGCTGAGAGGTACTACGGACAGAAGGGTAAGGGGTGTCAATTCAGAGGAATCTGGACTGTCACTCCTAAGATTGGAAAGGGTCCCAGCCTTAAACTGCACCTGAAGGTAAAATAAGGGGACTTCTTCTGTTCATGAGAGGAGACCTTGGCCTGGAAGTGGAGACCTGCATCTCTGTTCGGGTAGAGGGGCCGGCGTCGGGCAAGGCGGCCCTGAGAAGCCGGTTGTACCGACGTAGCGGACTACCTAAACTCATTTGGGGAGAGGTGCATCTGAGTAGGGCAAGGAGTGCATCCGAACGGGAGGAGGGTACTCTTAACTGGAAGGAGGTTAAAAGGGTCAAAGCGAGATTGTGTTTAGCCTTAGGATGAGTACAGGGAGAACTGAGAGTAGGAGAGAAGGAAATCTAACAACTTGTCTGTGGACCTGAATGATGATTAATGAGTTATGTTGTGTTGTATGTTGAATGACAGTTTTTGATGCAGGAGTGAAGCAGGCGTGAATGTTTTTTTCTTTGTGGATGTTTCACTAAAGTAAATCTGTGGATGATTGTGTGCCAGGTGGTATGCATGAGTGAGGCAAGCTATGAGTACTATATACTCATGCAAGAAGTGTATTCATGTATTGTACACTACACAGGCCAGGTCTTCCCTCTCAATACTGACTGGAGCCCAGAGGAATGTACAGGGCCTCTCTGCTCCAGAGGGACTTTCCACAATATCGTATTCTGTTCCAGCAAAAACGTTACAAGTACTTTTTCAAGTTACAATCCAGTGGAATAGACGGCAGCCAATGACAACTAGGAGGGGAGGAGAGTCAGTCCTGATGTGTGAGACGTTGATTGGCTAGTGAAATTACATCACTGTATTTAAAAATGACAAAGAGAGTTTTTGATATCCTAGAGATGAGATGTTTTGTTTTATATAATCTTTTAAACTGTAATGGACATTTCTATACAGTCCTTTTTTGTAATTTGAAATAAAGATGACTTCTTATAATTATCCATTGAGTTCTTGGACTGATTCCTACCAGCAATGCCAGCAATACCGGCCACGCCCTGCATCCCCTTGAGGTGACTATTACAGATTGAATCAATGGCTGGTTAATGCTTTTCATCTAAAAGTTATATATTATATATATATATGCTATGTACTGTATAAATACTATATATGGCAATGTTTGTTGTTTGCGGGTTCCGGTATCTCTGTGTCCGACGGACTCTGTCAAGTTTTGTGGGGGCTCGGAAGCTTCAGCATACAGGACGCTGTAGTGCTGGGGCGGCCAAGTCACTGGTTTATAGGTCTGTCAAAACGGATTGGAGGTTCTGGGGCTTAGAACATGAGTTCAAGTGAGTTGGGCTGTATACTAATTGAATAGGTATTAACAGCCGAAAGAATATTAACTGAAATAACTGCTGTCAGGTGCCTCTGGAGTAAAATTAGTTACAGATTTGAGTCAACCTTACTCAAGATTGATCTTATCAGCAGAACCTCTCCAACCAAGTATCTTCCTAATGCTCGAGATCTGGAACAATACGTGACGTAGAGGTCTGCAAAGCGCAGCAGACAGTAACTCTATCAGGAACAAGAGAGGGTTGATAAGTAACAGCTTGAAGTAGCGTTTACTCACGACTAAAGGGTAACGTAATCAGTGGCGAATCCGTATGGAAGCCAACGGAAGCCAGGCTTCCCTATTAAAATATGAATTAATATCAAATATGAAATATAAAAAAATAAAAAAATTATATGTAATTTTTTTTAATATAGTTTACATTCTTTTTCATCTGTGTTATAATTTTTTTATTTTTTTTTTAATGTCTCCCTCTTCTCCTTCTCACTCCCTCTAAGTTAACACACTGTCAGACTCACTGTGCTCACTGCAGCTATAGAGGAGAGGAGACAGGGGGTAGGTCTCTTTCTCCAGCCTCAACCATGTGATTCATGTATCTAGAGTCCAAAACCGATCCTAGCCAATCAGATTCGAGCTGACTGCCACACCCTAAAAGTTTAAAACGGGGCTGTGAGAAGAATCATGAGTGTAGCTGTCAACATTGGCAGGAGAAAAAACGTGCATGTTTTAGCCCCGCCCCCTCCCACCCGGCCCCGCCCCCTCCCTCCCGGCCCCGCCCCCTTACAATGGAGCTGCCTCGTCGCTGCCATCTGCTGCTGGTCAAAACCTGTATTAAGGAAATTCACTGTATTATTTTTAGAGCTGGGCCGTTAACGGCGTTAACATGCTGCGTTAACGCTATACTAGTATCGCGCGATAATATAATTAACGCATTAATCTAAAAAAGATTTAAACGTTTTTTTTACATTTTTTTTTTTTCATTTTTTTTTTTTATCTTTATTTACCCAGGGTAGGTTCGCTGAGCACAGATGCTCCTTTTCAGGAACGCCCTGCTTCACATTAACACAGTTCCATTCACACCTGGGAGCTGCCCAGTACAACCACAGTTGACACCATTGGCCACTGAGCAACTCCACTGGAGCAGTTGATTCAAGCCATGTCACATAGTTCAAGTTTGAAATGATTCTTTCTGTTTTGCTCCTGAGAGTGTGCTAGATACTGTACTGTACTGGTAATATTATTTATTTGTGTTAACTTCTGAATAAAACAACTTATTAAACACAAGTACATCTTATTGAACATTATTTTGATATTTCATTACCAATTATCATAGCAAAACAGCTTTTTCAAACAGTCTGTAATGCATTTTGGAAACGGAAGATGGGCTCATGGTGTAATGGGCCACCTGGCCTGAGAATCATAAGGAGGAAAGAAAAAGTAAGGACTTACTTCTGGTCATTATTTGGGTAGAACACACATATTTTGAATGCCTTCGGCAGGTTTTTTTGTTTGTTTTTTGAGCCATTTTAATCTAGATTAAATCCAGGATTGCAGATAGATTCATCTAGATTAAAAAAAATTATCTATGCCCACCTCTAATTATTTTACAGATTACTTTTGTTTTCCTACTTTAAGTGTAAATGCTATAAAAATACAGTAAATTACCTTGTATAAAAATATTAACCATTAAATAAAGGTCGTAATCTGTAAATGTATTTGATTTTACTGTAATTTGACAGTATTTGGAAACCATTGATGCCAGACATTTAGTTTTCTTGCAGCTTTTTTTCTTACAGTGTACAGTCAGTGAATCCTAAATCTCCACTAGGCAACCACTTAGAACATGAAGAACATATTTAGTATAACAGCGAACAGATATAATAACTAATTGTAAGAATTCTGTGTTTAAAACTGTTTTGAAACAGTTTGTACTCTCCACAGAGGAGAGGTGGGGGGGGGGGTATTTTTGCATCTGAATAGAGCTGCGCGTTGGGATTCAGATTAACTGAGCCAGGTAAAGGCATTCACACAGAGAGTCATTAACGTTAACAATGGACGCATTCAGGTGAGGGTAGTTGTCCACGCCCCCCCCCCCCCAAACTAGCTGAAGTGTGAAAATCAGAGGCATTTCCTCCCCTTGAGCGTTCTAGACAACAGACTGAGTTACAAGATTTAAATGAATACATGATATTCAAAACATTCTCAGATTTCAAAGTATGACACATCATTTGAAAGCTTACATTCTGTACTTTCACAACCTGGAAAAATCTGGAAAATGAAAATGGAGCCATGTCGGCACAAACGCTGGACTTGATCACATATATTTTATGAGTTTAAAAAAAAATTATATATAAAAAGATTTTTTTTTTTTTTTTTTTATAATTTTTTTTTCAAAAACGTGCCAATCCGTGAACCGTGAACAGTGCGTGAAGTGGGTCGAAAAAACAGGAGAATCCCGGTAAAAACGGTAGGGTTGACAGCTATCTGCACATGTCCCCTCTGCACTCTGAACATTGTATTAACCCGTGACTGCTCCCACGGGCCGAATATTGCCCCGATCCTCGCGAGATTAAATCCACGGGTACCTCTCGGCGTGCCGAAGCTTTTCCTAAATCACTTCCATCATCGAAAACGAGGGGAAAAGGTCGGCTCGCGACCCTGAAAATGTTGCATGATTTTAAAAACGCTGTATTAAGTGAGCCTATTATGGGATCCACGCGAGCTTTCTATCGTGGAAACATCTGGGCGTCCCGCAACTTTTACTCATTCACATGTAGCCCCGAAAATGCTTAGAAAAGGAAAGCCGCAAGCGTGGAATAAACTCGCCGAAACGGAAAAGTGTCCCACGGGCGCGCCGTGATTCCGATCCGCGTGAAAATATTCACGGCCATAGAGGAGACCGTGGGACACCTTTTTGCAATCGAATATGTGTCTCGAATTTGCTCCCACGCGGCGCGCGAAATCGTGCAAGGAAAAATCGGACCAAAAATGAACCAATGCTCCAGCAGTATTAATGACCCTGATGTAAACAAGACAAACGTCTTTCTCTGGTCTGCATCCCCTTATACAATTGTGTGTATTGAGCCGTAATGTATTGTACCCATTCTGCAATCTGTTAAATAAATAAAAAGAAAGTTTGACTGGCCGCCAAGCCATACTGTAGTGTACATGGTGACCAGTGCATGTGAGCGGATCGGAGCGTGAGCGGCGCGGGGCGCGGAGCGGCCGGTTTTGACGTGAGCGAGGAGTGGGTTTTAAAATGAGTCAGCGCGACGTCCGGAGCGAGAGTTCTCCTCCGCTCCAATCCACTCCAGGCCGCTCACAGTGGTTTAACACTGATGTAATATATACATGCAGTACAATGCCAAAGCAACAGATGGCGATGTACAAACATGAAGGCCATTTTCAACCAATGAGAAGGGTGAACCTGTGATAGGCTGTTCGTTCAGGCTTTGTCACTGTAGAGACGCCCACACTCACTCCAGTTAGAAAAAGTATATCGACGCCATTGTTGTTGACGTTAGCTTACATGCTAACGTTAATGGCAGCGACCATAGCATTGTGGCTCGGCTAGCCTATCATCGCTTAATAGAGATAGTGAATGGATAAACAACGTTATTTAACATTGCAGAATGGCTACAATTACAATGCGGCTCAATACAAACAATTGTTAAGGGGCCCAGGGGGTGTAGACTGTTGTAGTTTGAGCTCATTTACACCATGCTCCAAAAAAAGAAGAAAAAAAACTGTTGAGCGATCTGGCGCGGGGAGCGGGGAGCGCTCGATTCAAGGTGAGCGGGGAGCGAGCGGAGAGCGACTTGGGGGCGGGGTCTACATGAGTGATTAGCGGAGCGGACCAAGCTTTAAAGAGCGAAGAGCGGATTTCTCGGCCGCGCCGATCCGCTCACGTGGTCTGATGGTGACTGAATGACAAAAAAATAAATAAATAAATAAATAATAAAAATATTTAATAATTTTTTTTTAATAATTTTTTTTGGCTTCCCCTGTTATTTTACCCACGCGACGCCACTGAACGTAATGTTTACTTACAGTCGAAACCCAAGTAGAAAATTATACTTGTGACTAACAGGTCACCTGAACTAGAAGTAACCTAATGTTTACTTAAAGTCAGAACTTAAGTAGAAAATTATACTTGCGACTAACAGGTCACATGAACTAGAAGTAACCTAATGTTTACTTACAGTCGAAACTTAAGTAGAAAATTATACTTGCGACTAACAGGTCACATGAACTAGAAGTAACCTAATGTTTACTTACAGTCGAAACCTAAGTAGAAAATTATACTTGTGACTAACAGGTCACCTGAACTAGAAGTAACCTAATGTTTACTTAAAGTCAGAACTTAAGTAGAAAATTATACTTGCGACTAACAGGTCACATGAACTAGAAGTAACCTAATGTTTACTTAAAGTCAGAACTTAAGTAGAAAAACTCTACGAGTCTATAGCATGATAACTAGCCATTGCTAACAGGAGCTAATAGCAGGATAACTAGCCATTGCTAACAGAAGCTATTAGCAGGATAACGAGCCAGAAGCTAGCAGGAGCATGAGTCCTGCTACTGTGACGGAAGTGGAACCAGCGTAATCATACAGACTGGTGTTATCAGCAGGAGCTGAGTCTACAAGAGGCTACATAGCCTGAGTATACAAGAGGCTACATAGCCTGAATCTACAAGAGGCTACCTAGCCTGAGTCTACAGCAGGCTAACTAGCCAGAGCTAACACCAGACATAACAGTCACTAACTGCCCAGTCTGGACAGAGACAAGCACAACACGAGACAAGTTGACCCCCTGTGCAAGAAGGAAGTGGACGGAAACAACCAGGAATCTGCACAACAAACGTTGGAAGTCTAGCATTGATTTGGCTAATGGATTCTGGTCAGTACCTATCGACCCCCTATCCACCCAAAAGACGGCGTTCACCTGGAACGAGCTGTCTTATGGATGGACAGTATTACCACGAGGGTATAAGAACTTTCCGAATGTGTTCCAAGGAGTCATAGAGGACATTCTGAAAGGTCTGGACATCACCATATACATCAATGACGTCCAAACTGAAAGGCAAAGCTCTCGAGGGAAAAAACCCTAGGAATAGGAACATCCCCATAGAGGAAGCGGATACCCTGGCCCAAAAACTACTTAAGGTCGGAGGGCTACACCTCAAAAGACTGGCCTTAGTCATGCCCACGGGCTGGGAAGACAAAAGCACGGTGAGAGTACCGGAGGACGAGGCTACTCACATGATCAGACAGGTACATGATAACCTTGGACATGTCGGAAGTAAGAGGATGTTGGTATACCTGAGAACTAACAACATTCTCATACCTAAAGCCAAACAAAGAGCGAGAACAGTCCGAAAGGCCTGTGAACAATGTGCGATGGTAAGGGGGACAAAACCTGAACCAGTGCCACCGGGACAAATAGCAGTATCTGAAAGCAGGACTGAAACTACTGGAGGAAGCAGGTGTAATGGCCCAATACTCTGTACCCTACCAGCCCAATACGAACGGGGTGGCAGAGAGAGCTATACGCTCTATAAAGGATCAGATGATCAAAGTGAATATGTTGGGATCCTGGAATGAACCGACCTCCCTCCTTAGGATACACCAAGGAGACCGACAGTACAGATCGGACCGGAAGGATCAGAACCTGCCCTATCTCGGGCCAGGAGCATTCTTAGATCGGGGGCTGTCCCCCGGAGTCAGTGGACGACGAAGCGAATAGCAAAAAGGAATATACTGACCCAGATCAGAACTCAGAAATGGAGGAAGACCGGGAGAGGTCAAGCTCCAGAGCATCCTCAAGGTCCTCATCTAGATCAAGATCTAGGGAGAGAGTTCGGTACCCAAGGGACGAACCTCCTAGAACGAACTAGACCTAGACCTCCTAGACCTCCTAGACATCCTAGACCTCCTAGACCTCCTAGACCTCCTAGACCTCCTAGACCGAACAAGAGAGCTAAGCAGGCCAAGCAGGCCCGCATATCCTGTGACATGGAGACAGAGAGACATCGGCCTGGACCCAGGTTACAGGGCGACGAGAGCCCTGAATGGACCTGAAAGAGAGAAAAGAAATGAGTCCTCTGTGGACTATATCTGTGATGTCCTGCGTGGCCTACGGACAGGGTCACACGACCAGGCCAACCACACTTCAATAGAGGACTGCTGCTACAATTCTCGGGGACCCGTGGGGTCGCCCGAGAAGTGACAATTCGACCTACCTCAAACTACGGGAGAGATCCAAGAGATCAGAGGGGGTGACCATAAGAACCATAACATTGTGTTCTTCAGACGACAACACCTGGGTGCAGTGGCCGGGAACAACAGATGCAAGTCTTCCCGCCAGATACCAAGCAACGACGTGGCCCCTATCCTATCGAGCCGTCCAGCCAGGGAACAACAGATGCAAGTCTTCCCGCCGGCTACCAGGGTACCGAGGTACCAAGATGACATAGGGGGTGTGGAGAGTCACAGCCACGTGACCCCGCAATCGCCATCTCGTCCCCCAGTACAGACGCTATTAAGACAGTGGAGAATGACAGAACAGAATGACAGAGGGGGTGTTGAGAGTCACACTAGTGACACTAGTTAATAATGACATCCTGTTCTCGCTGTCAATTGTGGGATGTAAAAGGTTTAAGCATATGTTTATGGTATATATCTGTTTTAGATCTAGGCATATGTTACTGTATGTGTCTATATGTGAAGTGTATGGGCTGCTCTGCACAAGCCAAAATGAAAAGAGCAGGTTGGCACATTTTAACCCTTGCCTGTCCTGCCTGCATAGAGTAAACATATAACCAATGATTGGTACAGGTATATGTATGTATATACTATATGTACTATATATATGTACTGTATTGTACATGTATATGTATGTGTATCTGTATATATCTGTATATGTATGTGTTGGGCTATGTACTGTATATTACGGCAGTCTGCCTCGTCTTCTTATCTTACTGTTAGTGGAGCTAAGAATGTGGCCTTGGAGACAGCTCCAGCGCGAGCTAAAAGCAGGTTGGCACATGTTAACCCTTGCCTGTCCTGCCTGCATAGAGTAAACATGTAACCAATGATTAGTACAGGTATATGTATATATATGCAGTGATGGGAATAACGGCACTATAAATAACTTCGTTACTAACGGCGTTCGTTTTTTCAGTAACGAGTAATCTAACGGATTACTCTTCCAATCTTAATAACGTCGTTACCGTTACTACAAAAAAATGCGGCGCGTTACTATGAATGAACCTGTTTCTTTCATCAGACATATCTCTGCGCCGAGAGGCAATAATATGTTCTTCCTTGTTTAGTGGACAGTGCGCGAGCCAAGCATACATGCTGACGATTGGCTGAGGTTGAATATAATGTCATGGTAAGCCAATCAGAGGTGGAGGTGGGCGGGTGTCTAAAGCATCCAGAGTCTGACACACAGCGCGACAAGACAAGCGATCACTGATCAGTCAGCATGAGACCGCGGTCCGTGTAGTGTACGTTTTGAGCTCAAAAATGAATCCAACGAACAACACAAGCGACTCAGTCAACATGAGACCGCGGGTCCATGAGCGTTTTGTGTTCACTCTTTGCAGCGCAGGGCACTGAGTGGCTCTACTGCAGTGCTGACAGCCTTATCAACAGTGCTGCACTTCCTGGTTTAATAGCACAGGCTTCAGGTGCTCAGAGATAATCTCTGTATGTCATGCATGTCTTAAATGTAATGATTAGATTAGTTTAGATGATTCGATTAGATTCTTATATCTGTATGTTGTGTATGTCATTGATTGATTGATTGAAAAGTTTATTAACAGATTGCAGAATGGGTACAGTACAGTACAGCTCAATACATACAATTGTTAAGGGGATGCAGACCAGAGAAAGACTTTCGTCATAAATGTCATGAATTGAAAATGGGGGACCTTGATGTAAACAAGACGAAACTCTTTCTCTGGTCTCCATCCCCTTAACAATTGTGTGTATTGAGCCGTACTGTATTGTACCCATTCTGAAATCTGTTAATTAAAATGTTCAATCAATCAGTATATATTTGTTATTTATTTTTGGTATAGTGCTTAACAAGCATAATTTAATGTTGCCCAGTTGTGGCCTGTTGAGGGGCAATACATATCAAAAGTTCCAAAACATCTATTCTGTTTGTATTTGTATGATCCACTATATAAACATAGTAATTATAATATCTACATAGCCTACATGGCATTTGATTGGAGGCTAGTCTCACTTTGTCCCACAGCAACATTAAAATAGTTTAGATTTGTGTATGTTGTTTATGAACTTGACAGAGTCCGTCGGACACAGAGATACCGGAACCCGCAAACAACAAACATTGCCATATATAGTATTTATACAGTACATAGCATATATATATATAATATATAACTTTTAGATGAAAAACATTAACCAGCCATTGATTCAATCTGTAATAGTCACCTCAAGGGGATGCAGGGCGTGGCCGGTATTGCTGGCATTGCTGGTAGGAATCAGTCCAAGAACTCAATGGATAATTATAAGAAGTCATCTTTATTTCAAATTACAAAAAAGGACTGTATAGAAATGTCCATTACAGTTTAAAAGATTATATAAAACAAAACATCTCATCTCTAGGATATCAAAAACTCTCTTTGTCATTTTTAAATACAGTGATGTAATTTCACTAGCCAATCAACGTCTCACACATCAGGACTGACTCTCCTCCCCTCCTAGTTGTCATTGGCTGCCGTCTATTCCACTGGATTGTAACTTGAAAAAGTACTTGTAACGTTTTTGCTGGAACAGAATACGATATTGTGGAAAGTCCCTCTGGAGCAGAGAGGCCCCGTACATTCCTCTGGGCTCCAGTCAGTATTGAGAGGGAAGACCTGGCCTGTGTAGTGTACAATACATGAATACACTTCTTGCATGAGTATATAGTATATATAGTATGTATAGCATATATAGTACATACAGTATATATATATATATATATATATATAGTACACATAGTATATACATATATATATACATATACCTGTACTAATCATTGGTTACATGTTTACTCTATGCAGGCAGGACAGGCAAGGGTTAACATGTGCCAACCTGCTCTTAGCTCGGGCTGGAGCTGTCTCCAAGGCCACATTCTTAGCTCCACTAACAGTAAGATAAGAAGACGAGGCAGACTGCCGTAATATACAGTACATAGCCCAACACATACATATACAGATATATACAGATACACATACATATACATGTACAATACAGTACATATATATAGTACATATAGTATATACATATACATACATATACCTGTACCAATCATTGGTTATATGTTTACTCTATGTAGGCAGGACAGGCAAGGGTTAAAATGTGCCAACCTGCTCTTTTCATTCTGGCTTGTGCAGAGCAGCCCATACACTTCACATATAGACACATACAGTAACATATGCCTAGATCTAAAACAGATATATACCATAAACATATGCTTAAACCTTTTACATCCCACAATTGACAGAGAGAACAGGATGTCATTATTAACTAGTGTCACTAGTGTGACTCTCAACACCCCCTCTGTCATTCTGTTCTGTCATTCTCCACTGTCTTAATAGCGTCTGTACTGGGGGACGAGATGGCGATTGCGGGGTCACGTGGCTGTGACTCTCCACATGAATGTAGTAATATTGACCTTGAATTTCATAACTAATATGTGTGTATAATCAGAAAACCATAATGCAAAAAGCCAGGTGTACCCTTTCAACAGCAGAGTGTGTTTTCAGTGCTAAAGTAAGAAGTGATACTGGTGTTACAGAAACAGTCAATAAACCCCCACTAACAAATGTACTCAGTACTCAGAACAAAGAGACAAAGGTCACACCTACTGTGACCAGATTACAGCAGAGGACAGCTGGTCTAACCAGAGACCAGATACTGGCTCTGACATTATAAGACAGGACTAAAGATCATTAATCAATAAAGGCATGGTTCAAAGTTAAATGAAAAAGCATGATACTTGATTGGCTGTGATTGGATAAAGAAATCAATATAGATATTTAGAATTAAGAATCCTGGTATAGTTATCACAATGTTGATGCATCAAGCGGCCACACCGAGGGGGGGCCACCAAGACCCCCCTTCTGTTCACTGAAGGAAGACAACGAAGGGGGCCATTGACACCAACCCCCACCCGAGGACAAGAACCTGTTGGGGCCAGCCCCAACAGGAAGACAATGACGGGGGCCACCAGCGGCCCCCTCTGTTTACTGAGTCAAGACCCACACAGGAGATCGAGGAGGTGGGGGCAACCAGCACCCCCAGAGGAAACCAGGGGGAAGGGCGGACAGCCCTTCCAGAAGAACCAATCGGATTGGACAAAATGTATTAGTAACATGTATTATTATTGGTGGGAAATGATAGTACTTAAGAGCAAAACATAGTGTTATTCAGGAGCCCAGACCCCTCCCCAGGTCTGCGGCTCCACCGCCACCCATCCAGAGACTACTGTGAGCTGATTGCATTTTACGTGAGTAAATCATGGGAAACACCAATTGTTGTTTAGATTAGAGTAATGTGCAGATCCCTGATCTGTAAACCAGATTTACTCATGTGTAATGCTTACAGTATTTTCTCTAATTACATTTATGTTAACAATTACTGTTGTATGTACCTACATGTTGGGGTTTTGAGATGCAAACCTTGTTGATCCTGTGTACAAAACAGACATGATTAATGTATTCTGATAATCCTTGTATGTGAAAAGCAACCTTTTTATTCACTCCTGGCCGCCGAGACAAATAAATCCATGAGTTGAATTTGAACTCTATTGTCTGGACTGCACATTTATTCCTTGCTGGCTATATTAGGAGTCAGATGAGGAGACCAAATTCTATCACTTATGATCCTTTCCCCTCCTTCCAGTTAGCGACCTCCTTGTACTGTACAATAACCTTAGATTATTGTTAGGATTCTACTACACCTTCACATGGGGTATGTCTGGGAGTGTTGCATTACCGGTAATTTATTTTATTTATTCAAAAAAATTTGGACTTCATGGTGTTTTTGTTTTGTTCTTGATTCATTGTGATGTTTCTTCTTGACTTGTTTAAAGAATACGTGTCCACCCATGGGGACATTAACGTGTGTTGTCGGGCCTTACAAATACATTTGATTTGTTACTCTGAGGCGATGTTGTTACTCTGAGGTGATGTTGTTACTCTGAGGTGATGTTGTTACTCTGACATGATGTTGTTACTCTGAGGAGATGTTGTTACTCTGAGGTGATGTTGTTACTCTGATGTGATGTTGTTACTCTGATGAGATGTTGTTACTCTGAGGTGATGTTAAGTTTCAAGTTCAAGTTTCTTTAATAGTTGTCATACAGAAGTACAGAATACTTTTATACAAAATGCTTCTTACTGTTACGCTCCAGAGGCTGTGCTAGACAAGATAAGTATGAAATAAAATAGTATAGCATGTAAAATAGAAGTAAAAATAGAGGTCACAGTGTTCAGTATAGACATATGTACAATGTTCGATGCAGAATAGAAGTAACTGAGTTACCATACAATATACAATATACTATGCAATGTACTAATATACAATACTATATAGTGCAAAGCAGAAATGGGATGAGGTAAAATTTAGGTACAATTTACAGTAAGGTGTACGAGTTGTAGTGCAAATCCTTTACCAATTGATCTAAAGTGTGGAGAGTGGGTGCTGCAGTGTGTTGTTTGTTTAAAGTGAGTGTGTGCGTGTGGGTGTGTGTGCTGTGTGCATTTGATGGTTGTTGCATAGTGTTTATTGTTCGTTGAGCAGCCTGATGGCCTGGGGATAGAAGCTTCTTCTGAGTCTTTCTGTGCTCGCCTTAAGACTCCGGTATCGCTTGTCTGACCGCAGCAGTTCAAAGAGGCAGTTGTTCGGGTGGCTGGAGTCATTGATGATTCTCTTAGCCTTACCCCTGCACCGCTTGTTGTAAATGTTCTTGAGGGTGGGAAGCCCCCCTCCAATTGTGCGTTCGGCTGAACGTGTCACTCTTTGTAGTCTGCTACGGTCTTGTCCAGTGCTATTCCCAAACCAGGAGGTGATGTTGCCAGTCAGGATGCTCTCTATTGTACACGAGTAGAAGTTCTTAAGGATCTTCTGACTGACTTGGAACTTCCTTAGGCGCCTGAGGAAGTAGAGGCGTTGTCGTGCCTTCTTCACAACACTGTCAATGTGTGTGGTCCATGTCAAGTCCTTGGATATGTGGGCTCCGAGGTACTTGAAACTGTTCACACTTCCTTCAGTCCTTGACCCCCGACCTCCTGAAGTCCACAATCATCTCTTTTGTTTTGCTGACGTTCAGGGAGAGGCAGTTCTCCTGACACCACTGTGACAGATTCTCTACCTCTTCCAGGTAGGCCCTCTCTTCGTTGGCAGAGATCAGGCCCACCACTACTGTGTCATCAGCAAATTTGATGATTGTGTTGTTGTTCCGCTGTGCCACGCAGTCATGTGTGTACAGGGAGTAGAGGAGGGGGCTCAGAACACAGCCCTGGGGGGGCCCCTATGTTGAGCGTGATGGATGAGGAGGTGCAGTTGCCTGCTCTTACCACCTGGCGTCTGCCCGTCAGGAAGTCCAAGACCCACTGGCAGAGGTCATAGTTCAAGCCCAGGTCCCTGAGCTTGGCTATGAGTTTGGAGGGGACTATGGTATTGAATGCTGAGCTGTAGTCGATGAACAGCATTCTCACATAGTTCCCCTGCCTCTTGTCCAGGTGTGATGCTGCTGTGTGCAGCACATGGGCTATGGCGTCCTCTGTGGACCTGTTAGGGCGGTATGCAAATTGCAGGGGGTCCAGGTTGATGGGGAGGGAGGAACAGATGTAGCCCTTAACTAGCTTCTCAAAGCACTTCATGGCTATGGAGGTGAGAGCTACAGGGCGGTAGTCATTGAGGCACTCAGATATGATGTTGTTACTCTGACATGATGTTGTTACTCTGAGGTGATGTTGTTACTCTGAGGTGATGTTGTTACTCTGAGGTGATGTTGTTACTCTGTCATGATGTTGTTACTCTGATGAGATGTTGTTACTCTGAGGTGATGTTACTCAGATATGATGTTGTTACTCTGAGGTGATGTTGTTACTCTGAGGTGATGTTGTTACTCTGAGGTGATGTTGTTACTCTTACATGATGTTGTTACTCTGATGAGATGTTGTTACTCTGACATGATGTTGTTACTCTGATGTGATGTTGTTACTCTGAGGTGATGTTGTTACTCTGATGTGATGTTGTTACTCTGACATGATGTTGTTACTCTGACATGATGTTGTTACTCTGATGAGATGTTGTTACTCTGATGAGATGTTGTTACTCTGATGTGATGTTGTTACTCTGAGGTGATGTTGTTACTCTGATGTGATGTTGTTACTCTGATGTGATGTTGTTACTCTGATATGATGTTGTTACTCTGACATGATGTTGTTACTCTGACATGATGTTGTTACTCTGAGGTGATGTTGTTACTCTGAGGTGATGTTGTTACTCTGATGAGATGTTGTTACTCTGATGAGATGTTGTTACTCTGATGAGATGTTGTTACTCTGAGGTGATGTTGTTACTCTGAGGTGATGTTGTTACTCTGATGAGATGTTGTTACTCTGATGTGATGTTGTTACTCTGAGGTGATGTTGTTACTCTGATGTGATGTTGTTACTCTGACATGATGTTGTTACTCTGACATGATGTTGTTACTCTGAGGTGATGTTGTTACTCTGAGGTGATGTTGTTACTCTGATGAGATGTTGTTACTCTGATGAGATGTTGTTACTCTGAGGTGATGTTGTTACTCTGAGGAGATGTTGTTACTCTGATGAGATGTTGTTACTCTGAGGTGATGTTGTTACTCTGCGGTGATGTTGTTACTCTGATGATATGTTGTTACTCTGATGTGATGTTGTTACTCTGATGTGATGTTGTTACTCTGATGAGATGTTGTTACTCTGATGTGATGTTGTTACTCTGAGGTGATGTTGTTACTCTGAGGCGATGTTGTTACTCTGAGGTGATGTTGTTACTCTGAGGAGATGTTGTTACTCTGACATGATGTTGTTACTCTGATGAGATGTTGTTACTCTGAGGTGATGTTGTTACTCTGAGGTGATGTTGTTACTCTGAGGTGATGTTGTTACTCTGAGGAGATGTTGTTACTCTGATGTGATGTTGTTACTCTGACATGATGTTGTTACTCTGCGATGTTGTTACTCTGAGGTGATGTTGTTACTCTGAGGTGATATTGTTACTCTGACATGATGTTGTTACTCTGAGGTGATGTTGTTACTCTGAGGTGATGTTGTTACTCTGAGGTGATGTTGTTACTCTGAGGAGATGTTGTTACTCTGATGTGATGTTGTTACTCTGAGGTGATGTTGTTACTCTGAGGTGATGCTGTTACTCTGAGGTGATGTTGTTACTCTGAGGTGATGCTGTTACTCTGACATGATGTTGTTACTCTGAGATGTTGTTACTCTGAGGTGATATTGTTACTCTGACATGATGTTGTTACTCTGAGGTGATGTTGTTACTCTGAGGTGATGTTGTTACTCTGAGATGTTGTTACTCTGACATGATGTTGTTACTCTGAGGTGATGTTGTTACTCTGAGGTGAAGTTGTTACTCTGAGGTGATGTTGTTACTCTGACGTGATGTTGTTACTCTGAGATGATGTTGTTACTCTGAGGTGATGTTGTTACTCTGAGGTGATGTTGTTACTCTGAGGTGATGTTGTTACTCTGATGAGATGTTGTTACTCTGAGGTGATGTTGTTACTCTGAGGTGATGTTGTTACTCTGAGATGATGTTGTTACTCTGAGGTGATGTTGTTACTCTGATGAGATGATGTTACTCTGAGGTGATGTTGTTACTCTGATGAGATGTTGTTACTCTGAGGAGATGTTGTTACTCTGAGATGATGTTACTCTGAGGCAGTTATGGGAATAACGGCGCTATAAGTAATGGCGTTACTAACGGCATTCGTTTTTTCAGTAACGAGTAATCTAACGGATTACTCTTCCAATCTTAATAACGTGTTAGCATTACTGCAAAAAAATGCGGCGCGTTACTATGAATGAACCTGTTTCTTTCATCAGACAGATCTCTGCACCGAGAGGCAATAATATGTTCTTCCTTGTTTAGTGGGCAGTGCGCGAGCCAAGCATACATGCTGACGATTGGCTGAGGCTGAGTAAAATGTCATGGTAAGCCAATCAAAGGTAGAGGTGGGCGGGTCTAACGCATCGAGAGTCTGAGCCACAACACAAGCGATTCAGTCAGCGGAGACCGCGGGTCTGTGTAGTGTACAGTACTGTACAAATAATCTAAAACGAATCCAACGGAACAACATAATAAGCGAGCAGTCAGCGTGAGACAGCGGTTCACTCTTGTGTTGCAGCGCAGGGCAGTAGTGGCTCTACTGCTGACAGGCTCAACCATACAGTATATATCTATGGGCTCAACATAGTGCTGCACTTCCTGGTTTAATAGCACAGTCTGGTGCGCAGAGATATATATCTGTATGTCATGCATGTCTTAAATGTCATGATTAGATTGGTTTAGAATGATTCGATTAGATTCTTATATCTGTATGTTGTGTATGTCATGAATTGAAAATGGGGGACCCTGATGTAAACAAGACGAAAGTCTTTCTCTGATCTGCATCCCCTTAACAATTGTGTGTATTGAGCCATACTGTATTGTACCCATTCTGCAATCTGTTAATTAAAATGTTCAATCAATCAGTATATATTTGTTATTTATTTTTGGTATAGTGCTTAACAAGCATAATTTAATGTTGCCCAGTTGTGGCCTGTTGAGGGGCAATACATATCAAAAGTTCCAAAACATCTATTGTATTTGTATGATCCACTAATATATAAATATAGTAATTATAATATCTACATACATGGCATTTGATTGGAGGATAGTCTCACTTTGTCCCACAGCAACATTAAAATAGTTTAGATTTGTGTATGTTGTTTATGTAAAAAAATATGTATATTGAAAGTAACGCAATAGTTACTTTCTGAAGTAACTAGTTACTTTTATAATTTGTAACTGAGTAAGTAATTTAGTTACTTTTTGGAAGAAGTAACTAGTAACTGTAACTAGTTACTTTTTAAAAGTAACTTGCCCAACACTGCTCTGAGGTGATGTTGTTACTCTGAGATGTTGTTGTTACTCTGAGGAGATGTTGTTACTTTGAGGTGATGTTGTTACTCCAGTGATGCCACAGATTACTTGTAAAAGTAATCCGATTACTGATTACTGATTACTCCTTTAAAAAGTAATCCAAGTTACTTTACTGATTACTTGATTATCAGAGAAACTTAGTTACTTTGAAAGTAACTAGGTTACGAAGTCGTCGTCGTTCCCCCAACAGTTTTTTTAAACGCTTTATTGAAAGTGCATAAATTGTTTTTAACTTGTTTCTCTGCACATAACGTAAATTGTTAAACTAGTGCTTCAGCTTCTGTACCATCAAGTATGGTAAAGAAACAGTCTATGATGCTCACAGCATTAGAGCAGCCAGCCAGTGGTTGTACAAAACCAGTGTATCTATTCACATCTAACAAATGCAGGCTGAACTATTCAATTATATCAACTGTAACTATTAAATTGTTTTTATAAATGTCTCTCTATAAACATACAATCAGTCTCTCTTTAACATGTAAATTAACTGTAAATCTGGCAAATAAGAGCTTTTGCTCTGCCACCATCAAATATACATTAATCAATAGGGAAAGAAACAATCTCTCTCTTTTGCTGTTTGGCTGGCCTCCGAGTCCTCCTGTACCTAGTCGAAGCGTGAATGAATGAATGAATGAAAACTTTATTTAACAGATTGCAGAATGGGTACAATACAGTATGGCTCAGTACATACAATTGTTAAGGGGATGCAGACCTGAGAAAGACGTTTGTCTTGTTTCCATCAGGGTCCCCCATTTTCAATTCATATAGTTTCAGCTAGTGTTGTGATTCCAGATGCTTTCAATGCAATTGGATGTGCTGTTTTTAGCGGTAGACAGTATTTTGACTGAGGCTTCGTTTAGACAAGCGTTTTGGGCTGGAATTCTCAGAGGAACATAACAACGGAGCCCTGCTGTCACACGATTGGCGCATATGTCACATGACGTGCTGTGAAGACCCGCCCTACTCTGCCTCTGATTCGCAGACTGTGGATGGGGAATGTGATTGGGCCAAAGCAGAGTCACTCACAGACAGAGAGTCCAGTCACGCCGCGGGACACATTCTTGTGTAACCCTTTCACTGCCACACCACGTCACTCCATAATAATAATAAGAAAAACAGCTCAAAATGTATTTTTGACTGTCGAAAACTAAATAAAATACTGCATTCCGCCTGCATTATGAATTTATGATGAGATAGTAACGAAATAGTAACGCACAGCCACTTGGACAAGTAACTGCAATCAGATTACTGGCTTTTAAAGATTAACGCGTTAGATTACTATTTTCGGGGAAAAGTAATCATCACTGTGTTACTCTGAGGTGATGTTGTTACTCTGAGATGATGTTAAGGTGATGTTGTTACTCTGAGATGTTGTTGTTACTCTGAGGAGATGTTGTTACTCTGACAAGGTGTTGTTACTCTGAGGTGATGTTGTTACTCTGAGGAGATGTTGTTACTCTGAGGTGATGTTGTTACTCTGAGGAGATGTTGTTACTCTGAGGTGATGTTGTTACTCTGAGGTGATGTTGTTACTCTGAGGTGATGTTGCTGTTTCCAAATCAGCTGAGTGCAGATTATTTAATTGATCTCTGTTACGCTCACCCCCTCTAAGCTTACACATGGCAACAGCTCACCATGCGATCCGTGTCAAACGGCATCAAATGAATGAATGAATGAATGAATGAATGAATGAATGAATGAAAACTTTATTAACAGATTGCAGAATGGGTACAGTGCAGTACAGCTCAATACATACAATTGTTAAGGGGATGCAGACCAGAGAAAGACTTTCGTCTTGTTTCCACCAGGGTCCCCCATTTCCAATTCATCGTAACATATATGACATACATGACATACAGATAGACAGTACAAAGGTGTTATTCATGCTAACAAGGACGTTGGCTTCCTCACCTAATAGGCGGAAACCTAGCTGTGCCTCGACTCTGCTTCAAACCTCGAGTCCTGTGCTCATCCAGCATGAAAGGCAGCAGCACTATTGATTGAGCCAAATCAAAAGGGCAGTATTTCTGCAGAGTGAGTTAAACAGACGTCTCCAACTCTGTTACATGAGCAGACATCACACGTACCTGTGCCTCTGTCGATCCCTTCTCTTTTTTATCTGGAGCGTCCACCCCAGAAACCTTTCTTTGACTCTTCTCTGGTTTTTCTGCCATTTTCACTACTATCACTACTGTTGTTTTGCTTGTTGTTGTTCGATTCCGCTGATTCCGGTTTAAATATAACGGATGTTAATTTATATGTAAATATTCTGCACTACAGCTACATTTTTTTTTTTTTATTATAGAGGGTATTTTTTTTAAGCTCTTTGACAAGAGTTTCAGTTGAGCAATATTGACAAAACAAATACAATTCAGATATTTTCTTGGGAAAGGCCAACAGGGTAAAGATACCGGTATATGTGCGAGTGTGTCTACAATCTGCACACCTGTGTTGTTGATATGCAAGTCGTTAACATAATTAACACTCACTCATTGTTTGCATACTCTGAGGCTGTTGACTCCTGTAGGTATGTTAGGAATCCTAGTGTTTCTATTTTTGTTTGTTTGTTACTATACTCAATTTTGTTATTTACGTATACAAAATGTGAAGAACTAGCCTTATTCTTCAATAACAAAGTAACTTAAATTAGAGCCAGCATTAGTCCCGATACAAACATGGACACCATCAGCAAACCCTGCGAAAAAGTAACCATAGGAAATTTTGCTTGCATTACATCAACTGAGCTTTACAAAACTGTCATGGAATGTAACTCCTCCACTTCCTGTATTGACCCTATACCCACAATATCTTTTAAGCAAATATTCGAGAGTATTGCAAGTCATGTCCTAAATATTATAAATACATTACTTCTGACAGGCATTTCCCCAGATGCATTCAAAACAGCCGTCGTAAGACCCTTACTAAAGAAACCCAAACTAGACAGTAATGTACTAACCAACTATAGGCCGATATCCAACCTCCCATTCATCAGCAAGATACTTGAACAAATTGTCTCAATACAATTAAACTCCTTTCTCAAAGAAAACAACATCATGGAGCAATTTCAATCAGGCTTCAGAACGCACCATAGCACTGAAACTGCTCTTACTAAAATAATTAGTGACCTCAGAATAAACTCTGATGCAAACAAAGTCTCAATTCTCATCCTATTAGATCTAAGCGCAGCGTTTGATACGATCGACCATGGTATCCTAATAAATCGTCTGGAAAAGTTTGTTGGAATTTCCGACGTATATTAAACTGGTTCAGAACATATGTCAAAGGGGGAAAATATTAGGTTAGACTTGGAGATCATTCTTCTGAGAAACATGAGACCCACTTTGGAGTTCCACAGGGGAGCTGCCTTGGTCCATTATTATTCTCACTATACATGCTGCCACTTGGAGACATCATTAGAAAACACAATGTATGTTTCCATAGTTACGCAGATGACACAATTGTACATCTCCTCTGGACCAAATTATCGCACAGCTATTAACTCCTAGAACTGTGCCCTGAGAGAGGGAACTGCGCCCTGAGAGGGAGGTTTGCCCTGAGAGGGAGGTTCGAAGGGTCAAAGTGGGTATCAAACAGGAGGGAAGACTGTCAGGTTTTAAACTGTGGATGCCAAACAGAGAAGGTAAAGATGACTTTAAACTGTTTAACAGTAATCCAGTACAATTTTATTGCACTGTAAAAAAAAAATGATTTTATGTCTGCAATTTATGTGCTAATTTCATGTCTATTCTATTCTACTACTTATTGCACTATTTTACTCTGTCTATTCTATCTTACTCTGATTATTGTTTTCTATTTTTAAAACTGAATCAAACCATAAACAATGTGGCCTGTTGGGATGTTAGATCCTAATGTGAAAAACTGTGATTTTATATGTCTGCACTTTATGTGCTAATTTCCCTGTCTTTTTTCTGTTGTGAAGCACTTTGAACTGCAGTTTCTGTATGAAAGGTGCTATACAAATAAAGTTGTATTATTATTATTTTATTTCTTACTTACCTTTGTACATTATTTTCCAACCATCGCGGAGTAGTGCCATTGGCAATAACACAGGCAAAGAGTTATATTATCTTATCTAATCTTAAACATGGAAGTGAAAAATCGTATCTTTTTCTAAAGGCCCCTTTTAGAAAAATTAAAAAAACAATCACTCAAAATGTTCTGTGACAGATCTTAACTTTAACGGCAGAGAGATACAAGTACAAAAAACGTTAGGTTATGGCTATAACCAAGTTCTGTGAGTATTGGTGACGCTCGGCGTCACTACTGTACTGTACCTCGCTCGTGCGCGCGCACTGAGTAAAAAATTCCACAATGTACCTTTACATCCCAACATCCGTCTGGCCACACCCCTATCAGCTTACCTACATAAGCAGGGGTGGGGCCACATACTCGCCTCCTTCCCAAGCTTTCACCACAAGGTGAGATCAAGGGCCGCAGTGGCGTCTGACGCCGAGCGTCACCAATACTCACAGAACTTGGTTATAGCCATAACCTAACGTTCTGTATCGTATGGCTCCGCTCGGCGTCACTACTGCACAAGGGAGGCCGAGCGAGAGCCATCGGCCGACAAATGTACCCCGCTGAGGCACCCCACAACCATCAGATCAGGGAGGACGAGCCCCCCGACCCCCCCTAATGGAGGGCACCCCCCCTATTGGAGGATCACGGGAGGGCGACGGATCCCACCGTGCGAAGAGGCACTCAAGCAACTCAACGCACAGGGTGAGCAGACCGTGGCCTGTCCCCACGACTACACACACGCACAACCCGCATGCCACCCGGGAACGAACGGAAGGAACAACCTCGTTACTGCCCCCAGAATCACGGGGTCAAGAGCAAACCCAACCCCGTGGCAAGGCCGTAGCAGCGGAGCGCGAAGGAAGACCCAGACCCACTGAAGGGACTGGATCCCCTGGAAAACGGGGGCATGGAGAGGTCAATGACGCCAGGCATCAAGACCCCACCAGGCGGTCACTTAGTGACACCGCCCCCGACATCGCCAGCGTATTCGGATAAGGCCCCTCCAAGAGCGGGCCCTTTCCCCCCAATAGCACACCGCCTGGTACACTGACCCTGCAGAACAGGCAGTCAGCATGGCCGTAAGCACACAAAAAAGGTTAACCAACGGAAGCAGGCAGCACACCGGGGAAACCAGGCAACATGCTGTAACCTGAGCCTGGAGCACTGCGGACGAGACAGGCGCCAAAGGAGTTAGCTGAGAACAGCCCCCCCGGCGGAAGGGGCGTATGCTGGCGTTGTTGCATGACCAAGCCTCCATTAAAAAAAACCCACCCAGAGGGGTTGAGGCAGAGAAGGCTGACATGATTGGCAGACGTCATGAACGTGCAGGGGCACCCTCAACCGGGTAACCCGGGAGTTGACACTGCTCCAACACACCAGGGAATCAACCACCTTGTCGTTACCCTATGCGGTGGTTGTTCCTATAACCCCTCAAGAAAAAATTCCAAAACACACCTGCGGGCATAACTGGCTATACCGCAGTACAAGTGTTTCAGTTTTCAAAAAAGGGCTATTCCAGGCCTACGGGTCGACGAAACATTACTTCGGACCGGGCCCGGCGGCACGGGAAGCACAGGGTTACCAGAGGAGGTCCAAGACCACCCCAACAGCCCCCTCTTCGCCACGCGTGAGAGAGGAGCGAAAAGAATGGAGAACCAGCCCCAAGCACACCGCACTTGGTATTCCCAGGTGGTCTCCCAACCAAGTACTAACCAGGACCAAACCTGGGTAGCGGCCGAGATCGGACGAGATCGGGCGTGTACAGGTTGGCATGGCCGTAAGCCATTACGACAGTGCAGAGTACAATATGTACCCAACAAGGGTCTCCATAGCACCTAACCCTGTGACACCCGGACCGACCTGGCATTTTTCCCTCCCAGATCTGCTGTTCTGGTCCCTCAGGGTACCAGAACAGCAGATCTGCATCCCCGGCGGACAACGGGTTAACTGACCTGGACCAGCGTGACCAGACCAGTCCCGTGTCCTAACCACGCCGACATGCCCACTCCAGGAGAGGGGGTAGGTATGCGTGTCGATCTAAAACATGAAAAGAGGGCGCCACCCAGACGGTCCTCATTTAGACCGTGCTCAGTGGCCCACCCCAAGGGTGTGAGACCCCTCTACCTATGTTCAGATCTATTCCGTTAACATCCCCCAGATATGAACGAGAATTCATCGAGACAACCTAGTAAACTGGCGCTCGGAAGAGACAAAACTCCATCACAGTTGCCCTATAAAAACGCTGTTTTAACAAGCAACCAAGGCGCACTTAGCCCCTGTGTGATCCTGTAACAGAAACACACCGAGCCAGCACTATGTATGCGTCAAGACCCAAACACATCAATGGATAGTCTATCAAGACACCAAACATTGTTCCTCCATGTCGCCTGGGAGAACGACACGGAGCCGTCGTGCTTCATGTACCTTCCTCTTTTTATTCAAAAAAGAAAGAACACAGACTGACATGAATCCCTCGAGGGTAAAATTTTTTAACATTTTTACATCCCACCACCCTCCCATAGGGAGGAGACGGAAATCCCCAGAGAGACTTCCCACACGAGCTGTATAGATTGAAAAGAATATATTGCAACATTGAGCTATGTAATATTTGGATTAGGGCTCCCCGAGGAGGAGGCACTGAACCAATACACTCAATAATCGAATTGAATCGAATACACACACAATAGAGCAGAACTCCTTTTTGAAGTTCTACTCATCTTGACAATCTGAGGAGGAGGCTCTGAACTCTGAGGAGGCTCCCTCACAGGGAAGGAGAGTCCTAACTCCCAGACGGCCCGAGTAGGAGCTTCGTGAGGAGGAGCCCTGACCACTCCCTGAAACAGATCCATCATATGGACCTGAACAGCACACGGAAGTCTTACCAACAGAGACGCGCACAGTGACATACTCTATGGCGGGGGAATTTCTGCGGTGCACACGCCCAATATTCCAGGGCGTGGGACCAGGAAACTCCACCCCCCCCCCCCCCCCCCCCTGTAACGTGCCAAACAGCAACGTGACAGGAACCTTGAAGGACAGGAGGTTTTAACCCCTGACCAATCAGAAAAGGGGAGGAAAGGATTACCAGTTCACCCCTTTACGACCCCACACCCATGATACGATGTAATGACAAAAAAGAGTATGACACAGTCATAGTCAGCTACATGAAGCGTCTAACAGCTTCACACAGCTCATGTGCTAACCTGCTATCTGATTTTTACTAAGGAAAAAAACACAGAATAGAGAGGGCCCCCTTAAGAGCCCCGGTACCAGACTTACACATGTGCTTCTGTGGCCAACCCAACCCAGTTGTAGATCACAAGATACACACAACCCTTTACCACCACAAAAAATGGCAATACACTCTACAGAGGAATGCCGTTTTTCATAATGAGAGAATACACAATTCTCGATTAGTATCGGCCACAGGCCTTGCTAAGCACACACGAAAAGTGACCAAACAATCTTTTCTTTTAGGAAAATAAAGTTCCTCAAGCAGTTTTAGCACAACCCCAGCAATCAAGCTAAGGGTTACATCGTATCCCACCACACAGTGACACAATATATTGTAAACAACATGTCTGAGAGGAGGGTGAGGAAGTCCCCAGGGAACCGGGGGGAACACCCCTCCTACCTTACCCTTAATACGGCCAGTTGAACAGGTAAACCTGTTAATATGTGAACACACTGTTCATTGTCATTACAGGCTGAGAAAATAATTCATTCTTCACTCATATGTCACTAAGCATAGCTTTATAGGTTAGTTTAACCCCCTTAGTTGTGAGTACACGGTACATGAACACACATGATGTTTCTCAACACAACAAACCAGATCATTTTTACATCTGTAACAAACAACCCGATTTGCATGGAGAAGCTAATACCAGTGACAAGACAATTCACACACAACTCGCGTCGTATCCTAAATGTAGTGCAGCAACACTCGTTTTGGAAAACATCGTTATTACAAAACATTTAGAAGGGAAGGAAGAAGACGCGTTTTAAGGTCTGGTCAGGACCTTCCTACCGAGAGCGCAGATCAAGCAAACTGCAGTCTCTAACAGGGCACCGATAGTAAACACAGCATCCTGTGTTGACGACACAGGCAGCGTCGCTGCTCGCCGCCGCTACGGTTCTCCTTGTTGACGCAGTCCTCGCCGGCCGGCTCCGGGTAGGTTCGACTAACATCCTCTGTCAAAGATGACGTCATAGTCAGAGTGTTTAAGGCATGTTATAGTCACAGAAAATGTTCAACAGTGTAGCATTAAGCTAACAGCCGTTCGGCTGATAGCAGCAAGCTAACGTGTACTAGCCTGGTAAACACAGCGAGCTAACACCGCAGCTAACAGCTGCGCAGCTAACAGCTGACTGGCTAACACAGTAGGCCACAACTAGCACGCAAGCTAAGCAGCTATCTGCTAAGCAGATACCACCTGAACTTGTACACAAACGATATAACAAGCCACACTTCAGACAGGCCGTCGTTCTGAAACCCTCCTCACCTTTTAAGAGAGAAGAGAAAAAGAAATGTCAACACAGTTTACAACAGTGATTTTACCAGACATCCGGCGGAGCCAGCACAAGTCCCATCTGGGCTGTAGCCGACTTGAACATGGATCTTCCGATAACGAACATCCATGCCCACATTTCCTCGTTAGGGTATACTCTCATTTGTATATGAAAGATGGGGCCTACACGGTGACAGAGAAGCATCCACTCGTCCAGAGAATCCTGGGATCACCAGTTACTGGTCGTGGCCCACTAGTTGACTATAATGGGCTTCATACCAAGATCCTCCGCCGTCGCCTAAAAGGCTGAACAGAAGGACCCTAATCTGGGGCCGGTTTTCGTAAACATTGTCAGCTAGCCCCCATAGCACTAACAGACAAGTGGTGCTCGCAAGCAAACATTACTCACCAAACCTGGAACCCACCGCTTCTCACAACAGTCGGTGCGTCCTCCAAGTTTCCAAGTTTCCAAGTTTCTTTAATAGTTGTCATACAGAAGTACAGAATACTTTTGTACAAAATGCTTCTTACTGTTGCGCTCCAGAGACTGTGCAAGACAAGATAAGTATGAAATAAAAACATAGTAAAATTAGAAGTAAAAAAAAAGAGGTCACAGTGTTCAGTTTAGACATATGTACAATGTTCGATGCAGAATAGACGTAGTTACCATACAATATACAATACTGTGCAGTGTACTAATATACAATACTATATAGTGCAAGGCAGAAATGGAGAAATGGGACGAGGTGCAATTTAGGTACAATTCACAGTAGGTGTACGAGTTGTAGTGCAAATCCTTTATCAATAAATATAAAGTGTAAGTGTGTTTGTGTGATCTAAAGTGTGGAGAGTGGGTGCTGCAGTGTGTTGTTTGTTTGAGTGAGTGTGTGCGTGTGGGTGTGTGTGCTGTGTACATTTGATGGTTGTTTCATAGTGATTATTGTTCGTTTAGCGATTATTGTTCGTTTAGCAGCCTGATGGCCTGGGGATAGAAGCTTCTTCTGAGTCTTTCTGTGCTCGCCTTAAGACTCCAGTATCGCTTGCCTGACCGCAGCAGTTCAAAGAGGCAGTTGTTCGGGTGACTCGAGTCCTTAATAATTCTCTTAGACTTCCCCTTGCACCGCTTGTTGTAAATGTTCTGGAGGGTGGGAAGCCCCCCTCCAATTGTGCGTTCGGCTGAACGTGTCACTCTTTGTAGTCTGCTACGGTCTTGTGCAGTGCTGTTCCCAAACCAGGAGGTGATGTTGCCGGTCAGGATGCTCTCTATTGTACATGAGTAGAAGTTCCTAAGGATCTTCTGACTGACTTGGAACTTCCTTAGGCGCCTGAGGAAGTAGAGGCGTTGTCGTGCCTTCTTCACAACACTGTCAATGTGTGTGGTCCATGTCAAGTCCTCGGATATGTGGGCTCCGAGGTACTTGAAACTGTTCACTCTCTCAACCGGTGCCCCGTCGATGCTGAGGGGGCTGTAGTCCTTGACCCCCGACCTCCTGAAGTCCACAATCATCTCTTTTGTTTTGCTGACGTTCAGGGAGAGGCAGTTCTCCTGACACCACTGTGACAGGTTCTCTACCTCTTCCAGGTAGGCCCTTTCGTCCTACAGTCCAGCTGTGTTGCTGGAGGGTCTTACCCCATCCAGCCGCAGCAAGGATGATTGTAGTTGGGAGGCATGTCAGCGGTGTGAACTCCTAATAAGAAAAAAACGGTGGAGGTGTAGAATGATCATCATCTTCCAGATACTCCAGTAACGAAGACAATATCGCCGTATTTTCTCGAAAACAGTGAGAGAGAAAATAAAGATATGATGTCAACGTATCTCTTGTTTTCCAACATTCTTCTACTAACAACCTCGTCAAGTGGGGATCTACCGAAGGCACTTCCTTGTGGTGAAAGCGAAGAAGGAGGCGAGTATGTGGCCCCACCCCTGCTTATGTAGGTAAGCTGATAGGGGTGTGGCCAGATGGATGTTGGGATGTAAAGGTACATTGTGGAATTTTTTATTCAGTTCGCGTGCACGAGCGAGGTACAGTGCAGTAGTGACGCCGAGCGGAGCCATACGATACAGAACTGCATTTAGACGAGATCCATACGGAGGCTTCCTAAAGGGAGGAGGATCCGACACGTCACTTGTGCCTCTCCCTCTGTGTCTCTCTCTCTCTGTGTGTCTCTCTCTCCCTCTGTGTCTCTCTCTCTGTGTGTGTGTCTCTCTCTCTCTGTGTGTCTCTCTCTCTGTGCCTCTCTCGCGACATCTCTCTCTCTCCCACTTTCTGTGTCTCTCTCTCTCTGTGCCTCTCTGTCCCCTCTCTCTCTCTCTCTCTCTCTCTCTCTCTCTCTCTCTCTCTCTCTCTCTCTCTCTCTGTGCCTCAATTCAGCGCCCTGATGGTCATGCTCCCTGTCTGGTCACCACACCACAAAGGGGGCAATTTTAGAACAGAACTATGGAAATGGAGCTCATTCAGTGGTGAGGCCAGGGCGTGTTCTAGGAGGCGAGGAGGAGAGGGAGCGTGGTGGAGAACAGAGACTGTACGCTCATTTCTGTCGTCAGAGCGGCAGTGTGTTCAGCCGGGGTGAAGGTAAAGTAGGAAGTGATGAGAGATTTGCTTCTCTTTGGGTAATTTCTGTCTCGAGCGGTGGTTCTCAACTTTGGCACTTTCCCAAATGTCACAGGAACTCAACACACGCTGACATTATGTGGAATGTGCTTACAGTCTTCTCCAGAGTCAGACAAGAAGATAGATACCGACAGGGCCGGACTGGGGAAATAATTCAGGCCGGGAAATATAGTGCGAAATATAGCCCCAGTCAGGCCACTATTTAAGCAGGGGTCTGGGGGTCCCCCACCAGGAAATGTTTTGTTACAAAGACTTTAATTTCCTGCATTCTGGTGCAGGAATTTTTTTTATTGTTACCATTTAAATGCCAGTGTTTGTGATGGCATCACAAATTATTGTTAAAAAAATACACAAAAAGTGAAATATCTTCAATATATCAAATGCAAAGTAGATTTTTCTGGGGGGATTATTACAGTCTAGCATGTGTCAATGATTAGCACCAACACTGATTTCGATGGATTTTTTGTAATGTCAGGGTGTTTTCACACCTGTAGTTCGTTTGCTTTGTTCCGATTCAGGGACTATTATGATACAATTGTTGCACTTGATTCTTAGTTTGTTTGTGTTCACACGGCTGTGTTCACACGGACCAAAACAAACGCACGCCCGAGCAAACTATCACTCATTGGTCAGATTTTGGGGTGTGCCGCACCCCCCCCCCAACCCTGAATCTCTGCGTTACATTGAAATCGGGGAGGAGAGAGCGGGGGAGCAAATGAATGAATGTGGATGAGAGCCGTGATGTAAGTGGTTGCAGATACGGCTGTGGGGGTGCTAGAGACATGATCGAATAGTCTTTTATGCGCCTCAATCTCCTGAACACGGCGCGAGCCATTCCTAATCGATCAGAACTAAATCGGCAGCGAAAAAGCCCATTTTAAAGCACCTATTATTACCCATGCACATGCGCAGATTGCCCACAGAGTCTGGAGATGCGAGATGACGCACGAATGAATGTGGACTGTTCCATCAGAGGGGGGAGCTTCGGTGGCCAGTGTCCTTTCAGCCGACCAGGATAATGAAACAATGATCCCACTAAATGGCCAGAAGCATCTTATGGCGACATCTACAATTACCTCATTGAGTCTCCAGGTAGACTAATGTTTATATTTAAGTGCAGCGGTCTGTAGCCACGCACATTTTTACCACCGAAGCTCCCCGATGGAACAGTCCACATTCATTCTCTCGGTGAGAGAGAGAGAGAGAGAGAGAGTCCCGCACGGTGCTGCTGCTGTGATTGATTGATTGATTGATTGATTGAAAACTTTATTAACAGATTGCAGAATGGGTACTGTGAAGGGTAATTTCACATCCCCTCCTCCTCCTTCCCTCCTCCTCCTCCTCCCCCCCTCCTCTATTTGTGAGGTCAGGATTTCTGTTTAAATGTGAAGGGTAATTTCACATTCTTAATCCCCACAACAGGGTTGATCGTGAAGTCATGTTATCCTTCTCTCAAAAACTGTTAAAACACTATATCCATTCATTATATTCAGAGCAGGCCAGATAACGCTTGCATCCAAGGCCGCAGCGAGCCCTCCTCAAAAGCCCATTCCATTTGACTCCCTAAATGACCATATAAAGCCAACCCAATCAGAGACGAGCAAGGCGTCTCTATTCCACTGTGTTAAAACACATGACACTTTGCTTTTTGTCACTTTCACTCTGACAGACCTGTGAATATGCACTCTGACAGACTGAAAGTCCATCCGTATGGGCGTACTGTATTATTTTCTTTTCCAATAAACCTGTATTGTATTCATTTAACGTGAGTAATCCGGCTGTCTCTTTCTGCTCCTGTTTGATTATTTCAGAATGCCTAATTCGCAGTGTGACACTGTTTTAGGCTGCTGGATGTCCGTGGAGAACCTGGTGGTTTGCACTCTGATTTAAGGCCAATCTCTTGTCTCTGTATTTCATTTAACCATCCCTGGAGACGTCAAAAATCCACCACATTCTTGGTGTCTGAAGTGGGATGCCAACCGATCCTGCCGGTGCAGACGGGCTCTTCATCGCTCTACAACACAGCCACGCCTGGGACAGTGAGGAATTGTCTGTCTGCATCGGCTGGTCGGGACGGCATTCCACGGGCATTACATGCAGCGTAGCGGCGAGTTAGGTAAGCAGGAGTGGGGGGGGGGCGTCTGAATATTGTAATCTATCTGTGTTAAGATAAGCTACATTGGGTGACACTGCGAGAAGCTCAACTTTGATGTGGGTTTTGGTCACTATCTGTGTTAAGATAAGCTACATACGTGACACTGCGAGAAGCTCAACTTTGATGTGGGCTTTGGTCACTATCTGTGTTAAGATAAGCTACATACGTGACACTGCGAGAAGCTCAACTTTGATGTGGGCTTTGGTCACTATCTGTGTTAAGATAAGATAAGCTACATACGTGACACTGCGAGAAGCTCAACTTTGATGTGGGCTTTGGTCACTATCTGTGTTAAGATAAGCTACATACGTGACACTGCGAGAAGCTCAACTTTGATGTGGGCTTTGGTCACTATCTGTGTTAAGATAAGCTACATACGTGACACTGCGAGAAGCTCAACTTTGATGTGGGCTTTGGTCACTATCTGTGTTAAGATAAGATAAGCTACATACGTGACACTGCGAGAAGCTCAACTTTGATGTGGGCTTTGGTCACTATCTGTGTTAAGATAAGATACATACGTGACACTGCGAGAAGCTCAACTTTGATGTGGGCTTTGGTCACTATCTGTGTTAAGATAAGCTACATACGTGACACTGCGAGAAGCTCAACTTTGATGTGGGCTTTGGTCACTATCTGTGTTAAGATAAGCTACATACGTGACACTGCGAGAAGCTCAACTTTGATGTGGGCTTTGGTCACTATCTGTGTTAAGATAAGCTACATACGTGCTTAAAGGGCTACATACGTGACACTGCGAGAAGCTCAACTTTGATGTGGGCTTTGGTCACTATCTGTGTTAAGATAAGATAAGCTACATACGTGACACTGCGAGAAGCTCAACTTTGATGTGGGCTTTGGTCACTATCTGTGTTAAGATAAGCTACATACGTGACACTGCGAGAAGCTCAACTTTGATGTGGGCTTTGGTCACTATCTGTGTTAAGATAAGCTACATACGTGACACTGCGAGAAGCTCAACTTTGATGTGGGCTTTGGTCACTATCTGTGTTAAGATAAGCTACATACGTGCTTAAAGGGATTGGGTGACACTACGATAAGTTTCAACCCTGGTTGAATTATAACCTTCTCCTCCACCTCCTCCTCCTCCTTCCCTCCTCCTCTCCAACCTCCTCCTCGCCCTCCGCTCTTTGTGAAGTCAGCAGTTAGGCTTTGGTCACTATCTGTGTTTATCTCTATCAAGCTTTTCCAATGTTATACCTGCTCTGCCACTGCACAGCAGTTAGAGGCAGTTAGGCCTCTATTCCAAGCACTTTTGAATATATAAGTGCTATTCAAATGTTCTAAATTCCATAGACACTGTCTTATACAGCTTATTGAGGCACTTGTCTTTCCGCCATCACAGCGTTTGTAATACCAGCGTCCTAAAGTTGGATTTGTCATTCCTTTTGATATTTGATTGTAATGTTACAACTTGTAACCCCTGGTGGTCACTATTTCCACATGTTTCAACTTGGGCGACAGCTAACTGTAAACAGTTTTTTTTTCTTTTTTTCTCTTTGTTTCCAGCCAGTACAACTATGAGGGAGTCCCTACCTCCCTGTTGTATATCCAGACATGTAACACACTGACCATGTTTGAAATTGTTGTTGTTTTTTTTGTTTTTTTATTTCTTTTCCTTTGGCCGGCGCAATCTCATTAACGCAACGCATGACATCCAAGATGCAGTACTAGTCAATGCTGTGGAACTCAGATCTATGGAATGTGAGGGGGAGGATGGTGCGTTTCTCTCAGCGCAGGAGAAAGAAGATAACGAATATGCACCAGGGCCGTACTTCCCACTGCAGGGCCACGCTGTCCCTGGGCAACCACACCACCTAGGGGCCCCATCTCCACCGGCACACCAGCCACCATACCCATATGAACCCGCGGAGGACGACGACAACCTAATCAGGTTCAGTCCCAAGTCCAACAGGAACCGCCTGCTCAACATCTCGCATGATATGGCAACACCACAGCAGGGCCGGTGCTACGGAAGCGGGGCCCAGGGATCAGTGGAGGCCCTGGGAGGGCAACTGGGACAGGAACTCCAGCTAAGCTCCCTGTGCAATAGCCCCGCCCTGCCACGAAGATAAGAACGCACCGCTGCTGGGATCCACAGGAACCCCTACCACGCACCCCAGTCGGCAATACAAGCCCTTTTGCATAAGTAGGACCTACCCCACCACGCCAACGACGGCCCCGGCCTGTACAAACAACGAATATCCTACCTCCCTACTCCCTGCACCTGGTGTGCTGCTGTATTCAACTATGGGGAGATGACTGCTACTGTACTCAACGGCATCCAGCCTCTTTACAACAGATATATCGTTCTGTGTGTGAAGGAGTGGGAAGACACCTGACTGCTACTGTACTCAACAGCATCCAGCCTCCTTACAACAGATATATCGTTCTGTGTGTGAAGGAGTGGGAAGACAACTGACTGCTACTGTACTCAACGGCATCCAGCCTCCTTGCAACAGATATATATCGTTCTGTGTGTGAAGGAGTGGGAAGACACCTGACTGCTACTGAGGACGACAACAAGGGAAGCCAGTGTGCATATTAAAAAGTCAAATTTCTGATTTAGATATGGGTACATATTCAGAGTTTGAAAATACTACTTATATTAAGACTGCCATTTTATTTTATTTGTTCTTTGTTTCCTATTAACTGCTGTCGGCGCTTCGGGTCACTGAGAAGCGCTTTATAAGGCGCCAGCGACCAATCTGTCCCCGGCCTGGGACTCTTCCCCTTTTCAATTTGCACCTGAACTTTTTTCCCCCTCTTCTTTCTTTCTCAAGAGTTATTGTTCTACCTTATTATGTTTATTTTTATTTTTTTTATTGTACCTAAGGATGCAACATTTTGCAATTACCTGCTTGGAATTATCATCCTACTTAGCCAAGTATGACATTATGATGTATTAATGTTGATTGATTTGATGTTCTGTATGGTGTCTTGAGACTGTGGTTTAGTGATATTGATGGTTGAAATTACCAGGATGTGCCAAAAATGGCACAAAGTGGGGAATGTGAAGGGTAATTTCACATCCCCTCCTCCTCCTCCTCCTTCCCTCCTCCTCCTCCTCCCCCCTCCTCTATTTGTGAGGTCAGGATTTCTGTTTAAATGTGAAGGGTAATTTCACATTCTTAATCCCCACAACAGGGTTGATCGTGAAGTCATGTTATCCTTCTCTCAAAAACTGTTAAAACACTATATCCATTCATTATATTCAGAGCAGGCCAGATAACGCTTGCATCCAAGGCCGCAGCGAGCCCTCCTCAAAAGCCCATTCCATTTGACTCCCTAAATGACCATATAAAGCCAACCCAATCAGAGACGAGCAAGGCGTCTCTATTCCACTGTGTTAAAACACATGACACTTTGCTTTTTGTCACTTTCACTCTGACAGACCTGTGAATATGCACTCTGACAGACTGAAAGTCCGTCCGTATGGGCGTACTGTATTATTTTCTTTTCCAATAAACCTGTATTGTATTCATTTAACGTGAGTAATCCGGCTGTCTCTTTCTGCTCCTGTTTGATTATTTCAGAATGCCTAATTCGCAGTGTGACACTGTTTTAGGCTGCTGGATGTCCGTGGAGAACCTGGTGGTTTGCACTCTGATTTAAGGCCAATCTCTTGTCTCTGTATTTCATTTAACCATCCCTGGAGACGTCAAAAATCCACCACAGTACAATACAGTACAGCTCAATACACACAATTGTTAAGGGGATGCAGACCAGAGAAAGACTTTCGTCTTGTTTACATCAGGGTCCCCCATTTTCAATTCATCAGGACATAATATGACATACATGACATACAGATAGTCAGTACTGCTACATTTATGACATACCAGATTTGCAAATACAGTACTGTTTGTGATACAGAAGGAGTCAGGAAAAGGGAGTATATACATTTGATGTAGAAACTGTACATTGGAGGAGGTTGGGTGGGGGGGGTTGGGTACACTGGGATATTGACAACCATACTGGGCAATCTACATTGGAGGTGGTTGGGGGGGGGGCACACTGTATAAACAAGCAAAACTGTACATTGGGGGGGGGGGGGCACTGTACAAACAAACAAAATTGTACATTGGACTATTGACAAAACCATACTAGGTAAATGACTGTACATTGGAGGGGGTTGGGTTAGGATATTTACAGGGGCCAGTGTTGAATTGCAGTCTCCCGTAGGTGTCCCTTGAGAGAGGTTTTGAAAGTGGGTAGTGATCCACATTCCTTTACAGCTTTGGGTAGGGCGTTCCACATTGATGTGGCATAATTGCGAAACGTGTTTAGTCCCTTATTTGAGCCGAATCTGGGTTTAACATGATTTGTGGAGCTCCCTCTGGTGTTGTGATCGTGGTATTCACTGACCTTTGGGAAGTATTTTGACATGTACATGGGTACCTTGGTCGTGTAGTGTATCTTGTAGACCAGGCCCATTGCAAGTTGCTGTACTCTGTCGTCTACTCTAAGCCATCCTAGGTTGTCAAAGTGGGCAGGGGTGAGGTGGGTTCTAGGAGTAAGGTCAAGCAGTAGTCTGACCAGTTTGTTTTGAGATGTTTGTAATTTTGTTTTTAGCGCCTTTGAGGTGCTTTGGTACCATGAGGTGCAAACATAGTCGTAGTACCCCTGAATGAGTGCTCCTGCCAGAGTCTTCAGGGTATTCTTGTTTACCAGAGAGGAGATCCGGTACAAGAATCGAATTCGTTGGTTGACTTTTTTTTATTACATTGGATGCCATTTTGTCACAGGAGAGATTAGCCTCTAGGATGGAACCCAGGTAGGTAATTTCATCTTTCCTTGTGACAATATTGTCACCCACTGTAACTGAGAAGCCGTCGGTCTTGCTGAGTTTGTTATTTGAACCGAAGAGAATGGACTCTGTTTTGCCCATGTGTAATGATAGTTTGTTATCAGCGAGCCATATGCAGATTCTGCCTAGTTCCGAGCTGAGGGTTTTTTCAACCTGTAACTTGTTCTTGTCAGAGACTGTCACTACAGAGACCCCGGCTCCTCTCTCCTGCGCGCGGCTGACTGATATCAACGACGCAGTGTACCTCATCGCTGCTCCACGTTGACCCACGACGTATTATTATTATTAATTGTGTCGGTTTGTTAAATCGATTGCATTCTCACAGCGTACGAGTCCGCTTCGGGTTCGGTTGGAACTGCGCCGAGACCACCCTCTCCAGGTGGTCTCGGTCCGCTTGTTTTGTTCCGCAACAGAATGTAATTGCTGTGTTCACATATGCCCAACTGAACCGAAATAAGGGGTAAACGCTCCAGGTTCCGGAATAACAGCTCCAAACGAGCTAGGTGTGAAAACGCCCTCAGATTTAACAACTCTTTTCAGAAAAGTGGGAGTATTTCATTTTGTATCTGACATTACAAAAAACAAAAAATATAAAAATAAAAATGGTTATGATCAGGGCTGAAGTTGAATAAAAGATTTATGACTGTTTAGACTGTGTTACACTCTGTCACAGTGATCTCCTGGTTGTTCACCACCTAGGTTATCTAAGTATCGCGCCGCCGCAACTAGAAACACTGGCCTGTCCGCGTGTAGTCTTTTACCAACGGAGTTGCAGTTCCGCGTTCGGGTTCCGCGATCTGATTGGCCACTGACGTTTCTCTCTGCGCCAATCACATTACGCCTATTTCTGCCTCTAACAGCCTGCTAGCTAGCTAACACCTAGTTCTATCACTGGTTAAGCTTGGCGACTCTTTCGAAGTTGGTTAAGGTTAGAGTTTGGAATCAGGGCTGGTGGTCTATTGCCCTGCTCTAAGACAAACTCTAACCTTAACCAACTTCGAAAGAGTCGCCAAGCTTAACCAGTGATAGAACTAGGCGTCACGCGATTGGCGCTGAGAGAAACGTCAGTGGCCAATCAGATCGCGGAAAACTGCAACTCCGTTGGTAAAAGACTACACGCGGCCTGGCCTGCTTCTAAGTTCAGTGGCCTGACTGCAAAAAAATATATATATTATATATAATTTTTTTTTATATCTGCAGTGCACAGGCGGCACAAGCACAGGCTGCACAAAACTCCCGGTGCTCCCGATGGCCAGTCTGGGCCTGCATACCGATGTCTTCTCTATGCGTTCAGTAGAAAGCTATCCGGCTGCAAGCTAGCCTAGCTTAGCACAAATGAATGGAAAGCAGATACTGACCACTAGCCTAACTTAAAACTCTGGGAGAGGTATTTTTGGCCAACAGCTAAGCGCATTTTCCACAATGTTAGCATGTTCCTCTAACCATTAATAGATTCCCCCCCCCCTTTTCTTTGTTGTTTTATGCTGCTGCTGTTGTTATTATTTCTATTCAGTGTTTCATGTATGGTATTTACTTATCTAAGGCTCTCTTTCTTTCTTTGTTTACTGTATTTGAGGATTCAGAGAGAGAGAGAGAGAGAGAGAGAGAGAGAGAGGAGAGAGAGAGAGAGAGAGAGAGAGAGAGAGAGAGAGAGAGAGAGAGAGAGAGAGAGAGAGAGAGAGAGAGAGAGAGACAGCATGCCAGAAAGCATTGACATGGTTTTTAAACTGCATTTTAAACACATGACAAATAAACTTGACCTTCGACTTTATAGTTTGTGGTCCCTAAAAAACAGAGAGATGCTCATTCGCAACCCCCCCCCCCCCCCGCCTCCACCCACACAGACAGTACACACAACATGCAAAGGGTTAGACAGAATGTTGACCGTTGACACCTAAGAGGAGGAGGGCTCTTGGCGGTTATGAATTGTGCTTGTACATGAAATAAATCATCAAACTGAACAGTATTATTTGCGAAAAACTCTTTCCTTGGGGTAACTACACAACATTAAACGCTATGCCAATGTCATGCCCCTCCAGGCTTCCCACCCTCTAATACCCTTGGTTCTCCCACTCTATCCCGACCAAGCTACTCTCCCTCTCTCTGATTACAGGATGGGGTGCAGCAGGTGTGTGTCAGCCGGAGGAGCAGCTGAGTGACATCTACCAGATAATTACCAACCCTACTTAGACCTGGCCCAGAGGCCATGAGGCTGCCAGATCGTAGTTCCTTATTTCCAGTCAGTTCATATTCTCACGCCTTGTTCTATTTATCAGTCCGTGTTCTATTGTGTGTCTAACGTCCTTGTCCTCCTTTTGCTCAGTTTCCTGCCTGGCTCCGCTTCCCTGTTCCCCCCATCTTGGATTCCCGTGAATGACTGCCTGCCTGACCACTCTCTCCGTGAACTGGACTGTATGAGGAGGACCCTCTCCTGGCTACGACCCCTACGCCCGTCTGACTACCCCGTACCTGCTCACTCCCCGGACTGTCTGAATACCCTCTCCTGGCTATGACCCCTACGCCTGTCTGACTACCCCGTACCTGCTCACTCCCCGGACTGTCTGAATACCCTCTCCTGGCTACGACCCCTACGCCTGTCTGACTACCCCGTACCTTCTCACTCCCCGGACTGTCTGAATACCCGCTCCTGGCTACGACCCCCTTGCTTGTCTGACTACCCCGTACCTGCTCACTGCCCGGACTGTCTGAATACCCGCTCCTGGCTACGACCCCCTCGTTTGTCTGACTACCCCGTACCTGCCCACTCCCCGGACTGTCTGAATACCCTCTCCTGGCTACGACCCCCTCGTTTGTCTGACTACCCCGTACCTGCTCACTCCCCGGACTGTCTGAATACCCGCTCCTGGCTAAGACCCCTACACCCGTCTGACTACCCCGTCTGTACCTGCTCGCTCCCCGGACTGTCTGAATACCCGCTCCTGGCTACGACCCCTACGCCCGTCTGACTACCCTGTACCTGCTCACTCCCCGGACTGTCTGAATACCCGCTCCTGGCTACGACCCCCTTGCTTATCTGACTATCCCGTACCTGCTCACCCCCGGACTGTCTGAATACCCGCTCCTGGCTACGACCCCTACGCCCGTCTGACTACCCCGTACCTGCTCACTCCCCGGACTGTCTGAATACCCGCTCCTGGCTACGACCCCCTCGCTTGTCTGACTACCCCGTACCTGCTCACTCCCCGGACTGTCTGAATACCCGCTCCTGGCTACGACCCCCTCGCTTGTCTGACTACCCCGTACCTGCTCACTCCCCGGACAGTCTGAGTATCCGCTCCTGGTTAGGACATCCCCGCTCGTCGGAGTACCCTGTACCCGCTCACTCCCTAGACTGTCTAGCGACTGGATTCTGTTACTCTTCTTTTCTCATTAAATACACCCGACATTTGGGTTATACTCTGATTCCACATCATCTCTGCTTGTTTGTGTCTGCACTCTGCAGCACCTGTGTTCTGGCTTAGTGAAACCGTTACAGCCAAACTAACATACCCCTGGATAATAGGTTGCACAAACACACACGGGATATGACAGAAAATTCTGAAACCAGAGTGAAGAAATGTAGCTTAGCGCTAGTTCATGCAGCACACAGAAGTCATACACACGCGCCAATCATTCCGAACAGCTGTTCAGAATGTACAGTACACCTAATCATAACACCCACCACACCCCAGCATCAATCTATTTTATCATCTAGATATGTTCTCTACGTGTCATGCTGGCTTCAGTTCATCTATCTGTATGTCATGTGTGTCATATTATGTTATGATGAATTGAAAATGGGGGACCCTGATGTAAACAAGACGAAAGTCTTTCTCTGGTCTGCATGCCCTTAACAATTGTGTGTATTGAGCCGTACTGTATTGTACCCATTCTGCAATCTGTTAATAACATTTTCAATCAATCAATCAAAACTACCACACTACAGAAGGTTAACCCTTTACTATCACACTAGTGGTGTGATAGTAAAGGGTTAACCTTCTGTAGTGTGGTAGTGAAAGGGTTAACCTGCTGTCATGTGGCAGTGAAAGGGTTAACCTTCTGTATTGTCGCAGTGAAAGGGTTAACCATTTTGGTAGTGCGGCAGTGAAATGGTTAATGTCTCATGTGTCAGCAACATCACATCATCAGAGGATGTCATTGTTAAGGCTCTGCTCAGGATGTTCCCATGGGTGGGAGGGGGTTTATTTGCGCTCTGAGCCAAATCCATCGCAGGCTTGCACGGTTTTTGTACCGAGAGCATCTTGAGGGAAGAGGCCTACACCGTCCAAATACTTATCCAAAACCATTTGTCACTATAATTGGTTTTATTATGACGAGAGTTCGTGACTGAAAGTTGCTGTGTGTGTGAGGTGCCAGGCCAGCCGTCACCCCGGGGGGAGCTCATTACAGGCACCCCAAGCAGGGATTTGATGCACGTCTGCCCATATTCTGCTGTAATTAATTCCACTCCTTTGGTTCCTTTTTTTCTCCTCCATTAATCTGTGTATTTAATTAAAGTCTGCTTGCTTTTTTTCTTACAGCACAGAGAGAGAGAGAGAGAGAGAGAGAGAGAGAGAGAGAGAGAGAGAGAGAGAGAGAGAGAGAGAGAGAGAGAGAGAGAGAGAGGGAGAGAGAGCAAGCAAGCTAGGGAGCTAGGGGGGAAGAGTGAGAGATAGACAGCCTCTAAAACGTTTTGCTGGAACTGTAGACTTGATGCTTTCGACATCAGACGCGTGGAGGAGCGCGAGGCGGGGCAGGGGCGTGATAAGCAGTGTGGCCTGCTGGAGGTCATCAAGACTGAAACTATCACATATCCCTCCTCTCGCTAATCCTTCCACTGCGGGTTCCCTCTCCCCTCGGCTCGACATGTCTCTCTGCAGTCGGTGTTGACCTTGCTCTCACTGTCTGTACCCGACAGCCCGTCTCGTATCTCTCCATCTTTCCTTTGTTCCTCTCGCTGTTTGTTTTCAGCTGCATGTTCTCGTGGGTTTTTCTTTTTGGGGGGGGGGGGGGGGGGGTCAGCGCAAACGGAACGCTGACACACTAAACATAACAGCCTGTCACTTTGCTTTCAGATGAGACGAACAAATTCTCCGCTGTGATGCTGTGTGTTTTGCAGGGCGCTTGTTGTACAGGGAAATCCAATTCCAGAACAAGACTGAAACTGACAGGAATGATATCAGGGCAACAGTCATCAGTCAGACGTCGTCTTTTGTACAAACGATGCATACAAATATTTACATTTTATTTGAGATATTCCATCCACAAAAGTATGCAGTCACAAAACTGGGTGCCAAAGATGGTTTTGAAACTCACCACTGGACACGGTAAATACGGTATATAGTCCTCAGCACTGAATACATACAACACACAGAGACAAATATTACTCGGAACCATTTGATAAGATAGTTGGCATGGTTACAGCAGTGGTTTGACATTGAACTATAGGTCATCTGTGTGTTCATTTATATGTAGAGCGATATTACGTTTTTCACAAGCTTTGGTACAAAGTACTTCAAAAAGGTAGCATTAAAGCAAATGCAAGCCAGGAGATGGCAAATGGTCTCATTTTAAGTAGGTGACAAATAGTCACCTGCTTAGTGAAGAGATTGATAAAAAGCCCAACAGTAAAAGGTCATTCAATTATCTATAGTGGGCCCCATAAATATTTTGTGACATGATGATTTGGCTCCATAAAATAGACATGATTGTGGGAATTTTCAAATTGGATGAACAGTTACTTTAAAGAACTCAACGTTTTGTACATATTCCCCCATTTAGAGTAGGCCTACACAAATATTTAGACGGATTAAGATTGAATTAGGATTATATTAGTTCAAGTAGCTTGTGCAGTTACAAAAATGTACGATGCAATAACATGCCGTATAGTGTACAACTCAACATCAATAGACTTGATATCTTAATAGAAGTCTACAACTCATAAATCTCACCAGACTCGTCATATCTTATAGAAGTCTACAACTCATAAACATCACCAGACTTGTGATATCTTATAGAAGTCTACAACTCATAAACAGCACCAGACTTGTGATATCTTATAAAAGTATACAACTCGTAAACATCAGTTTCTTTTGCATTCCAAAGTAGCTGTATGGTGACTCTGCTGTGACTTGACTCTAAATAAATTACATGTTTGGCAAAATGTGTGTCAATAAACAATAATCCGATATCAAACGAGCCTTTATTCACTACATTCCTGTTAAAGAGCTTAGAAATAGACTCAAGGAGCTGTTTCTCAATTCTGTGGCCAATTCTGTGGGAAAAAGCCATACCAAGCTTCTCATACAAATCTTCATAATGAGTGACAGAATCATGATCAGATGTCTGCTTGGATAATATTCTGCTTTTAATTAGTCACAGCTGAATACAATTAAGAGATACACACTGAAATGCTAAATACTGATACTTGGGTAGTACGATATTAATGAGTCCAAATATCTTTGGTACCCTAAAATGGGAAGGGAGGGAATTGGGCTGTAATCTTTGCAGCTGTTCATGGAACCAAAACATCAAACAATATATTGTGTTGTCCAAAACCTTGTGGAGCTCACTGTATATGATGCACAGATCCTTTGTTTGTATATGTTTGATGCACAGAGAGTCCTGGAGATATGCATTGTAACCAGACATAATATCTGAAACAAAGTTGACCACAGTAGGAGGAACCCTGAACATTTTCATCTTAATCCACATAAATAAATACATAACTTTTGCTGGTTTTGACACACATGACAAGGCTACCGTGACAAGGATACCATTTTTAAAAGTGTATTTTCTTTAAAAAAAGTGTCTTTTTTTTAAGCATTCAATCCACAGTTCTCCACCAAATATTTAAAGTGGTGTTTTAAAAAGAAATGCTGTGCTATATATTTAGAGTACAAAAATACATACTATGCAAGACAAGAACTATTAAAAATAGTCTTTGTGAATACTGAGAGCTACATACAGCGTTGTGTAGTTTGGCTGGCGGCCATAGAAACGGGAGAGGTCTAGCGATTATTCCCTCAGGGTATGAGGGTCTGAAGGCTGAGGCGAGGAAGAAAAAAACAAAACAGTAGTAGTAGTGGCATTTAGTGGAAGCAGGCGGCCGTTGCCGCCGAATCTCAAGACAAAGGTGACGACATGCGTAGAAAAAACATCCCAACCGAGTGAAGCGAGTTGAGCGACACAGCTGGGCCTAGATGGCACAGTCGTCCTCAGAGGCGGGGCTGAAAGCGGAGCTCCGGAGTGCGTCCAGGCAGTTGACAAGGATGAGTGTGCCCGTCAGATGCTTCCAACGCTTAGTGATGGGGCTCTTCATCTTGTCCAGGCCCATATGCAACTCCTGGATCACATCCCGGTAGCTGTCGCCGATCTGGGCGGCCCACGTCACTAGGAAGTCATAGGCCGGCTTCCACATGGCCTGCGGACGGACACAGAAAGAGAGGGATAGAAATAATAATCTTTATTTATATAGCACCTTTCATACACGGAGTGCAGCTCAAAGTGCTTAACAGAGCAAAGAAATAAAAACACAACATTTGACAATAAAGCAAAAAAAAAAGTAAAGAAAAGAAAAGCAGGATTTTAAGACCAGCAAAACATGATTAAGAAAATTGCTAAAAAGCATAAATGACAACAGGGATTTTAAAATCAGCTAAAAGCGAGAATATAAAAATATGTCATGAGCTGTGCTTTAAAGCTATCCACAGAGGCTGCCTGTTTTATATGTAGTGGGAGATTATTCCACGCCGTCGTTGGCCCATAGAAACAAAAAGCTGCTTCGCCATATTTTTTATATTTCATTGTAAGCACTTCGAGCAGGTCCGCACTAGAGGACCTGAGGGGGCGGTTTGGAACATATCTATGTAAGCAGTCGCAGAGATAAGATGGTGCCAGACCATTAAGAGCTTTAAAAACAAGCAAAATAATTTTAAAATCAATCCTAAAGACAACCGGGAGCCAATGCAGTGAAGCTAAAACTGGAGTAATATTATATTCCCTCATCTTAGAAAGAAAGAAGAGGACGGTTATTTAGGTCCACAGAGGCAACCCGAGAAGACCAACACATGGACACACGCCAGTCTGTGCAGTGATGACCTTGATGATCCACTGCAGTTGAACAATCTTGAAACCAGTGTTGTTGTAGCACTCGAGTCCAGGGCCCTATTCCCCGTACCTGGTTCAACTAAGTCGATCAAGAGTCCCATTATCCAGATTCAGTTAACCCGATGTTTGAAGCCGGGATTTTTCTGTTCCTCGAAGGTGGATTCAGTCTCGTTAACTCGAACCAGACTTGAGACCCAGGATAAGTGCGCGCGGCCGCTTCAGTTGAAAAGCCAGCACGTATCGATAGCAGAGATCCTGATCTTCTAACGGCATTGATTGATTAATTGATTTAAAACTTTATTAACAGATTGCAGTATGGCTCAATTAGCCTCGCCGACAAGTTAAATGCGTTATCTATAGGCTAATTTTAAGTCCCTCATTACCTCAATCAATCAGATTATATTTCTTTAAACTTGCCTGCTGGCAGTAGGTTTATGGATTGTATAATCAAATGAGATCTTGCTAGCGAAAATAATTAGTTAAACTGTTAGAGAATAAGGATACGGCTTTCTTACCCATTGATTGATGTATGGTGGATCTTTTACTTATCTCCACTGTGGTGTAACGGTTTCTGCTTTTGACTTTCACGCAGACGGCCCGGGTTCGAATCCTAGTCTTTCCCTTCTTTTTGCAATGTAGGAATAATTCAATTTGGTGCACGTTGAGAGCTATATAAAGAATGACATCCTCAATGCATGTAGATTTATAATATTTTAACTTAAAACTAGGCTACTTTTGCGTATAATCATTAATATTATATTCCAAAAAATTATATTGGAAACGCAGGGTTTCGAACACCGGTCGCCCAGTTGCCAGGATTGAGCACTACCGCTGCGCCACTGTGCCAGACGGGATAGATTCATTGTCTATCCATTAATGAACGAGAGACCCGTGTTTAGAATATTTTTCTGACCAAAAAATGAAGTTGTATCTCTTTATTCTCAAATGCATTAATGTGACGTCAACGGCTCATTCAATTTCTCAAATCCGTCAAACAGCGCATCTCATCAGACATTTTAATCCCAGTTACAATATCACACAAAAACCACAATCCCCGCATAGACACTTCAATTTTATGCTTGAATGAAACACAATCCGGCGCTCCGTTAAGCAAATCTACAGCGGAGAATATATGAAACTAATCAGAGCCAAACGGCCGATAGGTTTCATTCATTAAAAATATCCCCGCGGGATTCACATTTGCAATGTGCTGTTATTAAAATAACCACATGCAGCGTGTATCGCGACTCCGAGCGCCGTATATGACGTGCATTATTTTATTTAGGACAAAGAAAATCTATAGGCTCAATATGATTTATTATCAGCATTTAGTTCTATTATTATACATTTCAAAAGCCCCCTCTAGGAAAACGAAGCACAGAAACGTAATTCAGAATGGTATAATGCAGATCCTAGACTGTGAGAATCATTACAGGAAGCGAGCTGTCATTTCTTTGCGGGGGCGTGGCCATGGTTCATCCGGCTAACTGAAGTTAACCCTGCTCCCGACCAGGCTCAAACTTTTTGATCTGTTGTCATGGTGATTTAGACAATCGAGCTTCGGGGAATGGGAAGGTCCGGCTTAAGTCAGGCTTGACCGAAAGTTATCCGGCTAACTCAGTTATCCAGGTACGACTTGGACCTGAGCACTGATGATGACTCGGACTTGGACTCTGGCATTGACTGCATTCGGACTTGGAAGGTGCAGACGAGAACTCGGACTTGTTCATTGATAAATACAGTTGTTAATTTCTATTTAAAAAAAAAGAATTCTCGGTGGGGATCGGACGCTGTTGACAGCGACTCCCACAGGTCGGTTGGTGCGCCTGTACAGCAGAATCAGGAAGTAACGGGGGCAGCGTGAGCCTCCCCAGTTGTTAATTTCTATTTAAAAAAAAAGAATTCTCGGTGGGGATCGGACGCTGTTGACAGCGACTCCCACAGGTCGGTTGGTGCGCCTGTACAGCAGAATCAGGAAGTAACGGGGGCAGCGTGAGCCTCCCCCTCGTATTACTCCTCGCCGCTGAGAGATCGCGCTGTGCAGGTGAAACGATGCGACGGCTGCCTCCTCGTGTACCGGAGGGGACACGTGATGCAAGGCTTGGTCCACATTGCAGCCGACCAGTGGGAGGCATGGTCTAACAACGTTTGAGACAGGGGAGGGTGGAATTGGATAATCCGAAATTGGGATGGGAGGAAAAATAGAAAATGGGGAGAAAAAGTAGATAAAAAAAAATTTATATATATATATTTTCTAATCATTTGGCATAAGATATTGATAGCTAGTGTATTTGTCACAAATGCAATAAACTCCCTTTGAAATGCTGACCGCTGTGTCATTTATGTTTAATGTAGACCTTTTTTTTATTTGTACGTCAGCTCCTTTGACTGCCAGAATGGAGTGGACTCAACCTTGATGACTTGGACTCGGACTAGGGTAATAGGGACTCGACTCGGACTCTTCTTTGGTGACTCGGACTCGAACACTGGGGACGACTGGAGACTCGACTCGGACTATTCTAACCCAGGCGATTTACCTCACTGTCCACTACGCCATTCTTGTCGCGGTGCGGCGCCTCGTAGGCGTCCATCTGCTGCCGGGAGACCTTGGCGAGCCTCTCGGCTAACTCTCTCCACCGCACGGCCACCTCCACAGCCGTGGTGAGCAGGACAAAGTCCATGACTAGTCTGGCCACCAGACCCTGGCAGTCCATCTTCAACAGGGCCTGAGGAAAGAGGACATACAAGGGAGGTTATTAATAATAATAATAATAATAATAATAATAATAATAATAATAATAATAATAATAATAATAATAATAATAATAATAATAATAATAATAATAATAATAATAATAATAATAATAATAATAATAATAATAATAATAATAATAATAGAACTTTATGAATGCAGCCTTTTCCACCGACATAGAACAGCTTCCGTTTCGGTTTGCGCACTTCATTTTGAACCGCTCTGAGCATTTCATTTCCCAGCTGGACCCAAAATATAGCAGGTTTTCCTGAACTACAAGTCATATTCGAGCGTGTAATATTCTGCAGCTCGGAAAGAGAGGACAGAGAAAGTCAAGTGATAAATCGCCGCCACATCCAATTTTACTTCTACAGTCGTGAATGGTCTCTAAAATCTGCAAGTATTTCAAAAATGTTAAAATCCTTGTTTGGATTATCTCCTCTGTGTGTTCTGACAGGGATGGGTACCGAATTCGGTACTTTTAAGGGTACCTACTACCGTGTATCGATTCACGTGAGATCCAACGGTGGCAATTTTCGGTAATGCAAAAAAAATTCCGATGATATCATGCTTTGTTTACCGCAAAACGAAAGCCCACGTTCATGTCAACGACACGTGCACAATACATGTTTTCAAACTCTCTTTGGGTGTTTGCAATTAATGGGGAGTTTATGTCTCTGATATCTTGGTACAGTGAGCAGGTGTAGCTCAGAATGTGTAGCTCGGTTTCCACCTCTGCTCTGACATTAGCTGTTAGCCTAGCCACACCACTATCTCCAAACTTCCACTCCTCTCTAAACTTTCTTTTGTTATGTGCTCGCGCTGCGGCGGTGGGTTTTATTTTTAGCGGCCGGCTTACTCCTTCCATAGTTCCACATATTTGTAACCCATTTAACGTTATTAAGCTAACGTTAGCTAATCGTCGGACATAACGTTAGCTCCCTAGGCTACAGTGCAAGCCAAGAGTAGTGGCTGTGACGTCGGTAAACAAGCCACAAATTAGGCTGTTATGTAAGACCAAAACACACCGCAGAGCGAGTCTTCTCCAAAGCGGGGGGACACAGTGAGTGTGGAACGGGCTCAGCTCTTACCAGAGAGAGTGAACGTGTTAATCTTTCTGAAAAAGAACTGCTAGAATACTCAATCAGCAGCAGAGTAGTTCATTGCTGCTAGATTGTTTGTTTGTTTAATCACTTGTAAAATACTTTAATTTATTTGTTATTAAAATATATAGATGTGTATTTAAAAAAAATATTATCAGCAGAATAGTTAATTGCTGCTAGAGTGGTTTGTTTACCCTTGTTTTATACTTGTTATTTTGTCAAATACAATACCTTTATTTATCTTGTATTTAAATATATAGATGTGTACCTTTTTAGTTAATTTGTAAAACTTTTTTTTAAATAAACATAACATTTATTTAAAGATATGTGTGTGACTGTATATATATATATATATATTGTTATAAATAATAATAACTATTTGTATAGCACCTTTCATACAGGGGATTGCAGTTCAAAGTGCTTTACATCAGTAAGATGTAAATAATGATAAAGTAATAATAATACATTATTTATTTATTAAATATTAAGTTTTGAATTTTTTTTTTTTACAACTGAGGTAGGTAGATTACATTTTTAGAGAGTAAAGTACAGAAAAAGGGTACCGTTGGGTACCGGTATCGATTCACAGGTACCGGTACCGGTTCAAATGTGAAAGGTACCCATCCCTTCTGCCCCTACTTTAGACCAGCCATTCTAAATATTTCACCAACATTGTTAACAAACTCTTGTTGTAACTAAGAGATTTGCTGGAAATCTGTGCATAGAATCACCGCTAGTCTTCTCAACTTATCATTTTTGTTATATTTCCTGATTATAAAGAGATGACAATTGGCCAACAGCGAACATTGAATACTTAACCTACAAACATGGAACTGTTGTGACAGCACAATACTGATGTAACTGTAAAGAGATTCACAGGGGAAAGAAATATTTGCATAGGTATCTCACCTACAATACAAGGCTGACTCAGTCATTGGCATGTTGTAAAGTGTTGCCAGGGAGCCGATTACAGGAGTTGATGACGCACAGTGGTGGAAAGTAAGTATTTTTTACTCAAATACTTGAGCTACTTGTATTTGTACATTTTAGGGAACTTTTATTCTTTTACTCGACTACATTTCAAAGCAAATATTGTACTTTTTAACTCAGCATAACAGGACCACATACCACTTTAACATAACAATTACTCAGAGCAGCAAAGCTGGACCACATACCACTTAACCTAACCTTTAGTCTGTGCCGACCAACTGGCCCCGGTATTCACTGACATATTTAATCTGTCCTTGGAACAGGCTGTCATCCCCACCTGTCTGAAGAAGTCCACTATTATCCCTGTACCCAAAATATCCAAGCCTGCTTGCCTCAATGACTACCGCCCTGTAGCTCTCACCTCCATAGCCATGAAGTGCTTTGAGAAGCTAGTGAAGGGCTACATCTGCTCCTCCCTCCCCATCAACCTGGACCCCCTGCAATTTGCATACCGCGCCAACAGGTCCACGGAGGACGCCATAGCCCATGTGCTGCACACAGCAGCATCACACCTGGACAAGAGGCAGGGGAACTATGTGAGAATGCTGTTCATCGACTACAGCTCAGCATTCAATACCATAGTCCCCTCCAAACTCATAGCCAAGCTCAGGGACCTGGGCTTGAACTATGACCTCTGCCAGTGGGTCTTGGACTTCCTGACGGGCAGACCCCAGGTGGTGAGAGCAGGCAACTGCACCTCCTCATCCATCACTCTCAACATAGGGGCCCCCCAGGGATGTGTACTGAGTCCCCTCCTCTACTCCCTGTACACACATGACTGTGTGGCACAGCGGAAAAACAACACAATCATCAAATTTGCGACACAGTAGTGGTGGGCCTGATCTCTGCAAAAACGACGAGAGGGCCTACCTGGAGGAGGTCAAGGTTCTAGCGGGATGGTGTCAAGAGAACAGCCTCTCCCTGAACGTCAGCCAAACAAAGGAGATGATTGTGGACTTTAGGAGGTCGGGGGTCAGGGACTACAGCCCCCTCAGCATCGACGGGGCACCGGTCGAGAGAGTGAACAGTTTTAAGTACCTTGGAGTCCACATATCCGAGGACTTGACATGGACCTCACACATTGACAGTGTTGTGAAGAAGGCACGGCAACGCCTCTACTTCCTCAGACGCCTAAGGAAGTTCCGAGTCAGTCAGAAGATCCTTAAGAACTTCTATTCATGCACAATAGAGAGCATACTGACTGGCAATATCACCTCCTGGTTTGGGAATAGCACCGCACAAGACCGTAGCAGACTACAGAGAGTGGCCTGCTCAGCCGAAAGCACAATTGGAGGGGGGCTTCACACTCTGCAGGGCATTTACAACAAGCGGTGCATGGGCAAGGCTAAGAGAATTATCAAAGACTCGAGCCACCCAAACAACTGCCTCTTTGAACTGCTGCGGTCAGGCAAGCGATACAGGAGTCTCATGGCAAGCACAGAGAGACTCAGAAGAAGCTTCTATCCCCAGGCCATCAGGATTAGGGATGGGTATCGTTAGGATTTTATCGATACTACTACTCTTATCGATACTGCTTAACGGTTCGGTACTTTATCGATACTCTTATCGGTTCTTTTTGGTTCTTTTTTTGCAAGAAAAAAAGACAATTAATTAAGAACAGAATCAACATTGCTTTATTATTTATAAATACAACTTTATAAATAAGTATTATAAATAAATATAATTTCTTCAGCAACAGCAGCAGCAATGTTCTTTTATATAACTTTATAAATAAATATAATAAATTAATATAATTTCTTCAGCAACAGCAGCAACAATGTTTTAAATGTGTCTGACTCTGAATTATAGACTTTTTATAATAAACAACAAATGCAAAAGGCTAACAGAACTGTGACACTCGTTCACCCTATCCTCTGTCATCCTTCCTCTAGCTGCTAGGGAGAAAGGACTTTGGGTGGTGGAGGGAGGTAGAGGGAGGATGTGTAGTGGCCCTGGGCTCACTGGGCTGGGACATAGTGGCTGACGCCTCAGCTTGACGATCTATAAAAAGTTTAGATTGTAGTATTTGTAGCTAAACAATTGTTTTGTTTATTAGCCTATTTGTAATAATTCGTTATTAGCCTAGGCAACTCCGTATCTTGGCTTACGGTTACGGCTGCAGTGGATGCAGATGGAACACTGCGCGCAAGGCAGTCGAATACGCGCATTTCTGCACACTAATATCATGTTTTGCCAACAGATGTTTTGATAAATTGATTTGCTCGTATTGCCACCCTTACTGGCAAATGTTTTGTTGCACTTGTGGCAACGTGCATTGTCGGCATTGACCCTTGTAAAGTATATCCATACTTTAGAACGCTTCGCTCTATCCGCCATGATCACGACTCAGTGCATGCAGAGCTGCTGTCTGTGTGCCGCGCGCTATAGCACGGGGCGTCGGGGAGCACTTTCATTAAGGAGTACCCGTATGTAGTACCCGTATGTCTATGTGTAGCACTAGCGAGCGACTCGCGAGGAGTGTGTGTAATAATTGACTCGCTGGCTGCGGCTCGCTTCTCGTGCAGAGACAGAGAGGATCGTTCGCAACTTTTAAATAATAATAATAATAATAATAATTTCTCTAGAGTATCGATAGCAGTACCGAGGACGTCAGAGCTTATAAATACTCCGGTATTTTCTAATATAGTACCGGTTCCCGTTTAAAACCGGGGTCCGGGGGGCATCCCTAATCAGGATGCTCAACGAACAATAACGATAGGTTATGTAGATAACCTAGTTATATTAGTATTGGCTGAGCGTCCCGCTCTGAGCCTTATGAGATATCCCTATCTCCTATGATACCTATTGTATCTCCCACGTACAAAAAACGACATGCACCCCACCTGTATGGGGCTCCGCCCCCATGGTGGCACCGCCCATATAGCAGTGACTCTGGTCACCACACATCCTTCCTCGCCAAAAAACCCGTCCCAGGAAAAGATTCCTCAAGAGGGAACTCAGGGCCGCGCAGAGCGGGACGCTCAGCCAATACTAATATAACTAGGTTATCTACATAACCTATCGTTATATGCCGTATTTGCTATCGCGTCCCGCTCTGAGCCTTATGAGATATGGGGAAGAGCGGACGCGAAGCCCGACAAATGTACCCCCTGAGGACCCGTAAGCCCACATCAAGGGGTGCGGGGAGCCCTGTCACCCCATCCTCCCTAACGAAGGGGGGGCGCAGTCAACTCCACCTGAAATGCGAACAAGAGGGAAACTAGAACCCCTTGAACACACCGTACAGGCGGAACCACGTGTGACTCAACACACTGTGGCCCATACCCATACACCCCTGCTACCCAACCAAAGGACGGGAAGCAGGAAAGGCCACAGACCCCAGAACCGCCTGGGAGACAGAACCCCCGGTCATGTCCATGAGGTAAAACCTAACAAAGGGGCCCGGGGAGGACCACGAAGCCGCAGCACAGATGTCCTCCACCGAGGCCCCACCCAGGAGGGCGGCAGAGGCAGCCACCCCACGAGGGGCACTTGTGAGAACGTCGGCACGCAAACAGATCTACCGAGGCCTCCCCGAACCGATCCCAAATCTGCCTGACTATGTCGGAGCGGAGTTCCCACTCGTCGCGACGAAGACCGCCCCGAGACATTACATCCGCCCCCACATTCTCCGTACCAGGAACGAGGAGCGCCCTCAGACTGCGCAGCCTGCGGGATGCCCATAGCAGCAGTTCGCGCGCCGCCCGGAGCAGGCGGGCGGAACGAGTCTCACCCTGCCTGTTGATATACGCCGCCGCCGTCACATTGTCCGTCCTGATCAAAACGTGCCTGCCCACCACAAGGTGGTGGAGCCGTTGAAGGACCAGAAGAACCGCCTTCAACTCCAACACATTGATATGCAGGGTAACCTGGCCAGCATGACCTGTCCATCTGCCCCCCACTGCATGAGACCGAAGCACCCCTCCCCAACCTGTGAGAGAGGCGTCGGTGAAGACCGTGACGTGTGAGCTCCTGCCGCCCATGGGGACCCCAACGGAGAGGATACCTAGCCTCCTCCAATGGGTGAGGTCCCCCCATATCGACAAAGGAACTGTCAACCGTTTCCTCTTGTCCCTCACTGGATCCAGTCTCAAAGAGATAAACCACCTCTGTATCCTCCTCATAAAGAGGAGGCCAAGAGGAACCACCACGTGAGCAGCCGACATAAGGCCCAGCAGATGCATCACCTGCAGCGCCGTAACCGTCCCTCCCAGACGGAAACCCTCGAGCGCGTGACGGAGAACCCACCGACGCTGCTCCGAGAGGGTCGCAAGCATGGGCCTCGACCTCAAGGTCAAGCCCAAGTACTCCACCTGTTGACTGGGAAGAGGGGTACTCTTCTTCCAATTCACAGCAAAACCCAGGCTGGTGAGGAATTCCACCACCAGCCGAGTATGAGACCTGGCAACCTCCTCTGAACGGCTGAGGAGTAGAATGTCGTCGAGATAGAATAGGACTCGTATCCCCTGGTGACGTAAAGGCCCCAGAGCAGCCGCCACGCACTTGGTGAATGTGCGGGGAGCCAGAGAATACCCGAACGGCATTCTGTGGTACTCGTACGCTACGCCCTGAAACAGGAACCGTAGGAACCTCCTGTGAGGAGGAAAAATAGGAACGTGAAAATACGCATCCTTCAGGTCTATGGAGGTGAACCAGTCCCCCCTCCTGACAGCAAGCAGAAGGAGTTGGACGGTCAACATCCTGAATGGTCTCGTTACAATCAACCGATTGAACGCGGACAGATCCAGTATAGGTCTGACCCCCCCTGTTTTCTTGGGCACCAGAAAATAACGGGAGTAGACGCCTGACATTGCGTCCTCGCTCGGGACCACAACGACGGCCTGCTTCGCCAACAGAGATTGGATCTCGTCGGCCAGGGCTGTCACCGCGTCCGACCCTGACAATAGGGTCGGTATCAAACCTGAGAACGGAGGATGGGGCTGTGCGAACTGCAAAACCAGCCCCGCCTCTAACGTTCTCCGCAACCACCGATTCAAAAGGCATTCCCGTCGCCATATGTGAATATAATCCCACAGTGCCCCCGCCGCCAACTGACGCTGGGCCGCAAGGAACAGTAGATAGTTGGCCCGGTCCCCCCCGTCGTGCAAAACACCCAAGGGAGGACCCCGACAGAAAGGGCCGGTTTGATACGGGAGGAGCTGTCACCAAACTTGTGGACACACACTCGCCCCCTGAACACCCCACCAGCGCACGCTGAGGAGTCGTTCCGCAGCTAGACACGCAAGGCATGAGGACCCCATGGGCTCCTACACGCCGAAGCCCTGCAGTGATATTGCTACCACTCAGATCACGCTCGCCTCTTCCTTGCAGACCACTGCCGGTTTGACGGGAGTGGGAGGCAACAGCGCGACACCCCGCCTGGCGAGGGCGAAGCCGGGGTAACCCCTGCTGAGCATTCAACAGAAGAGGCACCGAATCCCCCTGCTGACCACTGGAGCTAGTGGCAGCTGTAACACCAGGTTCCACCCACCCACAACCTGCGGTGTAGGAACCACGCGACGACAGAACATTCTCACGGACAGACCCAGGCTCAGCCATCAACTGGGTGTCAGCCCCTGCCCCCATGAGAAGCGAAGAATGGGGCCGCATACGCTTCAAAGAAGGTTCGCGGCCCGCAGCCAAAGGAGAACGCTCAGAGTCCCGCTTCTGAGGGTAACAGAAAGCGGACCGAACGGGGAGCGGGCTGCTCGCGGCAAAATGACGACGGGTTGGTATACCAAACCCGAAATCACCCAAAATGGCCGATCCCTCGGCCGCCAAGGCTGTCGGCCTCGCGATACCCTGTTGACACTCCAACCAGGGCACCACTGGCGGGGGAAACATGGCCGCCTGTCGAGGATCTCGCCACAGTCGTTGACGAGACCGTGCTCCCACCTCTGGCTGCACAGCGTGAGGCGGTGTAGGACCCCGATCAATAACCGCCTGCGCCTCCACAGAACGCCCAAAAAGACTATCTGTGGAAAAAGGAGTCATGAGGAGAGAAAACCTATCCTCTTCCCCAAGAGGAGACTGCTCCAACCAAGCATGCCTAACAACTAAAGTTGATAGCATCCGAATCCTCCCCGCAGTTATAGCTTGCGACTGAGTCAAGATCTCTATAACACCACAAACATGAATCACGTTTACAATGTCGGTCTGACCCAAAGACCCACAACCCGACGCCATCTTGGATAGGAAAGTAGCCAGCTGAGCCACAACACTGGCCGCCGCTAAATGCCATCCTGCAGCAGTATACCACTCATTCGTCCATACTGCCACCCTCCGAGCCGATATGTTATCAAGCATCGGCCGGGCGGAACGCCGTTCATCCCCGCCTGGGCACAGGAAAAAAGCTACCTGGCTGCTCAGCCAAGGTACCCCCGGCCTGCACCCCGTTGTCAGCCCCTTCACCCGTAAAAAAGGTAAATAAAGCTCAGCAAACCCCCCCACATCCACCACCGACTGACCTTCATCAATGAAGCTGGCAAGAGGAGGGAAAAGCGGAAACCCGCGGCGGGGATTACTAGACATTCCAGCGTCAACATCAGTGTTAGCAGAAAAAACAGTAGTAGCATTAGCGTTAACAGCATGTTCCAGGATCGCCAAGACATCGCCCACGACAGTGGAACGATCGCCAAGCCGCCCCGGCCCCGGTGCTGAAACATACTCCACAGCACGACCAACACCGACATCGATGCCTACTGACACAGACCTCACCTTTGTACAAGCCGACCCGTTAGCCAAACCTTGTACGCTGCCCCTCGGTCCGTCGCCGTCAGCCGAGGAACCACCAGCATAGGTCTGCATCGTCAAAACAAGCTCCGGAGAATCCAGGGAAACACAATCCTCCGGTAAGCTCTCAACATTACGAATCTTCCTTAATCTTTTCATCCTACTAGTTATCGTATGGTGCACGCATCCAAGTACGCTGGGATGAAAATAGAGGAAAGATGTGTGGTGACCAGAGTCACTGCTATATGGGCGGTGCCACCATGGGGGCGGAGCCCCATACAGGTGGGGTGCATGTAGTTTTTTGTTCGTGGGAGATACAATAGGTATCATAGGAGATAGGGATATCTCATAAGGCTCAGAGCGGGACGCGATAGCAAATACGGCATATAACACTATGTAACAACCATCAAATGCACTCACAGCATACACATCCACATGCACACACTCACTTTAAACAAACAACTCACTGCAGCACCCACTTTAACCACTTTAGTACACCTAAGCACACTTTATATTTAAGAATTTGCACTACAACCCATACCTCATTACACCTTACTGTAAATTATATTGTACCTAAATTGTACCTCATCCCACTTCTGCTTTGCACTGTATAGTATATTGTATGGTAACTCAGTTACTTCTACTCTACATAGAGCATTGTATATATGTATATACTGAACATTTTTGTCTACGTACTTGACTTCTATTTTATACTTGCTATACTTATTTTATTATCTATTTTTGCCTAGCACAGTCTCTGGAGCGAAACAGAAAGAAGCATTTTGTATAAAAGTATTCTGTACTTCTGTATGACAACTAATAAAGAAACTTGAACTTGAACTTGAACTAGTCAATGGATCATACCAATATCGAACATCCCTAGTATTTATACTTTTACTTAACCCTTGTGCCTTGTTAAGTTACTGACAGAGTTGTCACCTTAGTGCATGAAAAGATTGCATCACGTTCAAGGTCATAAAAAACTTAATTTGTAATATTTCATTCCAATTCTTTTTTTATGAATACCACTATGAACCCAACTCAACATATCTATCAAAGATTCCAAATATTTCCGTTTGTAGGGTTATGGTTAGGGTTAGGGTTGGGGTTAGGGTTAGGGTTGGGATTAGGGTTAGGGTTAGGGTTGGGGTTAGGGTTAGGTTAGGGGACTGTTGAGCAAGTGTTGGGGTGGGCACGGGCACAGGGATGAGATTTTACCTTCTCCTAATCTTTCTGTCTGGGTAACCCTAACCCTAACCCTAATGGCAAGAAATAAACCACTATGGACGGTTTGAAAGCTAATATTGTTAACTTTTATGTTAGAGGGTTTCAAAATCTAATCTTTTCAAATTCTGTGAATATATGGAAAATAAGCAAACGGACACAATTTCATGACATAATAATCAACACAGCCATCGTTGTACACAGAAACACAAAAAAATATAGGCAAAAAACACAAAATAGTCGCTAAGGGGGCAGAAGAGTTATGTAAAATAACTGTGTACTTCTTCAGCCACTGATGACGCATCCTTGAGTTCAACAGTTCTGCTCAAAACTAGTGGAAACGCGGGCTGAGCCAAGGTTCAGAGAATCCTGAACGGAACCGCTTCAAGAACCAAGAACTAATTTGGCGGAAAAAGGACAGGGTCAGTGAGACAAACAACATACATACAGACACACAGGGATGTGGGGGAGGGAGCTGTGGTATAATATCTAATGTTCTCATGTAAATATGTCCCCCTTACCTGTGCCCCCCCCTCTCTGTGGAATAAGACATTCCCCGCCCCTTTCTCCCCAAACCTGTACCCCCCCCCCCCCCCCCCCCCCCCCCCATCTGACCTATCAAATGGGACCACACCCCCCCCCTGTTACCTATATAGATCTCCTCCTGAGATCTATCCCGGTCTTCTTACCTGGGGGATTTCAGCTGATCACCTGGGGGGAAGCCCTCAGCCATTCTCTCTATGTAATTCTATCTGTTTGGTTAATAAACCCTTGTTATTATCCAAGCCTCGGTTGACTGAGAACATTCTTCATCAGGATATCTACAAATATCCCACAATACTCACTTTTCTTTCTTATAAATGGGGAGAAAGGGGCAGGGAATGTCTTATTCCACAGAGAGGGGGGGGCACAGGTAAGGGGGACATATTTACATGAGAACATTAGATATTATACCACAGAGCCATCAGAAGACAGTGGTGAAGAGGCAGGTCTTGAGGCGAGATTGGACAATGGCGACGGACTCCACCTCGATGTCTCGAGGTAATGAGTTCCAGAGCCTAGGGGCTCATGCTCTGGAGAACGCTCTGTCCCCAGTTAGGATAGGTTTTACCCTCCAGTCACCCTATGCCGCAATTCTCGGCAAATAGCCTTTTATTGACGTGTGTGGGTGGATAGCGTTGGCTATATTTTATGCATATGCCAGGAAAGTAGCTCAGTCTGACATCTTTGACTCACATTCCAATAATCCATGTATTTTTTCTTTTTCAAAAATCACTGTTAAGCTAACTGCATATGTATTACACCTTTCACCCTATGGTTAGGGTTAGGGGTTAGGGGTTAGGGTAACCCTACCCCTTTTTTTGTCTTGAGTAAATAAAAAAAAGTTTAAATCCTGAAAATGAATAAATATTCTATGTGTATGGTGAGGACTGGAGGAAGTTAATAATGATATTCATGAGAAAAAAATTGGAACAATGCATGAAAAGGATATGTTTTACTGAGATTGCATAAGGCTAAATGTGTGAATCTCTTAAAGGTTTACTGGAGGGTTAAGAAAGTTGGCACGGAGAAAGGCCTGAGATTACAGCCGTCCTTGACTAAAGAAATTCTTCATCGACTAATTGCCATTGGGTTTTGTCACGTAATCAATTAGTTTGATTGAAATTGATAAACATGAGATGGAGATGTGAGTAGTGGCATCCCGGTGGTTAGTTAGCTAGTATTAAAAGCACAATAAATGCTTGATCCCAGATTTCTTTTTTTTAAATCCGATTTACGATCTCTTGAAAACTAGAAACGCCAAGGAAATCATTCAAATAACATTTGTTTTTATTTGACACAAACAAATTATCAAACCAAGATGAATTTCCCTATTGGGATTGAAGTGCAAACCTAACTTTCACCAATCTTCACCAAAAAAATATATAAATAATAATATATATATAAGGTTACTCTTGCTCAAACAAAGATGAATGTCTCTATTGGGATTAATAAAGTGCAAATCAAACTTTCACCAAACATCACTTTTTGTAAAATAATATTTTCTTTTTTTTTGGAAATCGATTTACATTTTTCAAAATCTTCCTAAATCATTCATTCAAATTAATCGATAATATCGATCAATCGATTAATCGTCCAGCCCTACACACAGCCATGATGGGAGTACTGAAACCATACAGCCATGACTGGAGTACTGACACCATACAGCCATGACTGGAGTACTGAAACCATACAGCCATGACTGGAGTACTGAAACCATACAGCCATGACTGGAGTACTGAAACCACACAACCATGACTGGAGTACTGAAACCATACAGCCATGACTGGAGTACTGAAACCATACAGCCATGACTGGAGTACTGAAACCATACAGCCATGACTGGAGTACTGAAACCACACAGCCATGACTGGAGTACTGAAACCACACAGCCATGACTGGAGTACTGAAACCATACAGCCATGACTGGAGTACTGAAACCACACAACCATGACTGGAGTACTGAAACCACACAACCATGACTGGAGTACTGAAACCATACAGCCATGACTGGAGTACTGAAACCATACAGCCATGACTGGAGTACTGAAACCACACAGCCATGACTGAAGTACTGTAGGCTTGGGCGGTATGACGGTATACCAGGGTATTTAGAAATCCCGACGGTATTGAAAATCAATACCGTCAAAATCACAGATCCGTTTCAGTTTATATTACAGTGACGGAGTTTTGACAGTGGTTGGTTGTAGTGCACTGCACACACGCGCCAGCAGAGGGCGAGACCAGTCCTCACTAGTGGAGCGAGCCGCCGAGCTGGTTGTCTACACACAGGAGGAGGAGGGGAAACCCCGCTTCACTGGAAATTAAATGAGACACGCTTACCGTTGCTGCCTGGTGCTGCGGGCTAACTGGCTGTTCTGAGAGCTAACTGTTGTGTATGTGTATCACAACGGTGGTCACGCTTTACGGTAATGTTGCGACAGTGCTGTGAAAATACCGTAAAGCGTTGTGGTAACGAGAGTGTGTGTTGTGCACTGGTGGAGCAAGCAAATAAACGGTAAAACGTTACGTCGCAGTCCGGTGCGTTTTTGAATACACAATACTAACGTTACTAGTATTAGGGTGCTGCGGGGCTCCTGGCTACCATTCTGAGAGCTGACGTTAGAGCTGCCGCGATTACCGCATTACCGCGGTATCGCTGTTACATCACGGCCACCGCAGAGTAGGCTGAATACCGCGTCACCGCTGTTTTTTATAATAATAATAATAAATTACCCTCCTCTCGTTGGGCTTGCGGCTCTGCAGATATACCCTACTCCTCTATCGAGGTTCCAAGCGACCCTATTGGGTACCAGAAAAGTCACGTGAAACATTGCAGACCACTGATTGGTCAGAAGAGAGACTCGTCACACGTTGTAGCGTCATGCAGTGTGTTACCACCAATCGGCAAGCGCGTATTAGGTTTTTACTTCCTGAATGTCAGCTCATCACAACACGGCTAATAACGTTAGCTTTAACTCTCCGCCGGAGTGGACTATCATCGCTCCTCAGGAGTACTAAACGAGACATAATGATTTTACTGTCTGCAACGAATGTTATAATAGAAGCCCTTCGTTCTATACACTTGTCTGATTGAAAACTTTATTAACAGACCGCAGAATGGGACAACTCAGCACGCTCTGAGCAAAGAAAGGAACTGAGATATGAATAGAGTATTGCGTGCCTTGCTATGGTCCGGTAAATACGCTGATGTTATTGAACGTATAACTATATAATGTTAATGCCACAAAACGAATGCCTTTATTATAAAGTAGTAACTTTATAGTAATAATAATAAGAAAGGGTCGGGGGGGTTAGGGGTAACCACCCCTGCCCGCGACACCGAGTGAACTGCGCACGACCAGAGGGGAAACTTCGAATCCGTGTTTCACTTTCAATAACTAATGCGTGCTTGCCGAATCCCAAACAATATTCATGCTGCAAAGTAGGGAAAGGAGAGGAGGGAGAGGAGTAAAACTTGGCGAAGAGAACATCACCAATATAAGATACGCGGATGACACTGCTATAGTCTGTAACTGTCAAGAAGATCTACAGGACATGATGAATAAGCTGAATGTCGAATGCAAAAACTATGGAATGTCACTAAACACAAAGAAAACTAAAGTAATGATCATTGAAAAAACACCAGGAACTGTTTGTAAAATACAGGTAAATGGAGAAAAACTTGAACAAGTGAAGGAGTACATGTACCTTGGAAGCTGGATCAGTGAAGGTGGAAGAGCTAACATGGACATTAAGAGAAGAACCGGAATTGCAAAGGGCGCATTCTGGAACCATAAAGAATTATTGAGAAGAAACATAAGTTGGAAAACGAAGACCAGGATTTTGGAAACGTATGTTATGTCAGTCTTTTCATACGGAGCAGAAGCATGGACGCTGAATGAAGAGGCAAAGAGGATGATAGACTCTTTTGAAATGTGGACACTGAGGAAGATGCTGAAGATAACATGGAAGGATAAGATCAAGAATGAGGAGGTACTGAGAAGAGCGGATATGCAAGGGGGACAGCTGCTGGAGAGGTTGAAAAAGAGAAAGATGGAGTTGTGCGGGCATGTTCTGAGAGGATCCAGCGGGGAGATGTTCAAGAAGGTGGTGATGGGGAAGGTGGATGGAAAGAGAGGAAGTGGAAGACCAAGAAGAGGCTGGGTAGACGATGTCTGTGATTGGAGTGGAGTGAGAGGCGGAGTCACGGAGTTGGAGAGAAGAAGTGGGGACAGAATGGGTTGGAGAGTGATAGGCAACCTTCGGAACGAAGAAGCCACCTAATGATGATGAAAGTAATCCTCTAAAGATAGACATTTAGACTAGAGGCAGGCTATATGCTATAAAGAGTAGACTACTACTAAAAAAAAAAATGCATTCAAACTATTTTTTTTAATTTTTTGTGTGCGTGCGGTAATAACCGCGGCGGTAGGAAATATTTTGCAAATGTGTGCGGTAAGGAAAACATCAATACCGCGGCAGCTCTAGCTGACGTTAGTAGTACTAGGATGCTGCAGGCTTCTGGCTAGTGGCTACCATTCTGAGAGCTAATGATAGTAGCACTCGGATGCTGCGGGCTAACTGGCCATCTCCGCGATTTGTTTACTTGGTAACGGGTTGCCCCCCCCCCCCCCCCCCCCCGCTGATGAAAATGAAAGTCATACGTCATATACCGTACACCGGGGTATTAGGTCATCATGGTATGACGGTATGAAAATAATTATACCACACAACCATGACTGGAGTACTGAAACCACACAACCATGACTGGAGTACTGAAACCACACAGCCATGACTGGAGTACTGAAACCACACAGCCATGACTGGAGTACTGAAACCACACAGCCATGACTGGAGTACTGAAACCACACAGCCATGACTGGAGTACTGAAACCACACAACCAGGGATAAAGAGAAATGCATCTTCTTTAATGACTCTCTCCACCGTGTGTAGGGTGCCCACCTGTCCCGCGTTTCGCGATATTGGGTCGTTTGTCCCGTGTCCCGCTACAACAAAACAATGTCCCGCAATTCAAAGATTAAAAAATATATATATATATTATTATTTTTTATTCATTATTTTGTATTATTCAAAGATTATTATTTATTATTATTAAATATTATTAATTTTTTTTTTAAATGTTGTTAATTTAATGCCTCGTTCCAATACCCTGGAGTAGTAGCGCGTCTGGAGTAGTAGCGCGTCTGGAGTAGTAGCACGTCTGGAGTAGTAGCGCGTCGGCTAGAAGAGCGCGCCGGCTCGGAGAGACGCATCCTCCCGTAGAGTATTAGGAAGCGATGCGCGTCTGGAGTGGGGCGCGTCGGCTTGGAGAGCGCGCATCCCCCCGTAGGATAGGGAGCGATGTGCGTCTGGAGTAGTAGCGCGCCGGCTAGACGTCTGGAGTGGTGCGCGTCGGCTTGAAGAGCGCGCATCCCCCCGTAGGATAGGGAGCGATGTGCGTCTGGAGTAGTAGCGCGCCTGGAGTAGTAGCACGTCTGGAGTGGTGCGCGTCGGCTTGGAGAGATGCATCCTCCCGTAGAGTATTAGGAAGCGATGCGCGTCTGGGGTGGAACACTGGAAACCTCCTGTAGAGAATTAGAGAGCGCATCGGCTGTGTCCCACTCCAGGCAAACGGCGACAGGTGGCGATGGCTGGCACCTCGTCTCACGCCGGAGAAGAACCAGCATACAGATACCGATAAGATACGGATACGGAATAGAGAGAATCTCCCGTAGGAGCTTACAGATAGAGAACGACCCGACGAGGACTGGGGGGGAGATCGAGGTATTTAAAGCCCACTGGGGCGCTAATTAGAACACACATCAGGTGCGTGATGGTAATTGATACTTGACTTAGAAGTGTGTGTTCGGCAAGGACCAATCAACACAGAATCCTCACAGTACCTTAAAGGAACGGAGCGAGGCAGGGAATGCAATAAATAAACAACGACAACGCGAGGGTGGGGGCTGGTGAGGTGAGGAGACAGGGAATTAAAGGTCCAGGGAACAGGAATTAAAGGTCCAGGGAAGAGGCGAACCTCACAGTACCCCCCCCTCCACGGGAGGCACCGGGCGACCCAAAAATACAGACAGAGGGGCAGGGGACATGACCAGGCAACAAACAAAAAATTGGGCCATGCTAGCAGGGGAAGTTACACCAAAAGTGGGGCTAGCAGAGGGACAGGGTAGCTGCCAGGGCACTGCTAGCTACAGGGCCTATGCTAGCTGTACTGCTACATTAACATAGAGGCTGCGCTAGCTGCCGGAGCTAGGCTAGCAGACAGGGCTGGACCAGCATGTGAGAACAAGCTAGCTGGAAGGACAGTCCTAGCTGTGGGGAACTGACCTTGCTAGCTGAAGGGGCAGTCCTAGCAGTGGGGAAACTGACCTTGCTAGCTGAAGGGGCAGTCCTAGCAGTGGGAGAAAACTGACCTTGCTAGCTGAAGGGGCAGTCCTAGCAGTGGGAGAAAACTGACCTTGCTAGCTGAAGGGGCAGTCCTAGCAGTGGGAGAAAACTGACCTTGCTAGCTGAAGGGGCAGTCCTAGCAGTGGGAGAAAACTGACCTTGCTAGCTGAAGGGGCAGTCCTAGCAGTGGGGAAACTGACCTTGCTAGCTGAAGGGGCAGTCCTAGCAGTGGGAGAAAACTGACCTTGCTAGCTGAAAGGGCAGTCCTAGCAGTGGGGAAAACTGACCTTGCTAGCTGAAGGGGCAGTCCTAGCAGAGGGAAAACTGACCTTGCTAGCTGAAGGGGCAGTCCTAGCAGTGGGAGAAAACTGACCTTGCTAGCTGAAGGGGCAGTCCTAGCAGTGGGGAAACTGACCTTGCTAGTTGAAGGGGCAGTCCTAGCAGTGGGAAAGCTACACAAAAAGTGGAGGCCAAGCAGAGGGACCGGGTTAGCTGCCTGGGCATGGCTAGCTACAGGGCCTATGCTAGCTGCAAAGGCTGCATTAACATAGAGGCTGTGCTAGCAGCCGGGGCTAAGCTAGCAGACTGGGGCCAAGCTGGTAGTAGAGGCCTGGCAAGCTGCAGGGGAGCTAACGAGGCTAACAGGGAAGCTAACAGGGGAGACTAAACAGGCTAACAGGGGAGCTAACAAGGACAAACTCAACATACACAGTCTGTGCTGGCTGGGGTCGTCGACTGGTCGGGTCGTACTGTTATGGTTTGTAACCAACCCCAATCGCACAACACAAGACAGGTATGAGAGTAAGCCAAGAACAGGGCATTTATTGAATACAAACAAAAAGCGGCACTGTCCCTTTAAGGGAGAACAAAAAATACTGGAAACAAGAATTAGGGAAAAATTGGCACTGTGCCTTTAAGAGGCGAGCAGGCTAAGGGGCTAAGGCTAAAGGACAGGGCCAGGGCAAAGGACAGGGCAGGAACAGGGGCACTGGAGAGGGGAACAGGGACAGAGGCCCGGGGAGGCGGGCTGGAGACAGGGACAGAGAAAACAGGGTTAAGGCCTTGGACAGGGCGAGGGCCAGAGCTGCTTACAGGGATGGAGTAGGAGCGCGCAGGCTAGAAGAGCGCGCCGGCTCGGGGTCTGGAGTGGAGCGCGCCGGCTCGGAGAGACGCATCCTCCCGTAGAGGATTAGGAAGCGATGCGCGTCGGTTTGAAGAGCGCGCCGGCTCGGGGCCTGGAGTGGAGCGCGTCGGCTTGAAGAGCGCGCCGGCTCGGAGAGCGCGCCGGCTCGGAGAGACGCATCCTCCCGTAGAGAATTAGAAAGCGATGCGCGTCTGGAGTAGTAGCGCGCCGGCTAGACGTCTGGAGTAGGGCGCGCCGGCTCGGAGAGCGCGCCGGCTCGGAGAGACGCATCCTCCCGTAGAGAATTAGGAAGCGATGCGCGTCTGGAGTAGGAACGCGTCTGGAGTAGGAGCGCGTCTGGAGTAGTAGCGCGCCGGCTAGAAGAGCGCGCCGGCTCGGGGGTCTGGAGTGGAGCGCGTCCGGAGTAGTAGCGCGTCTGGAGTAGTAGCGCGTCTGGAGTAGTAGCGCGTCTGGAGTAGTAGCACGTCTGGAGTAGTAGCGCGTCGGCTAGAAGAGCGCGCCGGCTCGGAGAGACGCATCCTCCCGTAGAGTATTAGGAAGCGATGCGCGTCTGGAGTGGGGCGCGTCGGCTTGGAGAGCGCGCAAGAGCGCGCCGGCTCGGGGGTCTGGAGTGGAGCGCGTCTGGAGTAGTAGCGCGTCTGGAGTAGTAGCGCGTCTGGAGTAGTAGCGCGTCTGGAGTAGTAGCACGTCTGGAGTAGTAGCGCGTCGGCTAGAAGAGCGCGCCGGCTCGGAGAGACGCATCCTCCCGTAGAGTATTAGGAAGCGATGCACGTCTGGAGTGGGGCGCGTCGGCTTGGAGAGCGCGCATCCCCCCGTAGGATAGGGAGCGATGTGCGTCTGGAGTAGTAGCGCGCCGGCTAGACGTCTGGAGTGGTGCGCGTCGGCTTGAAGAGCGCGCATCCCCCCGTAGGATAGGGAGCGATGTGCGTCTGGAGTAGTAGCGCGCCTGGAGTAGTAGCACGTCTGGAGTGGTGCGCGTCGGCTTGGAGAGACGCATCCTCCCGTAGAGTATTAGGAAGCGATGCGCGTCTGGGGTGGAACACTGGAAACCTCCCGTAGAGAATTAGAGAGCGCATCGGCTGTGTCCCACTCCAGGCAAACGGCGACAGGTGGCGATGGCTGGCACCTCATCTCACGCCGGAGAAGAACCAGCATACAGATACCGATAAGATACGGATACGGAATAGAGAGAATCTCCCGTAGGAGCTTACAGATAGAGAACGACCCGACGAGGACTGGGGGGGAGATCGAGGTATTTAAAGCCCACTGGGGCGCTAATTAGAACACACATCAGGTGCGTGATGGTAATTGATACTTGACTTAGAAGTGTGTGTTCGGCAAGGACCAATCAACACAGAATCCTCACAGTACCTTAAAGGAACGGAGCGAGGCAGGGAATGCAATAAATAAACAACGACAACGCGAGGGTGGGGGCTGGTGAGGTGAGGAGACAGGGAATTAAAGGTCCAGGGAACAGGAATTAAAGGTCCAGGGAAGAGGCGAACCTCACAAAACTGGACTCTGCATTGTTTTAAAAAATGTGTGGGTTCACCAGACACATATTGCGGAGACTGTGCTGTCATATATAGGGTTTGTGTAGACTTTGGGTCTCACCCTTTTTGTTATATGAGCAACTGAGTGATCCGCTATTCATAATGAAAACATTATTATATTGTGAAGATCAACCATCGCATTCCGTCTCCTCTCTTCTACACTTCACTGCTAATAATGGTCAGGAAAATATGGCTGAAAAGACTTAGCTCCTGCTCTTTCTATTAATGGAGTGATTTTATCAGCTTGGATACCAAGATTGATGGTTACCTGCTTAATGATGAAAGTGTGATTAAATAAAGATGTTGGTGACATAGACAGTAGCGGCTGAGAAGGTGATTGGTGAAGCTATAGCCTACAGTTTAATAAGATTAATAACAATGTGCTATATATAGCCTACCGTCTGCGTCGAATATGAAATAAAGGCATTTAAATAATAAATACATTTCTTTAATTTTAATTAGCAATAAATCTTTTATTTTTTTAAGTTATTTTTTTTTTAAACACACATATAAACAAACATGACAACACACGATAAGATACACAAGCATTAATATACAGTGTATATCCAACGAAATTACCATTTATACCAATGTCTTATACAGGATATACCCCTAATACCTGTTATCTAAAAACCTACACACATATGCTCCAGCTAGAACCCCCCCCTCCCGGACCCCTCTTTGGATAGTACCTCCATTATCCCAAAAAAAAACGTATATTATTATTAATTTTTTTCACCTACGTGTCTCGCATTGTCCCGCAAAAGCAGTGCTGCTGTCCTGCGACTGAACCATTTTGACCTGGTCACCCTAACCGTGTGGTTTTCCATGGCCTGCCTCTCAACAAACCCCCCCCCCCCTTTTTAATCTCAGTTCATTTTTCAAAAGCTTCAATAGTGAAATTGGAAATGAGTCTGTAGATATAGTGTTCATTCCACATCACCACCCAGCCTGCAGCAGCCCCTCCCACCCTGTTTATTAACAATGTGATGATGGGAAGGGCAGGGAGCAAGGAAGCTACTTGGCATCATGGAGCTTGGCAAAGACACAGCGGCAGAGCCAGAGCTGCATTCAAAACGCAGGAGAACCAAACCCCTAAATAAGACACGTGCAGCGTGCCAAAGTGTCTTTATGTCTCTCCAGATCTAAATGGCTTTGGACAGCAGCACCCCCACCCCCCCCCCCCCCCAGTCAACCCATCATTCTTCTACCCACTCTGCCTCTGTCGATTCCAGAGAGATGGTTGCGTTACTTGTGGAAAGAGCTCACGCTGTGGAAATATGCAGTCCGTTCTCATGGAAAATGACACGACAGGGGATCATATGACGTCGAACACCATTTGCAAAGGAAACAAATGTGGCACATGCATGTGAATCGAAGCATGACAAAAATAAAGCTTACTATACACTAATACAAACACACACACACTCTCACACACACACACACACACACTCACTCAACCCTCACATTAAACAATCACTACTCCCACGCTGACTGCCCGCACAAAGTCACATGCAGTCTTTGGACTTGCAGACTCGACAGAGCCGAGCGAGAGAGAGAGAGGGGGGTCGGGGTGAATTTAAAGTGCCGCCGAGTGAAGCTCCGATTTGGGAGCAGGAATGCTTGGAATGACAGGATATGGTGGAGGGGATTGGAGACGGGGAGAAGGGGGGCGGAATGCAGACGCAGAGCCTCGACAGGCCTGCGCTCTCGTTCAGAGGCAGGTTACGGGAAGGAGGATGCGATAACCTCGGCTGCGTCGCAGTCATCCCCTGTTATCTGTTATCCAGGAATGCTGAGACGCGGACAGATTACATTCATCAAAAAGCCAAAGGACAGATTTTCATCCACGTCGGCCAAGTCTATAGGATGAGGGCACATCCTGATAAACACTTTTATTTGGGCCAAGAGGAAGCAATACAAGGCCAATCCATGAATTAGGGTCTTTCTTGGTCAACTATAAAACTACGGTTTTGGGTTGATTGTTTTTGTTTGTAAATTACAGCTTATAGGGACTGCTAGCTTATCATTGAGCTGTAATTAACCAGTAGCGGCTCCTACTATCGCAGCCTGGTGGGTCGCAGCCGGGGGTTCACGTTAGGTCGAGTTTAAAATGTAATGCTCCGAGATGCTCTGGAGCAATCTCTCTCTCTGTCTCTCGGATCAATCCAATAAAATAATTAACACATGTATATCATTTTAAACAACTCACCATTCATTCATTATGCATCAGCAGCAGCTAAATTAATGTTATAGTTCACAACACAGCAGCGCGTTTTGCATCGCTAGCCTATTATCGTCTCAGCAAGCACAGTCAATAATTTCCGTAGCCGCATTTCTCGGAGACAGCTGTGTAGCGAGAGCGAGAGAGAGAGAGCGAGAGAGACTTACTGTTTAGTTGAAACGTCCAGGGCAGGAGGGCTTGATAAAGTGTATAATCCACTGTTGATGTATATCCAGACCACTGTCCACTGTCCAGACTGCATCCGCCATATAGCTTGTTAGCCAAGTGTTAGCTGTTAGTGTTAGCACCACACCACACAAGCACAAGTACTTGATTTCTTTGTCCATTTCCGCGTCTAACAGCCTGCAAACTACCTGGCGTTCTATCGCCCTGCTCTAAGACAAACTCTAACCTTAACCAACTTTGAAAGAGTGCCTAAGCTTAACCGTCGAAAGAACTTGCAGTCACGCTCTAAGACAAATAGCTGCATCTGATCTCACAACAACACAACTATCTTTACCAAGCTAGAAAACATAAAATTGGAACATAGAAAAGTGGCGTCGGCCAATCAGAGAGCGTCTCCGCGAAATGCTGCTACGGAAAAAAATACTGGCGTCGGCCAATCAGAAAGCGTCTCTGCGAAATGCGGCTAAGGAAATTCTTGACGCTGCTGCCTAGACCGCTTCAAATCGCACCCGGGTTCCAACATAATAGTCATATTTCAACACACAACGCGTTACGCACTGATTGGCTGCGACGGATACAGCGATCAAACAGTGACGCACACTCAGAGCGCTATTGCGTCTAGCCCGGGCCGAGAAATACAAAAAAATAAAAAAATGTAAAAGTGAGTCACTTCCTGTTCAGGAAAACGAGTATTTTTTATTTTATATATTAACGTTATATTGTGCATTGGAAACACAAACATACTTAAAATGTGTAAATATTACTAATTTTAACACTTTGATTGCCGGAAAACGCTTTTTCACGTCATTCAGAGCCATGCTAAAGGTGCCGAGGACGCCGTAACTCGTCTTTGATATCAATATTTCAAAAATCTGTGATCGAAATCATATTTTCTTTCCGGAGCCCTGAGATGTGCTGGTGGGCTCCCACCAACTGTCTAACGGTTCGAGAGCGCCATCTGGTGGCCGATCGGCAGATCGGCCAAGAGGGAGGGGCGCCACAAACAGGAAGTGCTCATCCATATGAGCTCCGGGCACTCGCGTCCGGTAGCCGGACTCCATCTCAACACACTGGATGATCAATCGCTCGCCCTAACTCAATAAACAACGTTATTTGGACGTATATAGTATTATACAAGCTGGAAATGGTTCATCAGGATAAACATCCCATAATCGAAAACGGTCTACACCACGCTGATCGTCCAACGGCGCGAGGAAGATACGGTAAGATCCAGCGTTATTTTTGAACGTGTTCCATATAAACTGTTATGATGAACATATGACCCACACTAGATGAATGATATAACGCTGCCCACGGAATTATAAACGATCCCCCGCCCATCCGGTCATCATCAGATCATACGTAGATCATTCTAGAAGTACGTCCAATTGAAATTTTTTATATCGCCCCCATTGCCATCAAACTGTATTTCATCATCAATATAATGCATTTGGGGCTATAGATCACGTTCTGGAGAAAGCTGCAGAAAGAGATGAAAACATACTTATACATTACATTTACATTTTACATTTAGTCATTTAGCTGACGCTTTTATCCAAAGCGACTTACAAGTTCTGTACGACAAGCCATCAGGAAGGGCACAACTCTATCAGCTGAGCAACAATGTTCATCAAAGTGTTGAGTGCTACAGTGTAGGTTAGTTTATTAGGACAAGTGCATGACAGTACGGTTAGTTAGGGTTAGATTTTTTTTTTTTTTTTTTTTTTTTTTTTTTTTAATTCAGATAATGGTTGAAGAAGTGCGTCTTTAGTCGACGGCGAAAGATTGGACGTGATTCGGCTGTCCTAACTGGGGTGGGTAGTTCATTCCACCATTGTGGGGCAAGGACTGAGAATAGGCGACTTCTCTTTGATGACCCTCCCGGAGCTTGGATAGGAGTAGGTCTGAGGCGGCCAGAAGATGCAGAGCGTAGGGGTCTTGAGGGTGTGTAGTTAGAGACCATTGACCGGAGGTAGGCGGGAGCGGTTCCCTTTGCCGCACGGTATGCTAGGTCGAGGGCCTTGAAGCGGATTCGTGCAGCAATGGGGAGCCAGTGCAGGTCCCTAAGAAGTGGGGTGACATGGGCCGACTTCGGTAGGTTTGAGATCAGGCGGGCCGCTGCGTTCTGAATGAGTTGAAGAGGCTTAGTGGCAGTGGCCGGGAGGCCAGCGAGCAGTGCATTGCAGTAGTCGAGGCGGGAGATGACTGTTGATTGGACGAGGAGTTGGGTGGCTTCTTTTGTCAGGAAGGGGCGTATCCTTCTGACGTTGCTCAGGAGGAATCGGCAGGTTCTGGTCGTCGCTGCGATGTGAGCAGAGAAGTTCAACTGGTCGTCGAGGACAACACCAAGGTTCTTGGCGGTCGGGGACGCAGTCACAGCTGCATTCTCGACTGTGATTGAAAGGTCGGTTAGGGGGGAGGATTTGGCCGGCAGGTGGAGCAATTCTGTTTTGCTTAGGTTCAGTTTGAGGTGGTTGGACGTCATCCAGGCTGAGATGTCGGACAGACAGGCCGAGATCCGCACAGAGACGTGGATATCTGAGGGAGGGAAGGAGAGGAAGAGTTGAGTATCGTCGGCATAACAATGGTAGGAGAAGCCATGAGACGTGATAATGTTACCCAGTGATTTAGTGTAGAGGGAGAAGAGAAGGGGTCCTAAAACCGAGCCCTGGGGGACACCCGTCCGCAGGGGGCGGGTGGCCGACAGGGTCCCTCTCCATGACACTTGGTAGGAGCGGTCATTGAGGTATGATGACAGCCATGTCAGCGCAGAGCCAGCCACTCCCATTCCTGCGAGGGCCGCAAGGAGGATCTGGTGGTTGACTGTGTCGAAGGCTGCAGATAGATCTAGGAGAATCAGGACAGAGGAGAGGCCTTTCGCTTTTGCTAAGTGAAGTGCCTCTGTGACCGCAATGAGGGCCGTCTCTGTGGAGTGACCAGTCCTGAAGCCTGACTGATTAGGGTCTAGGAGGTCATTCTGTAAGAGATAAGTAGTAAGTTGGTTGGATACAGCACGTTCAAGTGTTTTAGAAAGGAAGGAGAGAAGAGAGACAGGACGGTAGTTGCCTATGACAGTAGGGTTCAGGGTTGGTTTTTTTATGAGCGGCGTGACTCTGGCTTGTTTTAGGGAGGTGGGGACCACCCCCGAGTTGAGTGAGGAGTTGATGGTTGCAGTTAGGAATGGGAGGATGTCTGGTGCTATGGTCTGGAGGAGTGGGGAGGGTAGCTGGTCCAGCTGGCAAGTAGTCGGACGGTTTGACGTTACCAGTGTCAGGGTCTCTGCTTCTGTAATGGGAGAGAAAGATGACAGAGTGAAGGATGAGGTTCTCGATTCAGCATTTGGAATGGGTGGGGGTTGGGAGAAGGAGCTGCGGATGTTCTCCACTTTTTCCTCAAAGAAGATCGCAAAGTCTTCGGCAGAGAAAGATGAGGGAGGGGGGGGTGGGGGGGGAGTGAGGAGGGAGGACATGGTAGCATGCAGTTTGCGAAGATTCTTGGCAGAGGCCTCGATCCTATGGTGGAAGAAAGAAGCTTTGGCATTAGTGATGGTTTTGGAGAATGTTAACAAGAGGTTGTGATATGTGTCGATGTCAGCAGTGAGGCGTGACTTTCTATACTTCCTTTCAGCTGCTCTCAGGACCTGTCTTTGTTCTCTCACTGGATCTGTCAGCCATGGACTGGGTGGGGAACGGCGGGCAGGTTTCTCAACGAGGGGACAGAGCTTGTCGAAGGAGGTTGCAAGGGCTGAAAGGAGGGTGGAGGTTGCCATCTCTGTGGAGAGAGCAGAGAAGGTGTCACTCAAAGGTAGAGCGGATAGTATGTCAGAGGAGAGGGTGGAGGGGGATAGGGAGGGCAGGTTGCGTCTGAGTGAGACTGTTTGAGTTGGGGTGAAGACCTTTCGGTTAAGCATGAGAGTTAGTGAGAAGGATATGAAGGAATGGTCAGATACATGTAGGGGAGTTACCGTGGTGTTAATGATGCTGGAGTTACGGGAAAATATGAGATCCAAGGAGTTGCCTGCTTTGTGGGTGGGAGGCATGGGAGTGGGAGTCAGGTCAAACGATTGTAGGAGGGAGACTACTATGACTGACTGAGATGAGTCAGGCAGGTTGAAGTCGCCCAGTAGAAGGAGAGGGGTACCATCTTCCGGTAAGGAGCTAAGAAGCATGTCCAGCTCATCTGTGAAGTGATCGAGCGGACCTGGAGGGCGGTAGAGTGTAACAATGGTGAGATTGAAAGGATTAGAGACAGATACTGCATGATATTCGAGAGAGGAGAGTGACAGTTCTGGGAGTGGTGTTACGTTTGTAGCCCATGAAGGAGATGTCATGAGGGCAGTGCCTCCACCCCGTCTGGAAGGTCGAGGTGTGTGAGTGAAGTTATAGTTTGTAGATAATGCTGCAGGTGTTGATGAGTTATTGGGGGTTATCCAGGTCTCAGTTAGAGCCAGGAGCTGCAGATTTAGACTATGGGCGTAGGCAGTAATGAAGTCAGCTTTCTTGACTGCTGATTGACAATTCCATAAGCCTCCCCGTACTGTGACAGGTGTATTAGTGGCTGTAGGAGGGTAGGAGAGATTAGCCGGGTTACTAGCAAACTGGCGTGGATGGGTAGAGTCAGTTCTGGAGGAGCAGATTGTGGATATAGGTATGAGACACATTGTATTGTCGAGAGTGGCAGGGAGGAAGTAGAGAAATAGCAGTGTGGGAGGGAAATATAGGATTATGGTGTACTTAGCACTGGGTGGATCGGTGGATCCCTCGGCGGTGAACTCCAGGATAACTCCTCCTCTTTGTCCCTCTTCGTTTCTCGACGCTTCGCTGACGCTACACCAGCAAGCCTTTAAATCACTATCACTAATTAGTGCTGTCTTAACACCTGGCCCTTAATGGGGGCACTTAACAAAACAAAATGGCCGTTTTAAACACGCCCCTTTAATCAAGTCAGCTGGTTCCTCACTTTTAAGATTCACTAATAGACTTAAAATGGCTTACCCTAGTTTTCAGTATAAAGCAATGTTTCTTCAGTGAGAGTGTCCTGTCCTTCCTTAACAGAGCCCAGTACAGAGTGACTTCAACACAGTGTGGACCTCTGCTTTTAAACAGGGCAGGCTCTTAATGGCTCACTCAGCAAATCAGATGCTACTAGTAAACAGGAAACAGTCCCTTAATGGGGGCACTTAACTAAACAAAATGGCCGTTTTAAACACGCCCCTTTAATCAAGTCAGCTGGTTCCTCACTTTTAAGATTCACCAATAGACTTAAAATGGCTTACCCTAGTTTTCAGTATAAAGCAATGTTTCTTCAGTGAGAGTGTCCTGTCCTTCCTTAACAGAGCCCAGTACAGAGTGACTTCAACACAGTGTGGACCTCTGCTTTTAAACAGGGCAGGCTCTTAATGGCTCACTCAGCAAATCAGATGCTACTAGTAAACAGGAAACAGTCCCTTAATGGGGGCACTTAACTAAACAAAATGGCCGTTTTAAACACGCCCCTTTAATCAAGTCAGCTGGTTCCTCACTTTTAAGATTCACTAATAGACTTAAAATGGCTTACCCTAGTTTTCAGTATAAAGCAATGTTTCTTCAGTGAGAGTGTCCTGTCCTTCCTTAACAGAGCCCAGTACAGAGTGACTTCAACACAGTGTGGACCTCTGCTTTTAAACAGGGCAGGCTCTTAATGGCTCACTCAGCAAATCAGATGCTACTAGTAAACAGGAAACAGTCCCTTAATGGGGGCACTTAACTAAACAAAATGGCCGTTTTAAACACGCCCCTTTAATCAAGTCAGCTGGTTCCTCACTTTTAAGATTCACCAATAGACTTAAAATGGCTTACCCTAGTTTTCAGTATAAAGCAATGTTTCTTCAGTGAGAGTGTCCTGTCCTTCCTTAACAGAGCCCAGTACATACTTTACTATGAATATGTGAATGAAAAAGTTTAACGTTGTTACACAATGAACAATACATATAGGACTTTGAATGGGCCCTAATAATGGCAATGTAGCAATAGAATTTAAAAAGTTATAGCCATGCAAAGAAGGGGTACTTCTCCATAGACAAATAGAGCTGGCAATCTATGGTATGTCATGAATTTAACCCATGGCAATCAAAGTGTTAAACATGTTTATATTATTTATAGGGCTATAAAACAAAAAACAAAACAATTATTTTTCTTGTTCTTCTCTCATATAACCAGGGGCCTGAGGGGCGAGCCGCCACTGTAATTAACACAACACGAGGATTCAATGTCCCAGATGACATCACTGTTATTCAAACTAATTTACCCTCAATAACTGTTAAACTAGATTAATGTGTGCAAATCTGTTTTAGAATTTTCGGATGTGTGTGATATTATGTGCAAAATAAATTAGTGTTGTTTTTTTGGTGAACTACCCCTTTAAATTATATTATCGAAGTTATTATATTATTATATTTGTTTGTATGCAGGACTGTGTGTTCCGATGTTGTGTGTGTGTGTGTGTTGTTGAGGGGGAAAGAGACCTTTTAGAGAGACAAGACCCTCCACAACCACCTGTTTCCTCTTCGGATAACAGCGACAGGAAATCCCACCGAAATAAAGGAGATCACTTCCTGTCTCACCTCTAGCTCCAGTCTGACACTGAACAGGAATTCTGCTCGGTAACAACAACACGCCATATATAGAGCTATTGACATAACAAATAAGGACTATTGACCTGCGGTTTCAAATACTGACCTGCAGTCTGATTGATGAAATCAACTTGGAACCAACTTCTAACCTGCTGCTACCGTTTCAGGGAGATGGCGAATGCAACGAGGACGCGATCATCAGATTCAAAGCATTACTCAAAGTTTCCCGCGCACCACTAGGGGTTGAGAGTGAGGGAGTGACACTGCGCTCTATAACGTGCTTTGCATCTAAAGATAATAGGATATACATGTATAGAACAACCATTGATTGGGGGAAAATCTGCAACATTCAACTAAGATAAGATGATCCTTTATTAATCCCCTTGGGGAAATGCGGGTGTCAAAGCAGCATGGGGGGGGGGGGGGGGGGGGGGTACAGGGTGGGGGATACATAGCTTCACAGTCCTATACAGTCCAGTATCTATATACACTATATATACACTATAAATACAAATACAATATATAATATAAAAAAGTACAAAACACAAGATAGTCCAGTGATAAGAGTATCTATCACGTAAAATACATTTGTAAAAGCAACCGGTCTCGTCATTCAAAACATGCACTCTTCTCTGGGGTTCGGCTCTGGGATGACGATGAATACAGGTCTGACTCAATCAATAATTCTGCTATGGCTGCTCCCTCCTAGGTGCCTTTGTTTGTCCTTTGCAGCCTGTTAATTCCACCCGCTTCCACTTTAATGCTGTTTTAATCTATATCTGATCCCATCCCTTCAGGTTAACTGAGTCAGAGCGGGTGATAGTTCAGACCGTTCAGACCGATCAGCCCATCAATCCCTCCGATGGTGAACATTAACGGTCAGATATTGACCCAAGGCAGTGGCTTATGGAGCGAAAATTCAATAATGCATACGGCGTATCTATTATAACTGGAATATTAAAAGACAGCGATAACAATAGACCTAGAGTCTACCCCATATAGCACTTTATGATAGCCATGTACAATAACACTGCATGTGGACTGCATTTGATGGACAGCATTTATATAGCAGCTCTTTTATCCAAAGCGCTTAGCAGCGTATGCCTCTTATTCACCCGTTCACTCACCGACGATGGATGCAAGGTGCCAAACTGCTCATCGGGAGCAGTTAGGGGTTAAGTGTCTCGCTCCAGGACACTTCGACATGTTGCCGGGAGGAGCCGGAATCAAACCGGGAACCTTCTGATTACCAGTCGACCACTCTACCTACTGAGCCACTGTCGCCCCCGTATATACAGTATATATATATAGGCCTAATTATCTATATCTGTATGAATATATCTGCATCTACTCCTGTACACACTGTATACTAGATCTATATCTGTATATATTCCATACCTACTCTTATTAGTTATACTTATACTTATACATACTGGCCACTGGTATTATTGTCTTTATTTGTCATCAGATTAACACACACACACATGCGATGGGCGACCCACAGGAACACACACACACACACACACTCATGCACTGAGTCGCTGAATGAAACGTTCTCTGCACTTCCCATCCCGTCGTCCTTCCCCCCAAGGCCAGCCGGGAGCAGACAAGGGCTGCGGCGTGGGGCCGCACCCGGGGACCGACCCAAGTGCTCCTGTCCGTCTTCGTCAGGGACGTGACAGGCAGCGTTAGCGATCTGTTGTGCATGTTTTCCCATTGGGTTTATATTCTGGAGGGGAAACCCTTGTGAGCACGGGGGGAGAACATGCAAACTCCACACAGAAAGGCCCGGGAGATACCCCACCTGGCCCGGGTAAGTTGTGGCAATACGGCAACCTGGTCCCCAAGCGGGAATCGAACCCACAACCTTCTAGCTGTGAGCTGTGCTTACTGCCATAGTGTATTTACACTTGTATCACTGTACATAATAATACAGTATATACATCAGATTGGCATATTTACTCAGTAGCTTTGTTATATATATTCCATTTAATCAATTGTTACATTGCACTCTGTTTATATGCCAATTTATTTTCGTTGTACTGTACTTGTGGTGTATGATGACAATAACTTTGAATCTAATCTAATCTAATCATTTTGAGTACATGTGTCCAAATACATAATGAATAAGTCAAAGTTTAGCTTTAGTTAGTCTTACTCTGACACAGTGATGAAACATTTAAAGATACTGTTCATTTTTATATCAAGTATTTATCACATATCGAATGATGGGGTTAGAATCCAGCCTTATAATTACTGCACATTTAGACAGCATTAGGCTGCACGCCATTACCAATACTGTGGTCACTGGAGAAATTATATGCTGCGCTGTTATCCTAAAATGTCAGCTAGGCCTTATGGGTGGGTTATGCTTATGCTGAAATCCTGCATCTTTTCAACTGCATAAATCATCTGCGAAATTAGAATGCAATTCAGGTAGACGTATTTCTGAGATAGGCTGGGAAGTGAGCTTTGCAGCTCATATGGATCCGTCTTCATCTGTCCCTGTGTTGTGTGTGGCAACGCATTACTGGTAATGAGGTACTGTAGTTATAATATCACTTATTCCCAGTGATACGAGGAGTGTAACGAATTAATTACTACCTCAATTTACCCCATCAAAAGAACGACTTGTTACTCCATTACTTCGATTTTGTCAAGACCAAAAGATGACATGAACATCATCGTTGATCGGTAATTTATCCAAACTGAGCTCAAGGCTTATAGGTGCACATCCTAAGAGAATCCAATGTCAAAAGGCGGGATTCTTGGAGTGTGACTGTGAGAGGAGGCTCCTCTTACTCTCCTCCTGAAACATCTGCTATCCTACAACAGCGCGACAACGACTTGTTTCCGACTTGTTTCAAAATATTCTCCATCAATTTAAGCCAGCTGCTGTGCATTTGATCAAGCCTGAAGTAGCCTTGTTAACCAAACATGCCGTGGGACTGGGAAATAAGCCGCTGGTTTTCAGTGACGCACTCCGCAGTGAGGAGCCACATCCAGTCAACAATGACCTATAGCTCAGTGCAGCTCTGTCACTGTGGCAACCTGCACATCTGATTGGGAAGCCCCTCGAGGTACCCTGACGTGATCATTTACGCACATTTTGACTGAAGCAATTCGGGTGGGTGTAACAGAAGTCACGTAATGAATTAATGCGTTACTGCTCCCAGAGAGTAATAAGTAATGTCATGTGACATTACTTTTGAAATGAGTAACGCTTAACAAGGAGAATATTTGGAGTAATGCAGTAAACGCCAGGGTCTGCACAGCGTGAGAGATAGTCTTCAGTCGTTAACCACGTGAACAACAGCTTTCAAAGAATAACCTCAGTGACATCAATGGTATGTTGAACACGAGTGGATACCTTGGGATAAAAATGGACTCCAACCTTACATTTAAAAAACAAATCAAATCGGTAGTAAACAATGCAAAGTTTCACTTATCAAACTTCCGTCACATCAGAAACTCTCTGTCAACAAAAGCAGCAGCACTGTATTTTAATGCCATTATTATGTCACACTTAACATACTGTCTGACTAGCTGGACACAAGCCTCCTGTACAACATTACGATCTGTACAGGTAGTTTACCATCAGGCTGTGAAAGTTCTGGACAGGAAAACAAACAGCCACCACCATTGTTATAGCATAGCAAACCAGAACCTACTGAGCTGGGACAATCTTGTCAAATTCAAAGATGCCTGCCTTACCTATAAAATCCTACATGGCTTGGCTCCTCCCCCCCTCTGTACTTTCATAAAACAGAAAGCATCTGCTGATAGGTATACCAGGTCTGTAGTCAGAGGGGACTGTGTAGTCCCAAACAGGAGGTCTGCTTTTAGTCAGACAGCTTTTTCCGTGAGAGCAGCCCACACCTGGAACAGTCTGCCAACACGGCTCAGGGAGTATCAAAGTTACATCTCATTTAAAACTAACTTAAAATCATGGTTGAGAGATGGTCAAGTGTGCGACCATTTTAACTGAGGGGTTGTATTTTAATGTATTTATTTGTATGTATTTTAGTGTATTGTAACCTATACTGATTCCTACTGTGTTTTAATTACTGTACTATGTTTTTTAACTGAGGGGTTGTATTTTAATGTATTTATTTGTATGTATTTTAGTGTATTGTAACCTATACTGATTCCTACTGTGTTTTAATTATTGTACTATGTTTTAATTATTGTTGTGCTCATGTCACCTGCCCCAGAGACTACAGTTGAAAATTAGCCAACTTGGCTAAACTGGCATATTTACAGTCAAATGTTCCTTAATATGCACTGTCACTGTATTTTAAACCAATAAATACAAATACAAAAAAAATATGAAATACCAATCTCTGTACATCATCCTCCTGGTTCAATTGACTGGAAAACACCCGTTTTCAGCCAGCTGGAAAACAGCTGGAAAGCACCCGTTATGATGGGAGGATCAAGAAAAGAGGGCAGGGTTTGAGATCAATTGGATCTGTGCTTCTCAAGTTACTTGGCCCGTCAGTATACCCTGCCTTTGTCAATCACTCCGCTTCAATCTCTCTCTATTGTTTTTCTACCCATCTTCATTTTCTTCTGCATCTCGACACCTTTCTTCTCCTATGAGCCACTTCCAGCCTTATCTCAGTCACACTCTTGCGTTTCTATATTTCTCTATATTCTGCTTTTTAACTAGATCCGCCCCCTATTAGGCAACCAAGGCTTTATTAGTAGATTTTTATGTATATATTTTTTTAATGAGATATTTTGTGAAACATTATCATAAGATAGCAGAGCTTTAAAGAGGTGTTTTCGCATGTCGTCAACACAATCTTACAGATTTGTCGACGCAATTTGTCAGCAAAATCTAGGACTATTGGTATTAGTCGACTAAGAATTCCTTCAGTGGAAGACAATCCTATTTTTAACTTGCTTTATATGCGACAGAATATTCAGGGGATTCTGGGAAGAGATTAGAGAATTCTGGGAACTGTGATTTCGACAATCCACCCTATGCATGAACCCTCTTTATTCTTTACAAACTGGTAACAGAAGAAAAAAACACACACACACCACACACCACACACACACAAACAAACCAAATCCCCTGGAGTTGGAGAGATATGTTACGCTATCAACTATGCAGCAGCTTGCCACACCCAGCATACTGAAGGAAGGCAAACGGAAGGAAGTGAAGAGAAGGGATGAAGATGGAGCCTTGGGGATGGTGGAGCATATAGGCAGAGCCGTGTACAAAAATGGCAGTGTGTGTGTGTGTGTGTGTGTGTGTAGAGTCTAATCACTCACAATCTAGCAAGTTGCCTCTCCCGCTTTCAAAGTCGTCCTCCATAAATAGGTTTGTTATTATTACTCCCGAGCTGTATCTACTGGAGCGATCTCACTGGAAATCATTCCAATGTGGAGAGGGGGAGGAGGAGCAGGAGGAGGAGGAGCAGGAGGATTTATTTTGCACATAATCTCACACACGTCCAAAAACAAGTTTTGCACACACTGCTTTAGTTTGACAGTTACTGAAAGTAAATAAGTTTGAATATGGCCACCAGTGATGTCATTGGGGACATAGAGTCCTTGTGTTGTGTTAAATACAGCTCCATGAAATTATAAGGTAGCAGTCCCTATAAGACAAGGTATTGCTATGTTTTCATCTAAATCATTGCACCGTAATGCCGTAATCAACACGACACAATGATTCAATGTCCCCGATGACATCACTGGTGGCCATATTCAAACTAATTTACTCTCAATAAGTGCCAAACTACATTTTAGGGGGGGTAGCAAGGAGGTTGTGTGGACCACAGGCGCCTACAGGTCCATAATTGGCGCTTCTGTTTAGCTCGGTAACAATGAGGCAGGAAACATCTGTGGGACTGTGATCATCAACAGAGACGCCGCGTCCTGGCTCCCTTCCATCATCCTGCTAGCCACCATCGCAGACCCCTGGGGTCGCCCTCCCGACTGGGCTGGTCCTGTGTCGTTACATAAGAGAGAAACTATTGCTTCATAAAAGTCTGAGCCCGTACTGTGTGCATCAATCACCCTGGAATACAGGTGCCGATGGGCTGTGAAGTGCTGTGTTTTCTTTGACTCAACAACGCCAGGGAGGTTCACCACCACGAGAGAGATTTCTCATACTGATAAAAAATAGCACACTTCTTACTGCGTTACCTTCCCTGTGCTAGGTCAACTCTGTGACCCCAGCCTACACCAGCCTGCAACCACCGCTAATATCTGTGGGGCCTATGGAGATATGCACTGTAAAAAAATTATGTTTTTTCACGGGAAATTCACTATTATTTTACAGATTACTTTCGTTTTTCTACTTTAAGTATAAATGCCATAAAAATAGAGTCAATTACTTTTTATCAAAATATTAACCATTAAATAAAGGTTGTAATCTGTAAATGTATTTGATTTTACTGTAATTTGACAGTAAGTATTTGGCAACCATTGATGCCAGACATTTACTGTTTTCTTGCAGCTTTTTTTCTTACAGTGTGGGCCTGGTCTACAAGATACACTACACAAAGATACCCATGTACATGTCAAAATACTTCCCACAGGTCAGTGAATACCATGACCACAACACCAGAGGGAGTTCCACAAATCATGTTCAACCCAGATTCGGCTCAAACAAGGGACTAAACACGTTTTGCAATTATGCCACAACAATAATGTGGAACGCCATAACCCACAGCCGTAAAGGAATGTGAATCCCTACCCTCCGTCAAAACCGCTCTCAAAGAGCACCTACGGGTGGCTGCAATTAGAAACTGGCCCCGGTAAATGTCAAAATTCCCCCACCCCCACCCACCCAACCCCCTCCAATGTACAGTTTATTCCCCTTCGGATGTATATATTTTTTCATGATCTCTTTTTCTTATAAACACTGTATATTTGTATGTCTTGTATGTCATAAATGTCTTGATGAATTGAAAATGGAGGACCCTTATGTAAACAAGACGAAAGTATTTTTTTCTGGTCTGCATCCTCTTAGCAGTTGTTTGTATTGAGCCGTACTGTATTGTACCCATTTTGCAATCTGTTAATAAAGTTTTCAATCAATCAATCAATCAATGGCAACCACTTGAGTGAATATTGATCTAATGACCTGCAGTGACCGGCGTCTACGATTTATGCACCTGGGCCCCGGTGATTACAGTGCCAATGAAGAAACCCCCTTCATTTAGCCTTATAAGTCGTTATGTCATCTAATCAGCTTGATTGGTTGGCTACAGTGCCTAATTCGGTTTCCTCTTGTTTTATAGCGAGGCTTACCGTCCTAACTAAGCGAGAACCTGGGTCCTTCAACATGAACCCCTACAGTCTAATGAATGCATCTGTGTTAATTCTGCTAATTCATTCATACACATCTTCCACTCTAGCGGGATGGGTGGATACTGGATACGTGGTTTAAATGTGTTCTCATAACTACAGGGGCCTTTAATCTTATGTGCCTTCGGGGATTAGAGGTAAGTAAACTGATTCAGGGCATTGTACTTTCCTTCCTAAGTGGAGGCCTGTGATAGAACAAATAGCAGAGGAGAAACACGTTATTGCATTGTTAAAAGCCGGGCACTAACTTGAGCCGATAGGATCGCGGTAGGTACTTCGGACATGCACTGCCCCACACATTCATTCACAAACACACCGCACCCACTTACACACTAACACACATAAATTATAGGCAAGCGCGTAATGCATTTTACGACGTGTGGGAATTTCCTTAAGGAATATCCTGTTCAAATATAGGCATATGTCAAATCCAAGGCCCCAGAGCTTTGTTGACACATGGATAAGAGTGGAGATTATTGAGTGCAGGTTAATGGGGGATATAACCAGGGTAAAAAAAACATTCTTGAGGAATGAGAGAGAGAGAGAGAGAGAGAGAGAGAGAGAGAGAGAGAGAGAGAGAGAGAGAGAGAGAGAGAGAGAGAGAGAGAGAGAGAGAGAGAGAGAGAGAGAGAGAGAGAGAGAGAGAGAGATAGAGTGGCAGAGCAGACAGGTGACTGATGAGGGCTATTAGAATGATGGTACAATCCCAGGTCACCAAAGGAAAATAATAACACTCATGGCAATAGTCAAAGAACAAAGACCAATTCATGGTTCATAATAGTCCCAACAGTTCAAATACACCTCTTGTTGTGGTTCACGGCAGCAAGGTTTGGTTTCTGGAAAAGAACATAAGAAATGTTGTATATTGAATAACAACTAGCTACTGAAAATGGCTTTGCAGCATCCCTGCACCTTTACCCTCATTGAGAATGCAAGGATCGGGCGGCCGGGTAGCGCAGCGGACTAAGCGTCTGTCTACCACCGCAGAGACAGTGGGATCAAATCCAGCTGCGGTACCTCCGGCTTGGTCGGCCGTCCATACTGACACGAAGCCGGTAGGGTGGGTCCTGGTTGTTGTAAACAGCGACTCCTACAGTTCAGTCGGGGCGCCTGCACGGCGAGGGAAGGATCTGGGGGAGGTAGTGTGACCCTTCCACACGTTACACTCCCCCAGTGAGAGTCCGCGCTGCCAGGTGAAAAGAAGCGGTGGGCTGGCTACACATGTGTCGGAGGAAGCATGTGATAGTCTCCGCCCTCCCAGACCGACGGTAGGGGGTAGAGTGCGCAACGACCAGGAAGGGGATTGGGAATTGGCATAACGACTAACATTGGGATGGGAGAAAAATGAAAAAAAAAAAAAAAAAAAAGAGAATAGAAAAAAAAGAGAATGCAAGGATCTATTAGTCGTCTTCCTTTAACCTGGCTCTGCAGCTGTGTGATGTGTCCATACTGGAGCACACTAGGCCACCTGTTTTGTGGACAGAACAGCTTGGCATTGTATCAAAGAAAGCAAGGAAACAAACCACATTGCAACTCCAAAGTTAGATGGTTTCTCACTTTCTCTTGTTGCATGACATAGAAGGTAAACACAGCAGTCTTGTTTAGAACAGTAATAATTAGTGGGAAATAATCATAATCCCAAAAAAAGACACTATTTCGAAGTACCAGGACTACTGGGGATATTATCATTTGCATATAACGTGCAATTAGTGTACAAAACATATTTACTATACATGTTATCCTTAGAATTATTGTATGTTATGTAATCATAAATCCAAATAACTCTGAGGCGCCGTGAGTCTTCTTTGAATGTTTGTAAACAAAATTGCGGGCCCTGCCATTGTAAACAACTGCAGTGAAACGGCAACCTTTCAGGCAGATTCCTATAGCTTCAAACTGTGTTCCAGGGACCCGATGGTCCTCTGACAGTTTGTTTATTCAGTAATGAAAACACACCGTGACCATATCATTCCTCCCCCAGTATTTCTTTAGCACAAGAATATTGAATATGGAAGAGATCGGGGCAGTATATAGGTCTGTTTGGCTTGGGCTTCCGAAGGTTTCGTTTTTTTTGTTGTAAATAATGAGTGTGAGGTGATCAGGCCTAACAAAAATAATGGTTGGTTTCAGGTTGCCGACCGACCCTGCCGATTTAGGTGCGACCCAATATATTTTATGAGTTTTAAAAAAAAATTATATATTAAAAAAAAAAAAAAAAAAAATTTTTTTTTTTTTTTTAGAATAAAGTTTCATAGAAATCTTAGTCAAACATTTAGTATTATGGATATTAAACATGCTGGCAGAGTACATGCATCCATGTTGTTGTGAACATTTTAACCCTTTCACTGCCACACGACAGCCGGTTAACCCTTTCACTGTGACAATACAGAAGGTTAGCCCTTTACTATCACACAACCGACGGCGATGCTCCATCATTAGCATCATTAGCTCCGCATCCGCGGAGCTAATGATGCTAATGATGGAGCATCGCCGTCGGTTGTGTGATAGTAAAGGGCTAACCTTCTGTCGTGTGGCAGTGAAAGGGTTAATTAAATAAAGAAATTCCCTATCCATAGTCGCCGTGGGAAAGAATAAAATAAAAAAAAAATAAAAAAAAATTCCCTACCTATCCATGGCCAAACTGACAACCAACCTGAAACCAACTATTATTTTTGTTAGGCCTCGGCATCGACCCGATGGGTGGTTGGCGGAGCGGTGCACACAGTCAGTGATGGATACAAGCCGCCAGCCTTGAGCTGCTCTGCACTCCTCCTGCCAAAGTAAATTCTGAGTGGGATACTTCCTCCGCTGGAGGCTACAGTCCCCGTTCTCAGGCTCAGAAGAACACTGTTCTGAAGGGCCACAACTTAGGAGGTAGGGTCCTAATATGGTTAGGATCACAAGCTGAGAAATACCAGCGGCGTCCGCCCAGTAGCGGCGGCCCTACGAGAATAATAATAATAATAAACTTTATTTGTATAGCACTTTTCATACAGAAGTTGCAGTTCAAAGCAAGGTAAGGTAAATCAGTGTTTCACATTAGGATCTAGCATCCCAATAGGCCTCTCTGTTTACAGTTTCATTCAGTAATACAAATAATAAAAAATAGAATAGACAGAGTAAAAAAGTGCGGTTTGATTCAGTTTAAAAATAGGCAAAAAATAATCAAATAGAACGGACATAAAATAGTTCTAACATGGGCGGCCGGGTAGTGCAGCGGACTAAGCGTCTGCCTACCACCACAGAGACAGTGGGATCTAATCCAGGTGTGGTGCTTCCGGGTTGGCATACTAACACAATTGGCAGTGTCAGCGGGTGGGAAACCCGGCGAGGGTGGGTCCTGGTAGTTGTAAACAGCGACTCCTACAGTTCGGTCAGGGCGCCTGCACAGCAAGGGAAGGATCTGAGAGAGGTAATGTAATCCTTCCACACGTTACACTCTCCCAGTGAGAGTCCGCGCTGCCAGGTGAAAAGAAGCGGTGAGCTGGCTACACATGTGTCGGAGGAAGCATGTGATAGTCTCCGCCCTCCCGGACCGACGGTAGGGGGTAGAGTGCGCAACGACCAGGAAGGGGATTGGGAATTGGCATAACGACTAACATTGGGATGGGAGAAAAACGGAAAAAAGGAGGAAAAAGATAATAATAAAAAGAAATTAAAAAAATATAACATACAACAGGGTATCGCTCTTAACACTTTGAGTTTCTTTAAAAGTTCATCAAGAGCAGCGCTCTTAAAATGATAGTGCATAGGAGGTAGTGAGATTAAATTTGCATAGAACCAACACATGAATTTGATAGGAAGTGTATAAAAGTAGTTGCAGGTAAAGTACAATTTGTGTCAGGATGTCCCTGATATTTCATTTAAATGCCTGAGCAAAGAATGCACATGCTGTAGACGAGTTAAAATCATGAACAAACCACAGGCATTGTGCTGTATATAATTTAGGTTAATTGAAGTTCAGTTTGCAACTGTGCGCGACAGGTGGAGATGAATAATTCAGCGTCACTAACCAGCCTATTGCAGTTTCGGTGGCTTTCAGCATGGGTTCAATTTGTGGTCACTGTTTAACATATGCACAGCCATTTATCCATATCTGGGTTCTGGTACTGAAGGTGTTTCTAATTAATGGCATCATGCCAGAGTCTAATGCATTTGCTACAATATAGGCAGCTCTACTGTCAAAAGGTGGGGGCTGGGGGGACGTGGGACCTTTTTCTCTTTATTTGAGGGGAATATACATGTTTACGTTGCTGATAATCCCTTTTCTCCGTGAACAATCAAAGGAAACGAGAAGGCATTGTGATGTTTGAGGCACAAAGGCAGTTCTTTCAGCCCTGCGCTGCGCAACCCCTTTGAATCAGTTCTCTTTCAGCTAAAAATACACTCCCAACCCCAGTCAGATTGTATGCAAACAAATCAAAAGGGATTGTTTTCTGTGACAGATAAAAAAAAACACATAATTGTCAAGAGAGGAAGGGAATGACAATTTTATTCGACAGTCTACACTCACCGAGCCCGCCCTGCACTAAAATCCTATTATTTTCTAGACCAAACACTACCGATAAGATGGATGCTCCTAAATGGAACAAGTGTCCCTACTAGCCCAACGTAGCCTCCATACTTGTACTAGGATGGTGCATGTCATCTTTCCCCCTCCTCTATGAAAGGGAACACCTCACAGCGACATACGTCTCATTTAGTCGAGCCTTAGTGGAACATATAGGTAGGTGTCACTACACAGGATTGGAAATAGTGCATACTTTTTTATATCAAAATTATGAATTAAATCTGGGAGTGATATTTTTGAAAACTACAACAGTTGGAGGACGGCTCTCCGTTGCAGCAGTAACCCCCAACTGTCCCAGGGGCAATGGTTGCCTCATTATGGGTTTGTACAAAATCTATACCTACATGTTTGTTGTTGTGGTTGTTGTTAGAATGTTAGCCAGTAAGCTATGCCTGGGGGATATGTTGAGTGCTTGCTCAGTGTGGAGCAAGGCATGCTAGGGAAAGTAAACAGTCGAGTATCTAAAAACATTCAGGGATCTGGAAACAATTTCTCCCCAAACACAATCCAGGCTGCTATGTTAATTAATGGAATATACCGTATCAGCATATTTAGGTCATGGTAGTAAATATATAGGCATGGTTAATTTCATGGTAGTAAATATATAGGCATGGTTTAGGTCATGGTAGTAAATATATAGGCATGGTTTAGGTCACAGTAGTAAATATATAGACATAGTTTAGTTCATGGTAGTAAAGTAAATATATAGCCATGGTTTAGTTCATGATAGTAAATATACAAGCATGGTTTAGTTCATGGTAGTAAAGTAAATATATAGCCATGGTTTAGTTCATGATAGTAATACAAGCATGGTTTAGTTCATGGTAGTGAATATATAGGCACCGTTTAGTTTGTGTACTGGTAGTAAATGTATAGATATGGTTTAGTTCATCATTGTAGTAGGTTTATGTTCATAACCTTCCTTCAAGCACTAATTTAGATGGAATCAGAATAAGTCATATGTTTTCCTACACAGAGTAATGAAACTCTACTGTGTACCCATCTTTACACACCACTGTATTCCATGTTCTTTTCCATACTGAAGTTCCACCGTGTCTAAAAATGGTTATAACTAGTGTTTACAACTCCATGTAAATTACAGTGTTTATGTTCCGTCTCACTTCAGAGCCTCCTCCGCCGTATTACGGACACGAGCTCTGAGGGACAGTATTATTGGAAGAGAAAGAAAGGGGGGGGGGACACTTTATATAAAAGACAGCATGAAGGCTGAACACTGTGACCGACTACCAACACTCTCTTCGGAGTAGAAGGTGTTTACGAGGGGACTTATATGAGCGAGTGAAAAGAAAACATGCAAAAAAAACATTAAAATGTGATATCATATCTGCTACGAGAGCTACACCACTGTGAACCACATAGCTGGCTAAGTGTGAGAGACCCAACATGAGGAGAGTGTTCAATGTTTGTTTGCTTAAGCTCCTCGACCTGGGAATTGCCATCTGTGTTGCCTGAGGCAATATTGAACAGCACGGGGGAAATGAAGCGTGGTTGTATAGCAGAAAAAAAAAGTCGGTTCAGCAAGTTATGTGACCGTGAAAAGAAGCTGCATCTATATAGCAACAAGGGGCGGCACGGGGTAAGTGTTAACTATCTTGGCACTCTGGGCCATCATAGTGGTGGATGACATAACATCTGACTTATGCAGACACTAACAGATGACATCAACGTCGGAGGATGTGGCCTCTGCTCTGTCGCCCGACACATCTGTTCTCCTCCGACGGGCCCTCAAACAATATCCACGCCGACGTCAATGTGAAAGCTAAGAGACACCCTTTGAAGAGGGGAAGAATGGGAGGAATACCACGCCTTCCTTCCAATAGGGACTTCTTATAACGTCTAAATATTATAGCGCCAGATTTGTGTACCGATCGACGCTGGTGGGACTGAATTAACAAATACTTTTGCATGGAACCCTGCAAAATAAATGTTATATTCTCCTTTGGTTCATTACAATTTACTCAAGCCTAGTAACAGACACAACATTTCTGACACTGGGAATACATTCACTAGGATCCATATATCATATGTCCCTAGATACCAAGAATTTTCAGAAAATATGGCTAGGGCTTAACACAGTCTGTGCCAAAAACCTAAATAGTCGTTTATGGGGAGCCGACGGTTGAGTGCCAAAACGTAAAGTAGTTTTTGGATCGTTTGATCTTTTTACTTTGATCCCCGCTCTACAGCCCAGAGCGATCTGCATCATTTTCGACCATCCCCACACATTAGAACTGCAATGCCGATCAACTATCACCAGGTGGCGGTATCGTCCGTGTCTGAACTGCGATGGCTTGGGTTGAATCACACTCTAACATTCATTTCTGCTTGGCCAGTGGCCACTCCTCCTGCCGGGACATAGATTCACATTGATCACCTAGAAATGTCATCGCCTAAGCGTATTTGACCATCGAAATGTGTATAGACATATACTGGTAATCGCTATGGCGATGCGATCACTTGGAATTATTCTTCTTGGAATACTTTCTGGCTAAGGTAAGGTACATTCTATGTCTATTTTACCAAATCTGAAACGTGTTTTTCTAACGATCACAGCTCTGTGTTTCACCGGACGAAAAATATGCTCGGCAAACACGATCATAGTTTTTAGGTATATACATATACATATCATATACCTTTGATTTGGGAGTATTCAGGGTTTCAGGGGATCAGCCAGAACGGTTTGGGCTTATTGCACATAACGCGTTTTATCTCGCGATCTATGAAAAAAGTATTATCTTGGAAATGCGCAATGTTTAGCGTGTAATAAACTACAAACTACAGCCTGTGGAAACAAACTATTATTCCCATGCTGGACTACAAGTAATGTTTGTCAAAATGAGCCACACCGTGTCTCTACAGCTATAATACAGAACACATACACAGCTTCGCAAACATAGTGCAACAACCACGGAAACGTCTAGAAGGCTGGCATTCTAAAGGTAAGGATAAGCAATATGCGTGGCAGTCAAAGTGTTAAGAGGTTAAGGTGGGCATGCATTTAACAATTTAACATTTAAATGCATCAATCTGGTGCACTTTAAGAGGAAAAGAGGCTAGATCCGTGAAAAACTCATATATCTTTTTTCTCACAAATTCAAATCAAACATCTCAAGTTGACCCCAGCAATGACAGAAAATTATTATTAATGGGAAACACTAGGGCTCCCCTACATCAAGAAACTCCTGAAAACTTACAGGATTTACAGAATCTGCATTATAACATCTCTCAAATGCACATACATGAGACAGATTTGCATTTTCCTTACATTTCTGACTTACAATATTGAAATTTAAATGGAACTATTTAAGATCAAGTTAAATAAAGCTTGAAAATGCAACAACATTTTTGTCAGTAAGCTACTTATGTTTAATTTTTTTTATAAAGAAACGCCCAGTTTGCAGTCATAAGCAGTAGCCTATCGGTTACATGTTTTAAGCTGATGATTTATTACACCCTAAAAGAAAATGTATATATATATTTATTTTGCATATATCTGCTTTCACTCAACGTACAAGAGTGCTTGGCTACCTACCAAGAGAGACTGGTAATTTTTATTTAAGAAAATGGCAGTTTTAGTGGCTTCGGGGGCCTATGCAACCGCATAGTCCGCATATGGCTAGAAACGGCCCTGCCTGACTTTTACGACAGGGTACACCGTATGCGGTATGCCCCAGCCCTAAATGAGGAATTTAGGCTCTACTAGAAAATAAGCATGTGTCTTTTTCAGCCCGTTACTGGGAGTTTATAAAGCTTAGTCACAAACACTCGATGCTCACTACAACCGCCACCAGAATGGTAAATACCACCTCCAAAATGACTTTAATGACAAGAGTCATATGAGTCATGGCTTTGTTTTTTTGTTTTTATAGTCCTGTTGTTTTCCCTGAATGCTTTGATTTATACGCAGTGGCTGAAATTAAGACAGAACATTATGAGAGCACCATGAGCCATCAATTGGATTTAGAAATGCAGTATAGATCTCCAACTCAATGTAATTTAGGAGACAGAGGGGCGGGGACGGGCCCGCGAGAAATATTCTGCTGCTCTCCACAACTTAGACCTTGATGCCTACACAGCAGTTATTGACTGCACTCTCAACGGAATTAACTCACTGGACTGGACCATAAAGCCTTAACAGCTAGAAGCAGATAACAGACAAAAGCCACAGTTGCGCTACAAAATAATAATGATTTAAAAAAGATTACGATAAAAGAAATAACTGCCAGAAACATGCAAACAGGAACACCTTGCGGTGCACCTTAAAGCTTAAATAGGACAAAATACGTGCACATCCGAAGTTAACACAGGGTGAGTGAGTCAAGTCAATAACGGTTGAGAAAATGCTAAGCCACTCTTAACGAGAAAGAGGAAAATAGTGCCAAGGCTGTAACTTACAGTCAGAAGTTCTTTCTGGAAAGATTTCCTGTCCTTGCCCTCTGCGTTGTTGCAGTCCTCCTTCAGCTTCTCCAGCACCGACGCTACCCTCTCCGGCTCGCTGTCCAGCTCCGAGCGGCAGAAATGTGTCAAGGGCAGGTTGATGTAACTCAGGGCGTCTGCAAACACTCTCCAGTTGCCTATGTTCTCCATTAGTACAGTTCTCACAGAGGCATAGATGTACGTGAGGAACTTACACGGCTTCAGTATCTGCTCCAGGAGGAGTGCAGTGGTAAGGTCCGCCCCGCTGAAGTATATGGGCTTCACTTTGCCCACCACCAGGACATTCTTTGCATGGATAAGCCCGACCTTGCCCTGATAATATCCTATGTACCATTCTTTAGTCCACAGCTGACCTTTCAGCTTGATCTTCTCCTCACTCAAGAGAGCCACAAAGTCCCCCTTTTTGTACTCCAGCAAGTACAGATTTTTGGTCTGGCGGATGACGGTTTTGATCAGCTTCCCGAACTTCAGGTTGTTGATTCTCCTGTCGTGGAAGACGGGGTACTTGGTGATGACGGCGAGAGAGGACAGGACTATCTTGCCCAGCTCCTTCTTCTTCAGGAAGCGCCTCTGCGCCGAGGTCTTTGGACCTTGGGTTTTGGGCGGTGGCGTTGGCGTCTGGACACAGAACTGGGCGAGGATGCAATCTTGGTCGTCTTTGATCTGCACCCTCATGGTGAAATCCGACACGTCGTCGGTATTGCGCGAGGCGATCATGTAGACGAGTCTGCTCACTTTTCCTAGTTTGACCTGGAAACCCCTCACCACCCTGGCCTGCTCACTGGCCTTCACGTCATAGTTGGCCATGTTGGAATACACCCCGACCCGGAGGTCCTGGGGCCTGGACAGGACAAACTGATGTTTCCCCCAGAGCTGAAGGGCTACCGGTGGGGCAGCCTGCGCCTGCTTCCCTACCTCACTCACCAGTAACGTCTTTGGGGCACAGTCGTGGCCGAAGATGGCGACGACGGTTTTGAAGGATGGATGAATATGCTTTGGTCCGTACACCCCTAGGGTGATCTTCTTCACCACATGCTCCCAAACAGTGGAATCGGGAGCGACCGACTGGGACTGGGCCACGACGCACACATACATGCAGGGTTCAAGGTTATCCAGACACACCTGAACGGTGTCCCCATACATGTAGGCGTGGGGTACGGGCGAGTACGGGCCCTCTTTACAGTCACTCCTCACGCACATGACCTCTGTGGTCGGCCTGCACTCCATCTTCACCACCACCGATACTTTCATCTCCAGGGTGATGGTGTTTCGGGTCTCCATGTTGCTGAGTTTGATCTCCACCACGGGGCCGACGGTGGTGCAGCGGTCGTTGTTCAGCTCCAGGGGTGGGTCCAGCAGAGCTTTGATGGAGATCTGCTGGGTGTCCCCTGGAGCCACGTGGCCCTCGGGTATGTGGACACTGATGCTGGTGTCTGGGAGCTGGACGGCCCCCCCGGAGCTGTCTAGCCGACACACAATGCTGGTCTCCACCGGCTGCGTTTGGCCCCAGCCCGGGCTCTGACCCAAAGAGTCCAAATCGTGGCAGGACCTGGCCAGCTTCCGGTGATTGAGCCACGCCGTCCTGAAATCCTCCCTGCTTTGGAACTGTTCCGGAGCGGGAGCTTTCAGGCCTCCGAAGAAACCTGTCGCGGTCTGAGGGGCGTCAGACTGAGCCTGTAGGGTCGAGAGCTCAGAGAGACTGTGGGATCGTTTACTCCTAAAAAACGGGTTATCCCTGCGTATGGTTGGCCCCACTCCTACACCGGGAGTAATGGGGTCCAAATCAAACATGCCACTGCCGAAACCATTAATATTGACAGTGCTGTTAGTAGAACTTGGCACAGAAGGAGCTAGGGTGTCGAACAGAAGCAGGTCTACTGACTTCTCATTACTATTCTGGTCCAGTGAGCTCTGAAGACCGCCATTGAGGAAAGGGTTGGTAGAGGTGCGGCTGGCTGTAAAAGGGTTTCCGTTTTGGAAGGTGGCCGGTTTCAAAATGACCCCTGTCCACTCTCCCAGGAGGTCCATTTCTTTGGCTGGCTCCTCATTGCCGTCCCCTATAGTGTCAATCATCCCGCTGTCACTGAAGGAGGAGTCTCTGTAGTTGACGGGTTGTACGTAAGCCGCAGGGATGTAGCCCATCTCTGTGTTGTTGTGGGCATACCACCACTCCCCGCCCGATGTGTCCAGCACATAGAGGCGGTCTCCCTTTGAGAATTTCAGCGTGGTGAAACTGGATGGACAGTAATCCTTAATGGCAACAACTTCCCTGGCAGTGCTAAAGGAGACGGTAGCATCCAGGCGTAAGGCACTGGGAGAAGGCACTGCAAGAAAGCACAAACAAATATCACATGAGAATATGTCAACTTCATTCTACATATTATTATTATTGACTGTTTTTTTGTAAATTCTTTATTCGATGGTAAAAAAAAACATGTCATTATCGATTATTATTATTATCGATATCTCAATAACAATTTGTCCAATGACCCCAAACTACTGATCTATAAGTCTATACTGTTCATTAAAAGTAACGGCTCAGACGGGTTCTGGGTTTAGGATTCATATGGTTGGCACATGAATGAACAAGTAGTATCCGCAGCTAACCTTTGACATCAGTGAGAGTGGCCTCTGACACCCCGTCACTGAGATCTATGAGGGTCCCCTCTGACTTGCAGCGAGGGAGGGAAATGTTGTTGTTGGTCGCTCTTATTCGATGCGCAGCCATCATCAGTTCCTTCTCCACGGCCCTCGACCTGCGCTCTCAGGCTGCTCTCCTGGGTTCCCTTTAGCTGTTGGCGGAGTCAGGTGTCAACAGCCTCCCATGGTATCTGGAGGGAAAACAAAGAAACGCTGGATTAACTAATGGGGAGTATTTTATCCCCCTCTAATTAGCCTTTAGCTGTACTTGACAGTCTCATTAAGCGGGCCTGATGCCGTCTGATTATAGAAACAGAATCAGACTTGCTCGCGTAATCAAGAGTGAAGATGATGAAAAGCCCTTCTAACAGAATACATATTGGAGGTCTGAGGATGCCGCGCCTCTACGTGTCGCTGCATGAGCTTCACTGATTTCTCCCTGTAAATCCTGCGACGCTTTCCAAGTTAGGTTTTGCAGCAGGGGCCGCATGATGATTAAACTCCTTAATGTCGAGCCGATCCGCAACACATTTTCATTCTAAGTATATGTATAAGTATACATTTTGAAAGGTGACCGTTGATTATTAAAATCAAGATAAATACAGAATACAGGAGAAGAATATTATTCACTATAGTTCATAGTGCCCTTCTGCCTCAGCCACACTAGCAGGGGTGTAAAGTACTTGAGTAATTGTACTTCGTTACAATACTTAAGTACTGTTTTGGGGGATTTGTACTTTACTTGAGTATTATTAGGTTTGTATACTTTGTACTTTTACTCCATTACATTTCAGAGAAAAAAAACATACTTTTTACTCCTTACATTTAAAATGCAGACCTACAAAGTACAAAGTACAAATCTCACAGGTCCAACCATTTTAATTAGTATATTTGAATTGTTTATCTGGCCGAACTAACGTTAGCGTTATTAATCCTGCGACCGCAGGTAAACAGCCAATCAAATCCCCATCAATGGAAAATGAACCCGCCATACCCATGCTGATTGGTCCTTGTGCAACACTAGAAAGCAGGGATCTTTGATTAAACACCTGCTATCAGAAGAATAGACAGTCAGATCTGCATTACGCTGTGGTTAATATTGTGATATTATTCAGGGTACTCCAGTATTCTGTTTTTAATATTGTGATATTATTCAGGGTACTCCAGTATTCTGTCGTTAATATTGTGATATTATTCAGGATACTCCAGTATTCTGTCTTTAATATTGTGATATTATTCAGGGTACTCCAGTATTCTGTCTTTAATATTGTGATATTATTCAGAGTACTCCAGTATTCTACCTTTAATATTGTGATATTATTCAGGATAATCCAGTATGCTGTGGTTAATATTGTGATATTATTCAGGATACACCATTCTGTTTTTAATATTGTGATATTATTCATGCTGTGATGTGAATGCCGTCCATGTTAGTTTACCTTCAATGGAGAAGTGCATTAAATAATTTTAATGCAAAAAAGTGACCTCTGTTCTTTCATTTCAGCATTGTCTATCGCAAAACACATTCCATTGTGGGCAGAGTGTATGCTTGGTTTCATTCCAGCCTTGCCTAAACACCAGCTGATGATTTCACTAATTGGCTCACCTCTTCAACTAACTCACCTAGTGCAATGTATAGTTAAAATTAAAACTTGGCCCACAATGGAATGAGTTTGAGACCCCTGGTCTATCCCTTTAAAAAAAATTACTTTTACTTTTGAGTACTTAAGTACATTTAAAAGTAGGACTTTTTGACTTTTACTCAAGTGTGTTTTTAGCCAGCTACTTTGACTTTTACTTGAGTCAGATTTTGAGACAGTACCCATACTTTCACTTAAGTATAATTTCTGGGTACTTTTTACACCCCTGCACACTAGACATTTAAAATATATATATAGGGAATTATGCATTATCACTTTCATTAAAATGTCAGAACCAGTCATCGAACATTTATGGAGAATACTGCAGCCTCTGAAATATAATATTATTATAGTAGAGCTACTTTTCTCATCCGTCCAGCATATTGCCAACTATAGAGATTATTAAAGTATGTGATATTAGGCTTGGGATTGCAAGCCAGAGCTAAATATTCCATCTCCCCATTCCCCACGCTGCCGGTACTAGAGTCCTTCACTCATTACAAGATCGATACGAGTTTTAATTTGGAAACTTTTCTTGCTACCCAGTTTTCCAAAGCTTTTGAAAACAGTATTACTAATCACAGAAAGCGAGACTATGTGGACTAAATTGGTGTGTTTGAGTTCATCTGAATAACCCAGTTTGGATCTTCCTGCGCCCCTCTAAGAAGTACGGTTTTGCACTAAAGTGCGCTGATAAACAGACTATGAGAATAAGGGAGCAAAACAGAATAACTAGTGTTCTTTGGGCCGGCAGACTCACAACTGCAAATGTCTCCCTAATGTCGGAACATCTTACGTACAAATTGAGGGCGCCTCACATTTCCTGAACAGTGATACCAGAAAGGTTGATGTTCAAGTTGAATAGAATGCCAGACCATGTCTCAACTAGTCAGCGGTCTTCGTTCCTGCATTCTTTGGGTATTATGCTAGACTTCTGTCCATTATTTAGGGAGATGGGATGTGCATCTTCCGTCTTTTGCCGTCCAAAATAATTAGTTTGACAGTTAAAAAGGCTGCACTCCAAAGGGCCTGCGTGTAACACCATTGTGTCAAAACAAATGCAAGTGCTAAAAAGGATATTGAACTACTGATGTGGGTCAGTGGCACACGTAGCTTCATGAGACAAACAAACTACTCTAAGCTTTTTGCTTTCAATCCATAATTCATAACACTATGCTCAGGGAACAGAGGAAGTGAGTGATAGTACGGCAGCAAAAGAGGGAACTATCGACCAGCCCAGAGGTGAGCTGCACAAAACACTGTGGCTGCACAACCACAGCGTTGTTATAACTTATTTAATAAAGCTTGCCTTAGACCTAGATGAAATAGCTCACTACCTACTGCACATGTCTGCTCAATATATATTTCAATTTGAATATGATCTAGTTAGTAAGTACTAGGGCCGGATGATTAATTGAGTTTGAGTTTCAATTGTGATGCAAACAAGACACAATTATGAAAACAAGATAATCAAGATAAAAAAAAAATGTATTATCTAGACATGCATGATGTTTCCAAAGTCCTTGTTGTTTCGTTTTCATTTAAAAAAAGGTTTCCGTAAAAACGAAAACGTCTCAAGAAATAAGTGTGTGCCACAAATTTACAAAATAAATAAAGTCGATAAGAAATCATGTTAAATAATCGTGATCTCAATATTGACCAGAAATTATTGTGATTATGATTCGTGCCATAATCGAGCAGCCCTACCTATACTACCTTGAAAAGTGTTACCATTACCTTTCCTTGTATCATCAGGCCTTGTGGTCCTAATCTCCTTGAAGCTGAGGATCCCTGGAGAGCCTGTGTGTGTGTGTGTGTGTGTGTGTGTGTGTGTGTGTGTGTGTGTGTGTGTGTGTGTGTGTGTGTGTGTGTGTGTGTGTGTGTGTGTGTGTGTGTGTGTGTGTGTGTGTGTGTGTGTGTGTGTGTGTGTGTGTGTGTGTGTGTGTGTGTGTGTGTGTGTGTGTGTGTGTGTGTGCGCGTGGTGGTATTGCGGTCAGTGTAGGTTATGTCCATCTGCTGGAGCATAAAGCCTGGGTGGTCTGTAACAACAGCTATTTAAACCTACTGTATGCCCCCCCTCTCCTCCTCCTGACCACCCTGGAGTGTTTAACCTCCACCAACGGGCCCAAGAACAATACTGGGTGGAGTCTTCTCTTCAGGCAACGTGTGAATAAGAAGAGAAAACCTTTGTCGGGAATAAAACTGTCATGCAAATGACCCGACACGTGCAAGGATAATAAGACATTGTGCCTTGTTGCTGCCAACCTCTCTGGCAATAGCATGTCAAAAAAAGACTCCCTCTGGATGTCATAAATGCGATTTCTCCTGAGCATAGTCGCTCAGCCGTTACCATGGTGTCCTAGGCTGACATAATGGGGGGAATTAAAAGTGAACATGACTTCACGCATTTGATCGGTGGGTGCGCTGTTGGCTCAAATTCAGGTACTTTCTTAAAGCGCCCTCCTCAACAACATGGGCCTAGCAGCGAAGTTTAACTGCTGCCTCAGCCTTCACACTTTCATGGTAATGAAATATAGGCCATCCCACTAGTATACAGCTTAATAAAACAGTTTGTTTAAACACTGCAACATGTTAGGCCTAAATGCTAAAACAGACTCTTCCAGAAAAACACCATGTTGTGTATATTATGCTGTGTGCGTGAATACATTTGCATGGTTTGCAACCATTTTAAACAGAATAACACGTGCCTCAATCAATATTGGCTTGGATTTCATTCCACTTAACGTAATGCATCCAAGTTAAAAACCCACCCTGACACATTACATACATCTGTATAGTCAAACTAAGATTATTTTGTAAATTGTAAAAACATGTTGGCCATAGCTTTTGTTTACTGCCCTTCTCGGTGGGCCAACTGTTAGCCTTGTAAACCTCAAGATGGTCCCGGACTGCCTGCTTGGGAAGCTGATTGTTGAAAATTATGGGTCAAGCTGCCATGCAAACATGGTGATTTGCATTGATATGTGTGTGTGTGTGTGTGTGTGTGTGTGTGTGTGTGTGTGTGTGTGTGTGTGTGTGTGTGTGTGTGTGTGTGTGTGTGTGTGTGTGTGTGTGTGTGTGTGTGTGTGTGTGTGTGTGTGTGTGTGTGTGTGTGTGTGTGTGTGTGTGTGTGTGTGTGTGTGTGTGTTGACAGGCAGAGTTTAAGATAAAATGATCCTTTATTAATCCCCTTGGGGAAATTCAGGTGTCAAAGCAGCATGGGGGGGGGGATACAGGGCTTCACAGTCATATACAGTCCAGTATATACACTATAGATACACTATAAAATATAAATACAAATACAATATAATATAAAAAAGTACAAAAAACAAGATAGTCCAGTGATAGAGTCCAGTGTTATGAGTCTCTAGTGCAAAATACAAGATAGTCAGTACGGTGATGTGAGTCTCTAGTTCTCAAGTCCAGAGTTCTGACAGTGATAGTTCTGGCAGCAGAGCCGGCCGTCCAAGCCCTTTGTTGTATGTAGAGCCTGATGGCTGCCGGTATAAAGGACCGGCCCAGGCGGTTTGTGGTATGTCAGGGGTAGGGATGGGTACCGTTCATTTTGACCAAACCGAAGCACCGTGAGCTGATTATCACACTCCCGATGTAGCACAGCAGCCTTGGGAGAACAGACAAGCAAAAAATCGCCCTTTCCATAAAAATTCCCCCTCAGAGGAAGTGCACTATGAAACTGTCACATGACGTCACTCCCTTTCATTCATCAATTCTCTTCCTGCCATGTTGATCTCCCTGTGGGACAGGCTGCTGCCAAGAGGCTTTCTTTACAGAGTGGCATGAAACACAGAGATCTGTATCACCAGGTAAGGCAGGCAGGTACTCACATTTCTCATCTTAGGAAAGTGAGAATACTCGCCATATCAAATACCCATTATCTGCATGGGATGAATGTAGAAAATAGGATTTCCAAGGATTTTAGTTTTATAATTTGATATGAAAAGCACCTTGGATATGCGTGGCTTAACATTATCTTGCAATTTGCCTAATGGAAAAAGGACACCAGCTGTTTTCAGTCCAAGTTGAGGTATAATGTGAAGAAATCTAGATGAACAAATTTACAAATTCCAGAATGACACGGGACATGTGAGAAAATACTGCAAAAAAACACTAGATTACCATGACTAGGATAAATTAAATATGAGTTCCTTACAAAGGGCATGGACTTGGAGGCTTCACTGAATATGACCTAGCCTGGAACTGGATGTTAGTCTTATATTGTAACTGTATGTCCTTAAACTGGAGCTGTGGCTGGGGCCTGGCGATATGCCCAAAATATCACATCACGATATTTTCCTTAGTTTTGGCAGGATAACGGTATTTGACAGTATTTCATTTTTCAGTACAAATTACAATTTTCTTTTCTTTTCTTTTACTTTTTAATCCTGCTGCAAGGAATCTTTTTCGATTAACTAAAAAATATACAGTATGTACATATTATTTTACGATGTGTATATAGGACAATCGTAGGACGACATGGTTTAGTAAACATCCATACCCTCGCATGGATCCATGCGGTATACCTTCATATTCGGTATACGTTTAAGTTGAAGTTGGCGTTTATTTATAAAAAAAAAGTACCCATGGACAGTCAGTGCACATTAATCAACATCTTCAGCTTCCACATCAATGTAAATGTGCCAGAATTTGCTAATGAGCTAGTTTTCATCTGTAGTCCCTGCCTGTCTGTCTTTATGGTGTGGGAGGAAACCAGAGTACCTGGAGGAAACCCATGATGCGAACACAGGGAGAACATGCAAACTCCACACAGAAGGGCCCCCTGCTGGGGTTTGAACCCAGGACATTCGGCTGTGAGGCAGCAGTGCTAACCACTGTGCCACCCCTTCCAGCCCTACCTGGAGCTGAGCACATGATAGGCTATATACGCTTGCCGTAATAAAAACGTAATTTGTTCAGTTTGCATCTGTAGCCACACCGTGTTCAGGAGGAAGACTTCAGGGGATGAACACTAACGAGGCACGTGTCATCGCGGCTACAGCTACAGTGTGTGTACAAGGCCAAAGACACACAATGAGGTAACACTCAGCAATAAAAGGGAGGGATACTGACGTCTGAAAGACTAGCTGCCTGTTCTCCTCAGTTACCAGCACAGAGAGGGAGAGATTCACTCTGTGTAAGGAAGGCTGTTCCTGTGCACAGGAAGCGCCTAAAGGAGCGAAAACAAGAAGGAAATGCCTTTGTGATGAGGGGCTGTCAGACCGCCCTGCCTCCCTCCCACCCCCTCAACACACACACACCGCCTTCAACGCTTTGTTGTTCTTCTCGTCGCTTGCGATTCACAAGACGTTGAGGAATGGCGCTCGAAAGATTGTCATTGGCCAGCGACGGAAAGTAGTGGTCAGACAGCGCTGTAGGTAACCCTGCTTACCACACATGGCCTTGGTGATAGAGGCCTTGACATTGGTTGTGAAATCACAAGATAATGGGAGTGACAGATGCCCCATTCTCAGGCAACGGAAAATGGGAGTATGGAAGACAGATGATGCGCCCTCATGTTGAGTAAACATGGCCCTGGGCCAAACCACATCTCCAGTGTCTGGGGCCTGGGGTAGTTGCCGCTAGTGAGTCTTAGCTCTTGTTGATGGGATGATGAGGACAATGTCTTAAAAATTGCACATGAAAAATAAATGTTTTTTTTTATTTGTATTTTTTTTTATCTGTGAAGGGGTTGGAATTAGTATTCCGCGAGGAAGACTTATAAATAAATGATTAAGCAATGAAAATGTAGTAATTTAACAAGTAACTTCTGAGAGAAGATCTGAGAGGGGATAGTCATTTGGGAATTTTACCTTAACACTTTGAGTGCCAGCAGGGGGCGCATGATTTATCGCTTGAATTCCAGCCGTTTGAGACTGATTTTCCGATATTTCATGATTTTCGTGGAGCTATTTCTATATTCTATATTATGGCTATGTGTCTAATACCCCTGTCGCTTATCAATGACTTGCTTGCAGTCAACATGTACGAAACTGATTGTTTTTTAATCTGTACATTTCCGTTTTATACCGACGTTTTTGGAAATTTCCAGAAAATAAAAAATATTCTGTGATAATCGCCCTTTAGTGGATTACACAAAACACGTTGTAATTTTTCGGCCTATTTATGAATCGTTTTCAAATAAACGCTAGATTATCGATAGTATATGTGTACTTATGCACGCTAGAGAAGCGGGCTGAAAAATCGATTATCTATTTCCTGGTCAGCACACACACACACACACATATAGGGGACACGTTGAGATATATGTGAAAAAAACTCTGATTACCCCAAGACTGGTAATATAGATTCCTTACCTCACATCAGATGTTCTCCAAAAAGATTATTCCAATTCCTGATCGCCATTCCAAATATCGATCGCGTTTATTGATCCAACGCTGGGTACTCGAAACACATAATCCACGTTGTTCTAAGGGTCGGCGATGACTGCAATAGGCCCGGGTTACATGCCTGAGAAGTAAAATGTGGATTCCGGATTTTTCTTTTCTCATCCATTTTCATTGAGTCCAATCCAATGCGTGCATTACCATCCGGGAGACGATAGGGGGCAGTATTTTCCCTGTTCGAGCTCAGAGACAGTCCCAATGGTAACGTGAGGCTAGATTGATGAAAGATTTATGGAAATTGCTAATAAAAGAAATAACGATTAAATAACGAGATTTCTCGTCCTTGGCACTCAACGCATGGCATGAACTAACAATATTTCTCGTGGCTGGCACTCAAAGTGTTAATGATGAGGACAAACATAGTTGATTGGTAGAAAGAAAATTACATCAGCATGGTGAAAGGGCTATGTGGGTCAAACGCTGTCCCCTCTAGCAGCAGGTATACTGCAGATCCCACCTGTTACTGTAATGATGACTGGTTGGTGGTTTCTATGGCCAAATGTGCCACACTGATTGTAGATATGCCATCTGCAAGGCTTGAGCATTCACACTTTCATGACGCCTGTAGGCCTATGCCTCACCATGAAAGAAGGCAAGAGAAAAGGACCACGACCCCATTTTATTTAGGATCTTTTTTGGGGACCCCACACTTAACAGGTTCAGTGCCAGAGGTTGCTGTGGGCGTATGGCCGTGTGTGCCAGAGCTTTGTTCAATGGGGATAAATGCCTGTGTTTGCAGTGCTGAAACTATATTAAATATTATAGCTATGGATCTAATAACATAGTCGATTGTCATTGAGTTTCTTCCGGTCAAGATGCAAAAAACAGATAATTTTTTCATCCATACATTTCCGTTTTATACCGTGGTGAATGTGAGTATAGTTTTAGAGTAATTCTGTGTAATCCCAGGAAACGCCGCCAAACATTGCATTTCACTATAAATCGTGCCATTCCTCGCCTGGATCAATAATCAATCTGAAATCAACGCTAGATTATCGGTATTATGTTTCATCATGGAAGCCGCCCCTCCGTGCTTTGACCGCAACCAACGGAACACGCCACACACACACCACAGACACGCGCTCCGATCGCGGGGAAGGAATTATCGGATCAACGCAAGATTGATAACATATAGCCCTTACCTTGTCTATGATGTACTGCAAAAAGAATATTCCAATTATCTGATCGCCATTCCAAGTACTGATTACGATGGTGTTTCCAACGTAATCCAGCATTGAACATGAACGGGGGGGGGGGTGACCCTTGTCGATGCATCTGTTATAACCGCTTGCCCTGCCCGAGTAGTTAGACCCCGCCCGCACGCCGCAGCTCGGCCCAGACACCAAGCCACATCGTTTCAAATGGAGTGCAATAGCAGCCGCAAGGCGTTAGGCGGCAATATTGGACATTTGCGATCTCAGACCCATTCCCAATAATAACATCAGGCTGGATGGATGAATTATGAAGGGAAATATCGAATAAAAGAAATAACGATGAAAAGCCGACTTTTCTCGGGTTTGGCGCCAAACGTTCGGCGAGTTAACCCGACTTATGTCGGGTCTGGACGTCCAATGTGTTAATGTATCGCGTAATTTCAATGTGGAATTAAGGAATATCCAAATAAAAGCGTTGTTGAACTGATCATGCATATTTATTAGAACATTTTATTACAGCACTATGTTACCAATACACATTTATAAAACGAGGCAATTTAGCCAAAATATGTTGCCAGAACATAAAAAGAAAATAATAATAATATATTTTTTAACGTCGTCTCCGGCGTGAGACGACGTGCCAGCCATCACCACCTGTCGCCGTTTGCCTGGAGTGGGACACCGTCTTTGCTCTCTAATTCTCAACGGGAGGTTTTCCAGTGTTCCCACTCCAGACGTCAAGCCGGCGCGCATCGCTCCCTATTTCCACGGGAGGATGTGTCTCTTCGCCCCGGTCCCCTGGGACCCCTGTGTTCTGCGCTGCCCATCTGCAGCATCTGAGGAGGATCTCCGTGCCAGGCCTGGAGTGGTGTTCCCACTCCAGACGTCAAGCCGGCGCGCATCGCTCCCTATTTCCACGGGAGGATGCGTCTCTTCGCCCCGGTCCCCTGGGACCCCTTTGTTCTGCGCTGCCCGTCTGCAGCACCTGAGGAGGAGGAAGAGGATCTCCGTGCCTGGAGTGGGACACCGTCTTCGCTCTCTAATTCTCTACGGGAGGTTTTCCAGTGTTCCCACTCCAGACGTCAAGCCGGCGCGTCATCGCTCCCTATTTCCACGGGAGGATGGCGCCTCTTCCCCCCGGCCTCCGCTGTCGGGCCCCTGTCTCTGTACCAGGCCTCCGCCGTCGGGCCCCTGTCCCCGTGACAGGCCTCCGCCGTCGGGCCCCTGTCCCCGTGCCAGGCCTCCGCCGTCGGAACCCTGTCCTCATCCCTGTAAGCAGCTCTGGCCCTCGCCCTGTCCAAGGCCTTAACCCTGTTCTCTGTCCCTGTCTCCAGCCCGCCTCTCCGGGCCTCTGTCCCTGTCCCCCTCTCCAGTGCCCCTGTTCCTGGCCCTGACACTTAGCCCTGGTCCTTAGCCCTGGCCCTTAGCCTTAGTCCCTTAGCCTGTTCGCCTCTTAAAGGCACAGTGCCGCATTTTCCAGATTTCCTTGACTCTAGTGTTTTTGTGTTTTCCCTTAAAGGGACTGTGCCGCTTTTTGTTCTATAATAAATATTTGCCCTGTTTTGGCTTACTCTCATACCTGTCTTGTGTTGTGCGATTGGGGTCGGTTACAAACCATAACAGTTTCCACATAATTAGTCCCGTCTTTGGGATTACACACTAGGTAGGTAGACAATTTGTCTTTGTAGGCTAACCAACAAAGGCTGGGAAAATGTATCAGTAACAATACTTCTGCATCATGTACTGAATTCATGCTGATTTAAGAACCCCCTTTTTTCCCCTTTACTCCATAACTGTGACTTTGATGACACAGATAATCAGAACTCACCACAACACATGTCTATAAAACAGATTTAAATGGGAACTACACCCAATTTTTTGAATTCATACATATGAATGTATACACACCTATGGTCTAAAACAGACAGTGAACACAAACAACTCTCTCTATCTCAAATTTGAGCACTAAAACTTTCATTTGTGATGTCATCAGGTATAACGTCTGCAGCTGCTCCGTGGGGAAATATGGTAAAGGTGACAGTGAGAGCAGCGGAGGGAATGTTCCGAGTACACAGGTCCATTTTCTGTTTCAGAATAAAGGCCAAAACAAACATTCAGTGAGTCCACTAAATCAGTCTCCCATTCAGTGGAGTAGCTCTAGACTTTATAGCGGACAACATAGTATAATAGGAATATTAGTTTCAGTTGTACTTCTATGGTTTATGGCTTTGGGAGAGAGTAGTTATAACGAATATTAAGTCCATGAGGTCATGGAAATAACATGTTGGAATTATTAATGTGAGTGATGTTCCCCTTTAGCCAATAATGACTGATGTTCTTTATTTCAAGAGATTCTTGGAAATCTGTGATTCAATAGAATGTCGCTTGTGCTTGGAAATATTTGTTTTTCTTTTTCTGATAAGGTACTGTACAAATAGCATTTGGTCAATTCTCTATCAATTAACGGATGATGTAGGGCGGGATAGAACATTCTTATTATTGGAAATAATTATTTACAAAAACTGCACTTATCCGATTCCTATCCGATTCTTTTCATATATCTGTACAATAACTTTCTAGTCTCATTTGCTTTGCTTCTAGTAGCTAAAACTCCCAGAATACACACTGAACTAGGAAGGACAGCTTTTTCTCGCTTCGCACCTTGGGCATGGAATGGGCAACAGGACCATATCCACTTATAATGGCGCTTTTCCACTGCATGGTACCTACTCTACTCTACTCTACTCTACTCTGTATTTTCGGTTTTCCATTACCAAAGTACCTGGTACTACCTGGTACCAGGTACTTTTTCGGGTACTTTTTTAGTCCCTGCTCAACTCTGGTTCCAAGCGCGAGCCAAGCGGGTAGAACTGGTACCATAAATGTCACGTGAAAAACTGCAGACCACTGATTGGTCAGAAGAGAGACGCGTCACTGTTTGGAGAGTCTGAACGAAAACAGAGCGCCGCCATCTTGAATGTCTCGCATAGGATTTCATTATGGTTGCAGCAGGCACAAGTTCAATAAACAAACAATACAGTCACTGTGTATTCTGCCTCATTTATTGATTAAACAAAACCGACGTCAACACAATTTGCCACCGAGCGGAGAGTTTAGTCTCGCAAAAAGATCGCTGACTTGTTAAGGCTTAAGCTTATGTTGTGCTGATGTTGTGCTAGCGTTTTAGCATGGCTATCGTACATAGCGCGATCAATATAACTCGCTATTGATTGTTTGTATGAGTAACGTTAATGCTAATAGAATAGACACAACGTGAGGTAATCACCATCCATTTTAAACCGGTTATTACCTAATGCTAACGTTAGCAAATAGACGCGACTGGTAACGTTACAGCTTGTTAGCCTAATGCTAACATTAGCATAGACAGCCTAGCTAACGTTAACGCTTGTAGAATAGACACAATGAGAGGTAACGTTAGCGTTATCAGAATAGACACAACGAGAGTCTCGTTAATGTTGTTATTGATTGATTGATTGAAAACTGTGTTTTACTCTGGCTTGCGCCTACTAGCTCATGACACGGACATAGCTATGCTGGTGGAGCTCTCACAGAGCTATGGAGCTCTCAGCTGTACACCAGCAGCCCCGCCTCCCCACACGGAGACAAACTGAGTACTTTATTTTAGTACCTGCAGTGGAAAAGGAACCAAGTACCAGGTACCTAAAGCGAGTAGAGTAGAGTAGAGTAGAGTAGAGTAGGTACCATGCAGTGGAAAAGCGCCATTAGATACCCTGGTCTCTCTTGACAAATTAAAATCTCTGTTACATAACTTAACATAACATACTTATTGCTGTGTGCAAATGTTATTGCTGTTATCTTGGCCAGGTCTCCCTTGCTAAAGAGATATTGTATCTCAATGGGACTTCCTGGTTAAATAAAGTTTTTAAATGAAAAAAAGATCTAGTGTAAAAAAGATAAAAGAGGAATCCTCTAGTCACAGCACTGCTCCACGCCATCTTATATAGCATACTTTACTGGGCCTGGAGCAGAAGGTATTAGGCTAATTGTACAAGTTTCAAGTTTCTTTAATAGTTGTCATACAGAAGTACAGAATACTTTTATACAAAATGCTTCTTACTGTTACGCTCCAGAGACTGTGCAAGACAAGATAAGTATGAAATAAAATAAAATAAAATAACATAGTATAGCATGTAAATTAGAAGTAAAAAAATGAGGTCACAGTGTTCAGTATAGACATATGTACAATGTTCGATGCAGAATAGACGTAACTGAGTTACCATATAATATACAATACTATGCAGTGTACTAATATACAATACTATATAGTGCAAGGCAGAAATGGGATGAGGTGCAATTTAGGTACAATTTACAGTAGGTGTACGAGTTGTAGTGCAAATCCTTTATCAATACATATAAAGTGTGTTTGTGTGATCTAAAGTGTGGAGAGTGGGTGCTGCAGTGTGTTGTTTGTTTAAGTGAGTGTGTGCGTGTGGGTGTGTGTGCTGTGTGCATTTGATGGTTGTTGCATAGTGTTTATTGTTCGTTTAGCAGCCTGATGGCCTGGGGATAGAAGCTTCTTCTGAATCTTTCTGTGCTCGCCTTAAGACTCCGGTATCGCTTGCCTGACCGCAGCAGTTCAAAGAGGCTTTCGGGTGGCGTGAGTCCTTGATGATTCTTTTAGCCTTCCCCCTGCACCGCTTGTTGTAAATGTTCTGGAGGGTGGGAAGCCCCCCTCCAATTGTGCGTTCGGCTGAACGTTTCACTCTTTGTAGTCTGCTACGGTCTTGTGCAGTGCTATTCCCAAACCAGGAGGTGATGTTGCCGGTCAGGATGCTCTCTATTGTACATGAGTAGAAGTTCCTAAGGATCTTCTGACTGACTTGGAACTTCCTTAGGCGCCTGAGGAAGTAGAGGCGTTGTCGTGCCTTCTTCACAACACTGTCAATGTGTGTGGTCCATGTCAAGTCCTCGGATATGTGGGCTCCGAGGTACTTGAAACTGTTCACTCTCTCAACCGGTGCCCCGTCGATGCTGAGGGGGCTGTAGTCCTTGACCCCCGACCTCCTGAAGTCCACAATCATTTCTTTTGTTTTGCTGACGTTCAGGGAGAGGCAGTTCTCCTGACACCACTGTGACAGATTCTCTACCTCTTCCAGGTAGGCCCTCTCGTCGTTGGCAGAGATCAGGCCCACCACTACTGTGTCATCAGCAAATTTGATGACACAGAACTCCACATCATGTGTAGCCCAGGGTTTCCGTTAGAATTTTTTTTTGCAGGTCTGAGTGTCCGGTAGATTTCACTCTACCGGACAAATGGGATAAATTCCGGTCAGAGTTTATTGAGCTTAAAAACAATTGATAGGCCTATATAAAGAATGACATCCTCAAGGCATTTATAATATTTTAACTTAAAACTAGGCTACTTTTGCGTATATACAGTCATTAATATATTCCAAATAAAATAAGTCCCTCGAGACTTCGTGCTGCTGCCGACTTGAGGTGTCTGTGGGCAGTCTGCCCGACATTAATAAACAGCAGTCTGTTATAATCACATTTTTATGAGCTAACGAATTCCGTTATATTGGACATTTGTATTAATTATATCAAGCGAAGAACTGAGAAATTTGGCAGAGAGAGACGGCAACATTATCGTGGGTTTGCGTGATGTATATCTCCACCTCCCAACGACTTGGTGCTGGTCATAATGTCCGGTGAAAATAATTCCCTCTAAGCACAATTTGATTATTTGAATTGTATTAAAATAGGCTAAAATTAAATAGCCTATGCGATGAACGATTCATTACATTTGTTTAATCGTTGCTTCACCAAGCAGCCGGTCTAATAATGACAAAGCTGTTGTCAGCGCGAGCTTGCTGCTGCTAGATTTGCAAGAAGCATCCAGCTGCAGACCCGCAGAGCAGCTGTGTTTCCAGGTCCGGTCTGTGGACCGCACTGTGTACTGCACTGTGCCAGCAAAGCTGGTGGGTTCTGTGGGTCTGCAGCTGCATGCTTTTCGCAAATCTAGCAGCAAGCTCTCGCTGACACAGCGTCGTCATTATTAGACCGGCTGCTTGGTGAAGCAACGATAACAAATGTAATGATTGTTTCGTTCATCGCATAGGCTATTTAATTTTAGCCTATTTGAATACAATTCAAATAATCAAATTGTGCTTAGAGGGAATTATTTTCACCGGACATTATGACCGGAGAGATTAAATATGTCGGACTTCAACAGATTTTGCCGGTCAAATACCGGTAATTACCGGCTAACGGAAACGCTGGTGTAGCCTATATAATAAGTCATCCTCTGCAGGCTACATTTAGCTGACTAACGTATAGCCTAGACCAGCGTTTCCGTTAGCCGGTAATTACCGGTATTTGACCGGCAAAATCTGTTGAAGTCCGACATATGTAATCTCTCCGGTCTTAATGTCCGGTGAAAATAATTCCCTGAGTCTAAGCACAATTTGATTATTTGAATTGTATTAAAATAGGCTAAAATTAAATAGCCTATGCGATGAACGAAACGATCATTACATTTGTTTCCTCGTTGCTTCTAATAATGACAACGATGTTGTCAGCGAGAGCTTACTGCTGGGTGTGCGAACTTTTGTGAAGCTGCAGAGCCAGAGCAACAACAGCACAATGCAGTATTCCAGCAGTACTCCAATTCAGCCATTTTCAGCCAATGTTGGGTGGGGGGCGCTGCTGTGCGGTTCCCAGAAAAGAGCCAATAACAGCTAAATGAGCTGCTCTGCAGCGCCATACTCTTTGCAAATAAGTCGTTGCGAGGTGGAGAGAGTCGTCACGCAAACCACGATAATGTTGCCGTCTCTCTGCTTTCTCAGTTCTTCGCTTGATATAATTAATACAAATGTCCAATATAACGGAATTCGTTAGCTCATAAAAATGTGATTATAACAGACTGCTGTTTAGTGTCGGACCGACTGCCCACATACGCGGTCTATTTTATTTCAAGTCAGCAGCAGCACAGAGTATCGAGGGACTTATTTTATTTGGAATATATTAATGACTGTATACGCAAAAGTAGCCTAGTTTTAAGTAATAATATTATAAATCTACATGCCTTGAGGATGACATTCTTTATATAGCCTGCCTATCAATTGTTTTAAAGCTCAATAAACTATGACCGGAATTAATCTCATTTGTCCGGTAGATTGAAATCTTGCAGGTCACGGAGACCGGCAACAATTTTTTCTAACGGAAACCCTGGCCTAGACGTGACTCCACACGGCAAGTCAACATTATTTAGATAGCCAACACTTCTAGCCCCATCAGCATAATAGGGCAGTGGCTACATTTGCTTAAGTACATGTTGGCTGCAGTTTATACAGCTTATACCTTCAACCTTCAACCGCCATGTTTGCACATCAACTTTCTCCACAGCACATTTCTCCCCCCCCCCCCCCCCGCCGCACAGACCGGGCCATGTAAACGGCCAAACTTATCCCACGTATGAAATAAGTGACAACACGTCTGTAAGGAGTAAAGAAAGAAGACCAAAAATAGAACGGCTAGTGTGATAATTGCTGCCGCGGCTTCATCTGACGTTCTCCGCTCCCATTCCTTCTTGACGTCTAATGTAAACATACCGAGGTGAACTGGAGCAGGGATAAAGTGGACAGGAATGAGTGGAATGCTGGAATCCAAGTGGAATCATGCATTATTCAAGCGAAGGGGAAGAAAGGAGGGGTGAAACGTCATTCTTTCAGCAACAAAGACGGGGATCAGGGGTCACGGTCGACTGTCTTTCTAGCGCTCGTATCTGCGATTCTGGTGGACTCCCGTGGTCGTCGTAAGGGCTGGGTACCGAACTCCAAATGACATTGGTACTACAGAGTACCGATTCACGCTAGATCAATCGGTACCAGATTTTCGTACAAGAGTGTAAGAGTGTAATATACTAGACAAGAGGGAGCCTTTTCCAAAAATAGGCTATATTACTGTCCCATCTACTGGGTCTTTGGAAAGACCAGATGAGGTCAGAGTCATTTGATCATTTACTGAGGATGGGCAGATAATGTTGATTTAAAACATTTAAAAACATAATACATGATCATGCACATTTATTTTGTGAGGTATAACAAAATGTTCTAAATAAATAACAATGTTGAAATTGAGATGTTTGGACCTATTATCTAAATGTAAACGGTACCCAACCCTATAGTCATCATCATTCACAACCTTGTAAAAGTGTCAGCTAAAAATTACTGAATGAATGTAAATGTAATGAAACAGATGAAAGATTAAGTGATATTAACACATGTTCCCTTACAGACTAACCGTAGCACGCGGCCCTGAACAAAACAGTTGCTCTCTGTCTCTCAGCTCATACAGCGGATGCCTTCGCTGAGATGGGCACAACGGGGGTGAATGACAAAACCCCGGGATGAGTCACACCTATGCAACCGCTGGCTCCTGTCCATGGCGGACAGGGTGTCAGGGTGACGGCGGGGCAGCAGCAGCTGCCTGTCTGTCTGATGCCAACTGTACCAGTGCTCGCTGTCTCTCTAAATGATGCCTATGATTGTATTATAGTATGTATTTATATTATAACTCCAGGTCTGCGAAGTATGCATTCAGAATTTCAGACCTATTCAAATTTACCATCTCTCTCTCTCTCTCTCTCTCTCTCTCTCTCTCTCTCTCTCTCTCTCTCTCTCTCTCTCTCTCTCTCTCTCTCTCTCTCTCTCTCTCTCTCTCTCTCTCTCTCTCTCTCTCTCTCTCGCTCATGATAGTGTGCCCATTTGGACCCACAAGAAACGCACGCCGGGAAAGACGCGCATTCACCCTGGGAGACGCTTAGATGGGAATCACATGCACATTCATTCACACACAATGAACTCCATTGAAATTCAGTTGTGGCTCAAGACAAGAGTCCTCAAGACAGGCCGGAGAGTGACTTCAGCAGTACTAATAACGACCTCATCGATGACCTAATCAATAATCACCCTGACTGGGGCTGGGGGGTTCCTTGTTGAATTGACATTCTGAGATTTCATCTTTTGTTTTTCTCCTATTAACTTCTCTTCACTGAGGCTTACGGTCTAGAGGTGTTGTTCCTCTGCAATGTGGACCTGTGAAGCCCGTTGAGACATGTAACCATGGTATTGAGCTATGAGCTTGACCTGACTTGCCTTGACTCGACATGCAGGGCCATGTGGGCCAGCTAGGAAGGACGGAAATGGTAGCGATTGTGGAGATGCATTCCTTTTCAGTCTATCTTTATTTAATCTCAAAAGATCATTGAAATCAGGCTCTCAATTACAATGACATCGAGAGGAACAATACATTGTACAAAAACGATATAAAAACTGAAAAGTCAATCAATTAAACAATTTAAATCACTCAAAACAATTCCAGACCGAGGTGAAACGGTTGGCCATTATAGATTTAAAGTTAAACTGACCAAATTAAATGACAGACGACAAACTGTTTTCCATTTGACGGTATTGATTATTCCATGTGAACAAGACTTCAACCTATACAAACACATCTGCTGTGCAATGTATTCTCTGTTGTCTAGAGAGAACAGAGTGCACCTCCCTCGAGTTCGACTGTTCTCAATGATATAGTGCCGCTGGCAAAGTAAGACCGACATTCTCGCATGTCTCAGCAATCTAATTAAAACATAGGGGAGCTGGGGGTATGACGTGCATGTATTATTCAATATGAAATGCACACTCCTACGCAGAGAGTTGGACGACGATCCAACATCTCAGCCCAAAGAAGAAGTAAACTAACCGGTGCTACCTATACTCATATTAATTTCCCTGTATATATTGAATAAATTGGATTATATTATTGTTTCCCTCCATATATCTAGTCTCTTTTATAAATAATAACCTAAATTTGTTGAAAAAACTTGACAAAGCCGCCATCTTTAGAGGATGTTCATCACTGCTTGGTTTGGAAACAGCACGGCCCAGGACAGGAAGGCCCTACAGAGAGTGGTGCGCTCAGCAGAGCGTACTATGGGTACTGCACTACCACCCTTGCAGGACTTAGGAGGTGCAAATCCAGAGCCTGCAGAATAATGAAAGACCCCCACTACCCCAACAACAGCCTGTTCCAGCTGCTGCGGTCAGGCAAGCACCTACGCAAGAACAGAGACTAAGGCTCAGCTTCTTCCTCCAGGCCATCAGAACATTGAACACTGAACTCTCCACACACAAGTACACATGAGCACACACACACACACAACACACATTCTGCATTTGCTCACACACAAACGGTCACTTTAAACAAAATGGAAAGGACACTTTAAAGGAACGAATAAAATAAAGGTCACTTTAACTCTTTGACGGCCACAAGCTTTCCCCATCTGCACTGACTAGCGCCAGCTTTTCTTGACCATTTTCACAATATTTCAAGATCTTTGCGGAGCTATTGTATATTCTATATTATAGCTATGGAGACAATAGTATGGCTCATTTGACAGACACTATTTCTAGTCCAACATGTAAAAAAAGAGTTTGTTTCTACTAGGGCTGACCTTCGAATTTATTTTTGGAATTCGAAGCCTCGGGGGCCGAGCTTCGATTTTAATTCGAAGCTTCGAGATAAAAAAGTTTCTTTTTTAAATAATTATAATAATAAAATAAAAATAAAAATGTATGCTTCGTTTAGGTCCGGTAATATAAGACACTGTTAGGCTTGGGCGGTATCCTTTTTTTCACACAGTCATACCTTTATGACATAATACCCCGGTGTACGGTATATGACGGTATGACTTTTATTTTCATCAGCGGGGGGGGGGGGGGGCAACCCGTGTTACCAAGTAAACAAATCATCGTCAGCTCTCTCAGAGTGGTAGTCAGAAGCCTGCACCGTTAGCATCTAGCCTAGCCATGGCAGACTATTTGATTCCTTAAGGGCTCGAAATTGCCTGGGTTTGTCATATGCTCCCGAAATGCTCCCGTTGTTTGGCTACTTCTATGTGCAGTGAAAACTACTCGAATGCTTTATAACCTAGTCATTGATTTAGTTCAGGGTAATCTAAGATTAGCCGCAGAGCTAACGCTAGTTAACGTGAGCTAACGCTAGTTAATCAAGCTCAGTAGCTCACAGAGAGAGATAAACAGCTGACAGCGGATAGTACAGGACGGTACAAATACAATAAAAAGGCGGGTGGGGGCTGTTGTGTAAATCTTGTACTCTTTAGTTCACATATAATAAGAGACAGATTATTTGCTTGCTCCACCAGTGCACCACAACAACACACACCAACTCTCGTCACAACGCTTTACGGTATTTTCACAGCACTGTCGCAACATTACCGTAAAACGTGAACACTGTTGTGACCCACTCGCTCCACTAGTGAGGACTGGTCTCGCCCTCTGCTGGCGCGTGTGTGCACTACACTCAAAACTCTGTTTCACTGTAATAAAAACTGAAGCGCATCTGTGATTTTGACGGTGACGGACGGTATTGATTTTCAATACCGTCGGGATTTCTAAATACCCTGGTATACCGTAATACCGTCATACCGCCCAAGCCTAACTGTGATCGTTACAGAAACATGTTTCAGGTTTGGTAAAATAGACATAGAATATACCTTACCTTAGCCAGAAGGGACTCCAAAAAGAATAATTCCAATAATCCCATCGGCGATCGAGATTACTCGTTTATATGTAATTACACATGTTTACGGGAAACTATAGGTTTTGAGGCGAGCAGATCTCCTAACGATTGCTCTGCAAGAGCTCCTCCCCCTCAGAGCGAGTCTTAACAGTCCAGTTCAGACATTGTCTCTACTGATCCCTTCCTATCAGAGTTCAAAGGGTAGGCAATACTGCCACCTGGTGAGATTCGATCGGCATTGCCATTCCAACGTAGGAAAATGAGCCAGGGACAATGATCTGGATGGCCGTTTAGAACAGGGATCAAAGGAAAAATATCAAAGGATCCAAAAACGAGTTTTCTCGTTATTGGCGCTCAAGCGTTGGCGGCAAAATACGAGTTTACTTGTTATTGGCCACCAATGAGTTAAGGAAAGAACTGATGTGGTTCTTGTATAGTATAGTTTAGAAATAGCAAGTATAGCATAAGGATAAAGAGTAAATGGGTCAAAACATGCAGAGGCACTATACAAGAAGGGCCAGAGCCGACTCTACTTCCTCAGAAGGCTGAGATCCTTCAATGTCTGTACAAGGATGTTGAGGATGTTCTATGAGTCGGTGGTGGCGGGCGCCTTCTTGTACGCTGTGACCTGCTGGGGCAGCGGACTGAGAGCAGTAGACACAACCAGGCTGGATAAGCTGGTCAGGAAGGCCAGCAGCGTGGTTGGGGTGGAGCTGGACTCTCTAGCGAGGGTGGCGGAGAGGAGGAGCCTTGCTAAGCTCCAGGCCATCAGGGAAAACCCCACTCACCCACTATACACATACTTGGCTGACAGGAGGAGCATGTTCAGTGCTAGGCTCACACTACCCAAATGCAGCACTGAACGGCACAGGAAGTCCTTCATTACAACAGCCATCAGACTATACAATGCATCACTGTGCCTCACTGCATCACTGAGCACAGGCGACTAGCGGCCTCCAGGCTCCACAACAGGGGGCAGCGACGGCTGCCAGACATTGACCTAGGACTTATAGGAACCCAAGGAGGACAATACACTACCTGAAGCATACTGCACCTTGTGACACTGTGAATACTGGAATATATATTTCATTTAGTTAGATTTAAATTATAATTATATTGACCAAATTGTTTACACTGCTGTGTTGTTTTACTACCTGTACCCCCCCCCCCCCCTTCCCCCATGCTCAGTATATTTTTACTGTATTTATTTCTGTATATTTTATTTCATCTTATTCTATTTTACTCTACTCTTATCCTAGGCAACTTGATTTGATTTGTGTTATTATTCTAATTTGTGACCTGTCCTGTCTAAATGTTTAAATGTTGAGCGAGTTGCAGTGTCAAATTTCCCACAGGATAATACACGTATTTCTATTCTATTCTATTCTATTCTATTCTATTCTATTCTATTCTATTCTATTCTATTCTATTCTATTCTATTCTATTCTATTCTATTCTATTCTGTTCTATTCTATTCTATTCTAAAAACTGTATATTTATAGTAGTGTACATAGGACCCAGTGCCTTAATTCATAGCTAACATTGTATTGCATTATCTCAGGACTTTAGCATGTCTATTTTATCATGCCTATTTTATGTCTATTTTATTACCTGTTTATTATGTCTATTTTATTATTTAGTATTATTGAAAAATCAAAGCGGGCATGGCCACCCGCATTTCACTGTATGCCCTGGTATGTATGTGACATATAAACCTCTTGAATCTTGAATCTTGAATCTTGAAAATGTTGACTGTGTGTGTTGACTGTGATTTTCTGAATAAAAGAGGGTTTGGACATCTTGCTGTGTGAAAAGCTGGCACAGACAATATCACAACCATCACAGGAGAAACCTCAGCCCTTCTTTTTCTCCATCTCGACCTCAGTTTTTATACATTTAGCAGTTTTAGCGATTTCTCAATACTAATTGATGTGTAAGTGAACCTCCAAAGATGGCCACTGGCATCTGTAGCAATGCATAGCAACCGTCTAACTCCACGGGGCCATGGAAGTGTTATAGAACTGGAGGAAACATGCCAATGCGTCCACCAATTCACTTCAACATAGATTGCTCATGCTCACACAGCGCAATACGCAGATATACGGAAGCCCTGAGAGGCAAGTTAAGTAAGCAATCTGGCTCATATAACATGCACATACATTTACACATGTCTCGCAGCTGATAGATAGATGCTGTCTGTTCAGTGCTAGTCAACTTCACCAGCTGATAGATAGAGGCTGTCTGTGTTCAGTACTAGTCAACTTCACCAGCTGATAGATAGAGGCTGTCTGTGTTCAGTACTAGTCAACTTCACCAGCTGATAGATAGAGGCTGTCTGTGTTCAGTACTAGTCAACTTCACCAGCTGATAGATAGAGGCTGTCTGTGTTCAGTACTAGTCGACATCACCAGCTGATAGATAGAGGCTGTCTGTGTTCAGTACTAGTCAACTTCACCAGCTGATAGATCAGGGGTAGGCAACCCTAGGCACACGTGCCTGCATAGGCACGCAGGGGCATTTTCATAGGCACAGGGGGCAGCATTAAAAAAAAATATATATATATATATACTTTTTTTTTTTTTTGCTTTGAAATATTATAGTGAAATATTTTGCACTGTTGTCGCATTTATCTTGTTGAAATCCTCCCACAGGTTATTTTTACTACCACATATTTAATTGAGACCCTTTATTTGTTTATTATTTCAATTTAGCTGGAAATACATTGCTACATCATTCAGTAACATTTGCAGAGCCTTATAACAAAAACATTATTACGGTCACCATTGTGACCAGTGGGATTAATCAACACATTTTATTATTTATTTTCCTATTTCATTGAACATTGCACATGTTAAAAGCCATTTTTTTTACTCAAAATGTGAGTATTACCAAGTCAACTTGTGTTCTTAAAACAATGACAATAAACATAGTTTTATTAGGTTGAAATAATGTGGTTGTGTACTTATTTTTCTGTTAACTTATTATGGATTGAAAACTGAAAACCGTAATGCACAGTAACTGAACTCAATATTTTAAAGTTCTGGTAACTTATTATTATATATTTTTTTACAGTATAGTCTTGCGATGAATCAAAACTTATTTACACGATATACCTCACATTCACCCTCCATTCACATCCTGGTGCTCTCCTGGTGTTCTCCATTAGGCCTGTAGGTGGAGCTATGACAGCACACGTACAGTACACACACCGATGGTGTGTGATGTGTCCAAAAATGAATGGGCAAATGTGAGTGAAATGGTCGCACTGTATGCAGCTGTTTGTCTGCATTGCATCCCCCCCCCCCCCTCCCCAACTCAGATTTAGGGTTGATACAACCATCATAATAATATTGTTAATAATAACAATAACAATAATGATGTAATAATGTAAAAATTATCATTAAAAATACCTGATTATGAGAAAGAAAAATTACGATGCATGGAATATTGTTGAGGCACACTAGTTACAACTATATTTCAAACAGGCACTCCATGTCAAAAAGGTTGCTGACCCCTGTGATAGATAGAGGCTGTCTGTGTTCAGTACTAGTCAACTTCACCAGCTGATAGATAGAGGCTATCTGTGTTCAGTACTAGTCGACTTCACCACCTGATAGATAGAGGCTGTCTGTGTTCAGTACTAGTCAACTTCACCAGCTGATAGATAGATGCTGTCTGTGTTCAGTACTAGTCGACTTCACCAGCTGATAGATAGATGCTGTCTAATAACAAAGTTATTAGAGGACCTGTTGAGAAGGTATCTTTTTTTAAGAAACATGCCTTTTCTATGGGCCATCTTTGGGAAAATGCCTTTCTGGGCCAGAAGAGATTAAGGCTGCGGTTACACCTTTCGTATCATTTCGTATTGTTTTCTTATACGTATCGCCGCGTATCGCCGCGACGTCATGCGCCTCGAGTCACACTTTCGTTTTTTTTTCGTTTTTGTCAGCCGAGCACACTGATGTAGTACACTGCCAAAGCAGTAGGTGGCAGTAGGTGGCAAACATGAAGGCAATTTCAACCAATCAGAACGAATGTGCCAATACACTTCCTGGTGGAAGCTCCAGCAAAGAAAATGTCAATAAGGCAGGCGCCTATGCCGCGCCACCATCTTGCCTATTTACTCAATGCAGCAATAATTTTTCAGCAAAGCCTAATAAAAGTGCAATAAACAAAACGGATACATTCACTGTGTGTTCTGCCTGTCATTTGTTGATGAAACAAAACTAACATCAACACAAGTGACCACCAAGAGCGGATAGTTTAGTCTAAAAAACGATCGGTAGCATTGTTAGCTGCATGCTAACGTCAATGGAGTATGCCATTATAACAATATAGCATTGTGGCTAGAAGCTAACGTTAGCTCACGCTACTTAGCCAGCTCCAAAACTGATGATATCGCGAGTTATCAGTAGTTAGATAACATTAGAGACAACGCTGTGTGTATTAAACAAAGGTGAATAGATGACTGGGCCATTTTGTTTAATGCTTGTTAAGTTGAAAGAGGAACTCTGAGCTGAATCCTGATAGCTCACGTTAGCCAGCTGCTCATGCAATCGGTAATGCTAGCGGAATGAATGGATGTAAACTTTATTTAACATATTGCATATGGGTACAATACAATACGGCTCAATACAAACAATTGTTAAGGGAATGCAGACTGTTGTAGCTTGGACTGGGGTCCTTATAACAATAACTTGACAACACATGGTAGCTGAAGCTATTTGGGACACGGAGCTCTGTCCCAAACACACACACTGTTGTCACCGGAAGGGCACGCAGATGGTATCTACTGCGCATGGGCGTTTTCGCAACAACTGCTCCGTGCTGACTACACGCTGTTGTCGAAGCGTTTTTTTTGCGTATCTCCAAACGCAAACACAATTTTGCGTTTCAGCCGTATCCACAAAAAAACGCCAAAAACGCATTTCTGTGTAGATAGGACATCAAACGTCGTCAAAAACGTATAAAAAAATGCCAGGAATACACTAGTCTAACCATAGCCTAAGTCGCATTCTAGGGTTAGGCCAGCAGGGAGGATCTGAAGGCCCTACATGGGGGCTGCACCCTGCCCACATTCCCCATTTTCACAGCATCTGTGCAGCCTTGTTTATTCACTGTATCCATGGAAACGATGATGAACACAGCCATAACGGTATGGTTTTTGTACGCTGAAAAGATGGTCCATACATGTTCAGACAAGCTTCATTGTTGGTTATTTGTTATACTCTGTATACACACAATTCAAAGTTATAGGACCCTATTTTCTTTCAAACTAATTTGGTTGCGGATATCCGGATTAGGTACAGTTAGTTATAAGGTACTGGTAGGGCTGAATGATTTGGGTTTGACTGATATTGCAATTGCGATATTAAAGGGAAGATCATATTTGCGTCATTATTCACATTTTCATTGGAAAAAAATTTCAATTGTTATTTATTTATTTTTAATCTGTATAGAATACGATTTGTAGCAGGCCAGGCGATATCTGTATAGCGCCACAAACAACATTTAATTTAGACACAACAAATGTCACCCTCCTTCACATAATATCGCAGTCTCCTGTGATTTTGATATCGCACTGGGCCTCCTGATGAATTGAAAATGGGGGACCCTGATGTAAACAAGACGAAAGTCTTTCTCTGGTCTGCATCCCCTTAACAATTGTGTGTATTGAGCTGTACTGTATTGTACCCATTCTGCAATCTGTTAATAAAGTTTTCAATCAATCAATCAATATTATGAGGCACTTATGGGGAATAGCTGTTTTGCAGGCTGTGACGTAGCTCTGCGTAGGAGTGTGTGTTAGAGGCTTTACTTTTGAAAGTAGAAGAGGACCGTGTGTGTGGAGTGTGGTGTTGATGCCACATCAGAAACGTTGCCAAATTAACAACAGAGAGAGGGGCTCATAATAAACTCATAAACTAACGTCACGCTTTACGAGAACGATGGCATTTGTCATCTAAAACGATACAAGGCTTTGATTACACATCATCCATGTAGAAAATACCCTGCACCCCCTATAACCGCTCTGCTTTTAGAATAGAATAGAATAGAAAGTACTTTATTATAAACCCGGAGGGAAATTCAGCAACCACAGATCGCTCACAATAATAATTTAGGTATAGACAAAAATAAGAATAAGATCTATACAGTCACCACATTTGACATTATACTTATCTAGGATACTGTTGAGCAAGTGGAACACGAGTGCTCCTTTTTCCTGGTTCGATGTCATCATGCCCAAACATCAAAAATAAATAAAAAGGTTGAAAAGGCTATTTCAAATACACGGATGGCTATAATAGGCTATATTTGACACAGCAAATGTTGACAGAAGAATCCACATGATCATCAGTGAGCTGTGGTGTTCCACAAGGAAGCATACTAGGACCGCTACTGTTCCTAATTTATGCAAATGACATGTCGTCAGCTTGTGACTGCAACTTGTTCCTGTTTGCGGACGACTCAGCCCTGCTGGTCTCTGACAAGAACAAGTTACAGGTTGAAAAAACCCTCAGCTCGGAACTAGGCAGAATCTGCATATGGCTCGCTGATAACAAACTATCATTACACATGGGCAAAACAGAGTCCATTCTCTTCGGTTCAAATAACAAACTCAGCAAGACCGACGGCTTCTCAGTTACAGTGGGTGACAATATTGTCACAAGGAAAGATGAAATTACCTACCTGGGTTCCATCCTAGAGGCTAATCTCTCCTGTGACAAAATGGCATCCAATTAGTGATGCACCGATGTGAAAATTGTGGCCGATACCGATAACCGATATTAATATTGCTGTTCTGGCCGATACCGATATTTACCGATGTCGATATCTCTGTATAGAAAACACTTTTTTATGATAATCAAATAAAGAGCTATTTTCCAAAACGCATAATTTCTTTACTTTTGTAACTTATTTTCAGAAATGACTGATATTTTGAAACTATTTAAGGCCAAAACATGTAAAAAGAAAAAGAAAAAAAGATAAAAAAAAAAAAAAAAAAAAAAAAAAAAAAAAATTTAATATCGGCCCTATCTTGATATCGGACCGATACCGATGTGTAAAAAAACGGCCATATCGGCCGATATTATATCGGGGTAATAAAAAAAGTCAACCAACGAACTCGATTCTTGTACCGGATCTCCTCTCTGGTAAACAAGAATACCCTGAAGACTCTGGCAGGAGCACTCATTCAGGGGTACTACGACTATGCTTGCACCTCATGGTACCAAAGCACCTCAAAGGCGCTAAAAACAAAATTACAAACATCTCAAAACAAACTGGTCAGACTACTGCTTGACCTTACTCCTAGAACCCACCTCACCCCTGTCCACTTTGACAACCTAGGATGGCTTAGAGTAGACGACAGAGTACAGCAACTTGCAATGGGCCTGGTCTACAAGATACACTACACGACCAAGGTACCCATGTACATGTCAAAATACTTCCCAAAGGTCAGTGAATACCACGATCACAACACCAGAGGGAGCTCCACAAATCATGTTAAACCCAGATTCGGCTCAAATAAGGGACTAAACACGTTTTGCAATTATGCCACATCAATGTGGAACGCCCTACCCAAAGCTGTAAAGGAATGTGGATCACTACCCACTTTCAAAACCTCTCTCAAGGGACACCTACGGGAGACTGCAATCCAACACTGGCCCCTGTAAATATCCTAACCCAACCCCCTCCAATGTACAGTCATTTACATAGTATGGTTTTGTCAATAGTCCAATGTACAATTTTGTTTGTTTGTACAGTGTCTCCTCCCCCCCCCCCTCAATGTACAGTTTTGCTTGTTTATACAGTGTGCCCCCCCCCCCCCCCCCAACCACCTCCAATGTAAATTACCCAGTATGGTTGTCAATATCCCAATGTACCCAACCCCCCCCCCACCCAACCTCCTCCAATGTACAGTTTCTACGTCAAATGTATATACTCCCTTTTCTTGACTCCTTCTGTATCACAAACAGTACTGTATTTGCAAATCTGGTATGTCATAAATGTATAGATGTAGCAGTACTGACTATCTGTATGTCATGTATGTCATATATGTCCTGATGAATTGAAAATGGGGGACCCTGATGTAAACAAGACGAAAGTCTTTCTCTGGTCTGCATCCCCTTAACAATTGTGTGTATTGAGCTGTACTGTATTGTACCCATTCTGCAATCTGTTAATAAAGTTTTCAATCAATCAATCAATCAATCTTCATGACTATATACAGGTCACTCTCTAAAAGCGTGCGATATAATGCACGGAATACAATTTATGTTGTCAGTCACACAATATTAAAAAGTTTGAGGTACAACTGTACACAAGTGTGTTTGATGGCAGATTTTCGGCTCTCAGGTGGAGCGACTGTTTTGTTAGTTAGCGACTATAGAGCACTTTTAATAAGAGAACAATTAAATGACCATTATTAAAATAGAGTTAAATGCGGCACAAAAGAGCACCACCGACGATCGCAACTTACCTGCAGGCGCAAAATCCACTAGTTCGTCCCTTTGAAGGAAACGCGGTACATTAATAACGTAAGTCGTAGCGCAGTTTAGCGAGAGCTCTCTCCCAGTTCACTTCTCTTTGTGGATCCACGATATTTAGGAGTAGGGTATATCTGCAGAGCCGCAAGCCCAACGTCTAGTCGCAGCCCAAACCTAGTCCAAGCCACGAAGCCCCGCCCAGACGCTGGGCTGGCGGCTCTGCAGATATCCCCTATTGGTATTCAGCGATGGGAGAAGAGAGACCCTTCTGATGTCACCATCATGCACAGTGAGGAGAGGAGGGGCGTAGATGTCCATTTGGTTATTATAGGAGTTTCGTATTACTGAGAGCAAACTGTTATAATAGCCTGCCTCTATATCCACACAGAAGACAATTCTTTTTCATTCTGTTATGATTCTCTCAAAATAAATGTCTTAAAGAGCACCTACGGGAGGCTGCAATTCGAAACTGGCCACCGTAAATGCCCAAAACCCCCACCACCTCCTAATAGACAGTCTCCTCCCCACCGCATGTATATATTCCCTCCCCGCCGTATGTATATTCAGTGGTGCAGTCGCGGTCACACCCGGTTACACGCCGTGTTACCAGATCACTGAGGCAGAAGTACGCGCGATCGCGCACGGATGTGTACGCGCGCACACAAAAATGCGCTGTATCCATTCGTTGTGACTAGTAGTAGTACCCCGGGCGGCGGGTGTATAAGGCTGGGGCAGGCTGTGCCTTCCCAGACCAGTCGACACATTATTTTTATTTATAAAAAAAAAAAAAAAAAAAAATTAGCCTTTATTTTTTCCCCTGTGTACCTGTGTGTGTGTGGGGGGGCTGGGGTCCGTCAATGGATAGGTGTGGTGACACTTAACATTCCAGACGGCCTGAATACACTGAAGACTGGCAGGAGCCCCCACCCACCCCCACCCACCCCCACTTCAAAACATGGTTAAAAAAGAACTTGTCAACAACATCCCTGCAGAACACCATATGCTTGCCTGTACCTAATATGTAGAATTATTGTTTGTTTGTACATTGTCTGTACATGTCTGATATATATATATAATATTTAGCATTTATATATAAATAATATTGGGCATACTGCAGAATTAGGCAGCCTGTCTGTGTGTGTGTGTGTGGGGGGGGGGGGTCGCCCCGACGGAGGTGTCAATGGGTAGGTGTGGTGACACAGTTGACATTCCAGACCGCAATGCATCCAGTACTGTCTGTACCAATCACATCGCACGCACCGTTTGTATAAACATTATACAAACATTATAAACATAATTTAGCTGCTGCTGATGCATAATGAATGAATGGTGAGTTGTTTAAAATGACAACATACATGTGTTAATTATTTGATTTGATTGATCCGAGAGACCGAGAGAGATTGCTCCAGAGCATCTCAGAGCATTACATTTTCAACTCGACCTATTAACGTGAACTGCGAACCACAAAGCACCGCCGCCACTGTTGAAATGTATATACTATATATGCGCAGGCTGCTGGCTAGTGTGTGTCTTGTGCTGCAGCCGGCTCGCTGGCCGAGGTGTCAACGACGAAGGTGTCAATCTGTGGCAGCGTTTAACATTCCAGGTATACAGGCAGTAACCAATCACGCATAGGCTCAGGTTAAATAATGTGGCCAATCACATCATTCACATGATCATCCTGAATCTGATCCCGCAGGCAGAGTAAAGCAAACATCTGTGTTCTGAATTTCAGCCCGCCGATCGCTTTGTAGAGAAGCGAGGAGGCATAACTAGCGATCACCTGAGGCTGTATGTTGTTTTATCTTGGCAAACAAGGGCTTGCTCTAAGAGGACATGATGAGAGTCCGAGTTCATCAAATCGTGGAAACTTTTTAGAGCTACTGTATGTACATTGTTTTCAAAGCATGATGAGATCTAAATTACGAAAAACTTTCACTTCATTGCAACTTGTGATTCAATTCTCACCAAGACGAAACGTCGCATTTATCTGCATTAAGGGGAGACACTGCAGGTGAATAGGGTAAAAAAATTAACTAATAGATATCACAATGAAACTTCCCCAGTTGATTACTTATATTAAGACAAGACTTTTTTGTATTACAAGTTTTCTGAAATTGTATGTTTAGATATGCAAATGAGGCATGATCTACTTAAATATGCACTAATTTGCATATAATTCCAGGACAGACATCTGAACATTGGATAAAGCCATTTTCAAAATTATAGTTTCATTTTGTTGACATATTAGAGCCAAAGGTTATTACAGAGGGGATTTTGGATATCTCTTTTTATCACTCCATAAATCTGAAAATACTCCATTCAGTCCATTTTTATGGTAAAATTCCATATTTCGCCATGTTTTTAGGAATAAAATGTGATATAAATCAGGGTATGAATGCGATATCAACAAACCCTTCTGTAAATACCTTCAGAACATAGATATGAATAGAACTGGAAAGTTTGGTGTATGTGAGTGCTACTGAAGTGGAGATTTCTGGCTCAGAGTATGAGGAAAAACTCTTAAAACTCATTTTTGGGAAAACGCCTTCAAAGTTCTGTATTGTAAAATGCCATACTTTTTTTTTTTAAACAGATATTTACAAACACAATACCTAATCAAACCATTAGTAATAGACAACCTAAACACATGCCTGATAACTGAATAATAATAATAATGATGTTATTGAACTGAACAGAACTACACACAGGCTACAAACAGTGTAGTACAGTGTAGTACCCCCTAATAGGCAAAAAATATTTGAATAGATATCACTATGAAACTCTCCCAATTTGTTATGTACATATAAACTAAGAAAAAATATATTGCATGTTTTCTGAAATGTATGTTTATATATGCAAATGAGGCACTTCCCCATTAAATATGTGCACATTTATGGATGCAATAAGGCAAAATGATGTAAAATAAACAACTAAATGTGTGTTATTGACGTTTTATTGTCACTAGTTTCATAGAAGACATGTTTAGGAAGCAAAATATAACAAAATCTCAAAATCAACAAAAAAAGTATATTTGACTATTCACCTGCAGTGTCTCGCCTTAAGGTAAGACAATGGTTCATATATTATTGGATGCCTTCATTTGAACACTTAATTTGCACTATATATAAATGAGTGGGGCTCGCTGTAGTATAGCCTAGTAGTGTGTGTGTATATGAAATCAGAACCTGGACAGTTTGCGTGAAACCAAAAATAAAAGGTCAAATTTTTCTCGCTATACGCGCGAGGGGGCCTTCCCAATACAGCCTACCTAGACAATAATCCCATCCGCCGCCTGTACCCGGCCACCTTTTTACATAACAAAAAGCGCAGGTAGACTAAGTGTCTGGGTGTTGGCTATCTGAATGCATCTCCCCCTTCATTCTGTGTGACACAGGCAGTGGAGGTGAATACTAATGTGGCTCGGAATTCGTGATGGGGGTCTACCTACTTATGATATTGAATCAAGCGTCTGTGCTGCGCGCCAGCTTTCCACGCGCACATTCACACAAATAGAGAGCAAGAAGAGCTTGTATGATAGAAAGATTGCACTTGCGTATATGCGCTTGTGTGTGTGTGTGTGTGTGCGTGTGTGTGTGCGTGCGTGCAGGGGTGTAGCTCCAGATTCTGGGCCCCATGAAAGAATGTATTTGTAGGCCCCCAGTGAATGCTCGCGCGCGTAAGCGTGCGAGCGGATTTTTTTTTTCCATTTTTTTATTGATGAAAACGCATAATATGGTTTTCACCTATACATTCGGATCAGCAGTTCAGCACCTGCACTGTTGGTGGGTGAGCCTAGTAAAGGATGTTGCATTGCGTTCATCTTCAATGAATGGACCAATGCAATAGTCTACCAAAGCCCCCCCTCTCTCTCTATATATCTCACACACACACACACACACACACACACACACACACACACACACACACACACACACACACACAGACACACACACACACACACACACACACACACACACACACACACACACACACACACACACACACACACACACACACACACACACACACACACACACACACACACACTTCAGAAAGAAACATAGTATCAATGAGAGCATCAATAATACACCTGAGTGATGTCTAGTAAAAACATTTTTTTTTCTTTTTTTGGGCCCCCCCCCAGTGCTGGGCCCTTGGAATCATCCTAAGCTACCCCCCCCCAGCTACGCCCGTGCGTGCGTGAGTGTGTGTATAAATCAGTTATGTGCGCATGCACGTACCCGCACGTGCGCGTGCACGTGGCGTGGCATGTTACCAGTTCCCATATTAGGACTGCACCACTGTGTATATTTCCCTCCCACCTACCCACCCCCTCCTAATGTACAGTCCCCTCCCCATCATATGTATATACTCTGTCAGGATCTAGGGGTAACAGTACTGTATATTTGAATACCGCTTATGTCACAAATGTATCAGTACTAAATACCTATGTCCCTATGCCATAAATGTCATGTATGTTGTGTATGTCATAAATGTCTATATGAGTTGAAAATGGGGGACCCTGATGGAAACAAGACAAACGTCTTTCTCAGGTCTGCATCCCCTTAACAATTGTATGTATTGAGCCGTACTGTATTGTACCCATTCTGCAATCTGTTAAATAAAGTTTTCATTCATTCATTCATTCATTCATTCATTCATTCATTCATTCATTCATTCATTCATTCATTCATTCATTCATTCATTCATTCAGTGCCACTACTCCTGGCTGCACCGTGGCCACAGGCAAAGTGAAGTCCAGTAGTGGAATATGGACGTGTTTTTAATCGTCACGTTTTGCGTGGTCAATTTAATTTGCATACAACGCGGTATCTATCTATCTATCTATCTATCTATCTATCTATCTATCTATCTATCTATCTATCTATCTATCTATCTATCTATCTATCTATCTATCTATCTATCTATCTATCTATCTATCTATCTATCTATCTATCTATCTATCTATCTATCTATCTATCTATCTATCTATCTATCTATCTATCTATCTATCTATCTATCTATCTATCTATCTATCTATCTATCTATCTATCTATCTATCTATCTATCTATCTATCTATCTATCTATCTATCTATCTATCTATCTATCTATCTATCTATCTATCTATCTATCTATCTATCTATCTATCTATCTATCTATCTATCTATCTATCTATCTATCTATCTATCTATCTATCTATCTATCTATCTATCTATCTATCTATCTATCTATCTATCTATCTATCTATCTATCTATCTATCTATCTATCTATCTATCTATCTATCTATCTATCTATCTATCTATCTATCTATCTATCTATCTATCTATCTATCTATCTATCTATCTATCTATCTATCTATCTATCTATCTATCTATCTATCTATCTATCTATCTATCTATCTATCTATCTATCTATCTATCTATCTATCTATCTATCTATCTATCTATCTATCTATCTATCTATCTATCTATCTATCTATCTATCTATCTATCTATCTATCTATCTATCTATCTATCTATCTATCTATCTATCTATCTATCTATCTATCTATCTATCTATCTATCTATCTATCTATCTATCTATCTATCTATCTATCTATCTATCTATCTATCTATCTATCTATCTATCTATCTATCTATCTATCTATCTATCTATCTATCTATCTATCTATCTATCTATCTATCTATCTATCTATCTATCTATCTATCTATCTATCTATCTATCTATCTATCTATCTATCTATCTATCTATCTATCTATCTATCTATCTATCTATCTATCTATCTATCTATCTATCTATCTATCTATCTATCTATCTATCTATCTATCTATCTATCTATCTATCTATCTATCTATCTATCTATCTATCTATCTATCTATCTATCTATCTATCTATCTATCTATCTATCTATCTATCTATCTATCTATCTATCTATCTATCTATCTATCTATCTATCTATCTATCTATCTATCTATCTATCTATCTATCTATCTATCTATCTATCTATCTATTTATTTATTTGAACATTTAACACATTTCCCATTTCAATGTGACCGATCCACAAAATGTTTCTTTTTCTGCAGCCTTACTTTTCATTTGGTGAATACGACTTTGCTTTTCTGTTGATAACGTATAGGCTACATTGATTACTGTAATGAGGTAGTTGGTATAAATGATCAAGTTTAAATGGGCTTACTGTAACCATTCTTACAGAAATGTGCAGTGTGGTGGGCTATACCACCCTCAACCTTTCACACTAGGTAAGCACGACATTCAAAATCACACAGAGAGATTCATTCCTTGGTACCAAGCAGCACAACATTGGTCGCCTGGAAAGCAAACACAATGACATGCTGTACAAGACTGAAAATGTGTAATCATAAGCATATTAAACTTATGATAAAAAAACAAGTTAGTGCAATAGTTTTTTTTTGTGAGTAGGCTAAATAAATGTCTGCATCATCTACTGCAGCATGCAACTTGTATTAGCATATAGTCCCATTGTGTTCAATGACATCAAGACCATAGGAAGATTCTCCATAGCCAGGGCCGGCCCGTCCTACAAGCCATTCAGGCAGTCGCCTAGGGCCCCGAAAGGGGGTGCACTCATAGTAAAACAATATATATATTAATATTATTATATATATTTTTTAATATATATAATACTATGAGTGGGGCCCCTGCCCTCCTTTGCTCAACATCCGAGATAAACACTGACTGGTGAAATTAGGTGTCTGCAAAGATGATTGAGGCCATGGTTACACTGGGCTAATACAGGAACGTTTTGTTGCTGAATGATTACGTTTGCATGTCCAAGTTAAAAATAAACGCAGTTTTGGCAGGAAAACGTGTTCCCCTAGCGGGAACGCTGAAAAGGTGTTTTCGTTTTGGAAACTCGCCGACAATGGTGCCATGTAAATAATCTGCGCAAGCCGGATACAGAGCCATTCTGCCCAATGCCCATGCGCAGTAGAGACCCGCACGGTTATTTCCAGTGTTTACAGCAGAGCTGTCCCAAGTAGTATTGTATTGTACCCATTCTGCAATCTGTTAAATAAAGTTTACCTCCATTCATTCTTCTAGCATTAACGTTACCAAGCTGCTAGCCACAATGCTATACTGTTATAATGGCATATCCCAATCACGTTAGCACGTAAGCTAACAAAATCGGCGATATTTTTGTGAGACTAAACTCCGCTCTTGGTGGTCAATTGTGTTGTCAAGTTATTGTTATAAGGAGCCCAGTCCAAGCTACAACAGTCTGCATTCCCTTAACAATTGTTTGTATTGAGCCGTATTGTATTGTACCCATTCTGCAATCTGTTAAATAAAGTTTACATCCATTCATTCTGCTAGCATTAACATTACCAAGCTGCTAGCCACAATGCTATACTGTTATAATGGCATATCCCAATCACGTTAGCACGTAAGCTAACACAATCTGCAATATTTTTGTGAGACTAAACTCCGCTCTTGGTGGTCAATTGTGTTGATGTTAGTTTTGTTTCATCAACAAATCATCAACAAATGAGGCAGAACACACGGTGAATGTATCCGTTTTTGTTTATTGCACTTTATTTCTTGCTGAAAAATAAATGCTATGTGGCTAAATGGCTCATGCGAGGTATAAAGATGGTGGCTTTTGAGATTTTGAGCAGGATGTGGAGTGACTCATTTAACCTTTCTGATTGGTTGAAAATGGCCTTCATGTTTGAACTGCATCGCCACCTACTGCTTTGGCATTGTACTAGATGTATGGACATCACTCGGTGGTCAGGAGACAAAACGATGTCTAACTTGCCTGCCATTACGTAGCGTTCTGAAAAGCGAAACTGAAACTGAAAACTGAAACGAAAACTGGCCATAGTGTAACCGCAGCCTCTGTAGTCTGGTGAATAAATTTCACCAGTTACAATGTTTCTCTCTGACGTTTTCAGGATCTTGCCTAAAGCCCAACAGACCCACGGGCCGGCCCTGTCCATAGCTGTGGTATTTGCTATATGATTAGACCATATAGTTCCTGGCTTGGACAATCTCGCAATAGTCAGGATGGTATTAGAGGCACTATTCCATGTTCCACTGAGGACTATCAACCTGCGTATCTATCTCCACTCAACCCCACCCTCCTCCTTCCCCACTCTGCCTTTAGTCATCTACTTCCACTGCTAAGCTCTGCTTTATGGCTTCTGCACTTATTAGTAAGATGCTCATAGTGCACTGATTCACACATTCTCACTTATTCTTCTATTTGCACATAATGTTGTATGTTCCTCTGGATAAGTTATTTGGGATGAATGACACAAATTTAAATGCATAGTATTCTTGTTCCTCATATCATTCTAATGTTTATTGTAATTAACAGTCTGGGCCTTCGGATGCTCATGTTCAATATTTATGTCAAATGGGCCATTTCTTCCTAATGAAAATGTGCAACACTGTCAGTAAGAATAATATCTCTGCTATTTGTAACGGGTATCATCTTAAATCTACTCTGTTGAATAATTAAGGGTTTTTGAAAGTTATTATTAAATTAGCGATGACATTATTATTTTTTTAATCAATTGCAACCTTGATGGGCATCCTACCATCATGCATGATCTCCTCTAATGGAATAATAAAATGTTATATCTCAATAATTTTTGTCCAATGACCCCAAACTGATGGTCTACTCTAAGTCTACGTTCACAGTAAAAGTGATGGATCGGTACTCAGTAATGGCCAGTTCTTAAAGGATAACTTCGCCCCCAATGCCTTGAATTAGAGAAGATCTATTTTTCTTCTTGCATGTCTCCACGGTGAACATAGAATCTGTGACTTGATGAATTGAAGTTGATGGAGATTTGGTTTAACAACAGCAAAACTATATCAAAACATATAGCAAATGCATGTGTTTGTAAAGCACTGAGCATGCGACTGGATAAATGAGACTTGGATTATGCTGCACAAGGTGTGAGAGAGTTTGTAAATGGTATGTTTTGATATAGTTTACAACAATCATTGCGGTTGCGGGCGAGCGTTGCACATTACAACCACTGGAGGCTACATGTAATCCTTATTTATTTATTCATTTGTCATTATGATCTGGCAATTCAATGCAATGGCAACAGTTCATCAACATTCAGTGATAACACTGTTTCCTAAGTGAGCAAACAAACAAAAACAACAACAACAACAACAACAACAACAACAACAACAACAACAACAACAACAACAACAACAACAACAACAACAACAACAACAACAACAACAATGCAGATGGAGGAGCCAAATGGTGTATGTATATTGTCATTATAAGCTCCTTAGATCAGCCAGCCACCTTGATGAATGTTGAGCTGGAGATGTTGTAATTGATAGGGTTTTGGAGCCACTGTCAGCAGTAAATCAAATATTTGTCTTGCCCCCATCTGGCTCCTACACAACAGTTATAACTCAGCAGCAGCAGCAGCAGCAGCAGCAGCAGCAGCAATACAGTAATGAAACAAGATGACATTATGCTCGAGTCGCATAACAGGGAAAGACATTTGATGCATTCACTATAAAGGCCAAGGTCCCTTTACAGCCAAAGAAATCTGCTGCAGTCCACAAAGTCAGTGGTCAGACGACTGAAAGAACAGTAGGGACTTTGCCTCAGTAAGGAAATGCGATGCTTTATATTCATTGAAACACATTCCTTTGTCACAATACAATACGGGTGAATAAAATACCCAAATATCTGTTGTGTAACACTGAACATGCCTCGCAGACAAGTTGGACCCCGATTACAGAAACATGTAATACATACATGTTTGCACAGGTTTAAAAAAAATACCTACAGTGTTGTTGCTTAATATTCTCGTAGATACCGTCAATCCAACTTCTATGTAATAATGAATGCAGTGATGCCTTTGGGGTTGTTTGTGTGACCCATCGCAACAATACATTATACAACACATTACAATATTGAAACCTTTATTTATACTAACTCAGGTGGGCTCTGAGGTGAGGCCACCTCATTTACAGAACTGCTGAGTGTACAACAAGATAAAACAACAAAACAATGTGCAGTGCAATCAGTTAAACAACAGTTACAACAACAGGGCGGTCAGGTGGCGTAGCGGAGATTGCGCTCGTCACCAATGCAAGAGGCTGCGGTCTCGACTCCCGGAGTTAGCATTGCCTTGGCTTGGGCTGATCGCTATACTAACTAGTTTGGCTGGGTTAGGGGGAGGGAAGCCGTGGGTGGGAAACTGGCGTTGTGGACAGCGACGCCTACGGGTCAGGTCTGGGCGCTTGCTCAGCGGAGGCAGGACTTGAGGAAGGCAGTGTGACCTCCCACGCGTTACACTTCACCAATGAGAGCCCTCGCTGCCAGGTGAGAAGAGAGCCACTGGCTGTCGCCACATGTGTTGGAGGAAGCGTGCGGATACTTCAGGGTTCCCTTGTACCGACCAGTAGGAGAACATGCGCACAACAACCAGGTAAGGGAGGGGGGGGAATTGGCACAACGACTAAATTGGGACGGGGAGAAAACAGAGAAAAAAATCGGAGAAAGAGAGATAAAAAAAATAAAATAATAATAAACAGTTACAACATGAATCATAGAAGGCGGCTGGGTGGTGCAGTGGAGATTGCACTCGTCACCAATGCAAGAGACTCCAGTCTCGAATCCGGGTGTCAGCATTGCCTCCGGCTTGGGCCGGCCGTCATACTGGCTCAATTGGCAGAGCCAGCGGGTGGAAGTCGATGGGTGGGGCGTGTACACTTTTACCAACACACTTGCAGTTCCACGTTCTGGTTCTGCGATCTGATTGGCCACTGACGTTTCTCTCTGCGCCAATCGCCACGTAGCTGCCGCCTCGCCTAGTTCTGCTCTACTATCCTCAGTTAGTAGTCACAATTTATACAAATGGAAGTATTGATTTCGCTGCAATGAATCATATCTAACGTTAACACAAACCTAAACTAACTTTACTAACTTTAGGTTAGTTTAGGTTCGTTTTAACGTTAGATAATGTACAAAATAAACGTATTTCCGGTGCTTTAGACGTCGCTCTTTTATTTTTAAACCCCAGACCGGAAGTAAAAATTATGCTTATTTTTCTGCTTGTGTGTCCGGTTCTGTGTTTGTTGGTTTTAACGTTAGCTGTTGTATTAAATTAATTGATTGCTGTTTAACTTGTCCGTGTCCAGTCCTTTTGATTAGCCTCACCGTTCATTGTAAACAATGATGCATGTAATTATATTAACGTTACTGTGTTGTTGTAGCTATGTTAATAAATTCTGAATGGCATTAACGTTAGTTGGGTATGATAGCATTGAATAGCATCAACGCTAGCTGGCTGGCTACAACGAATTCTCACAAACTGGCATCGTAAAATATCAACACCAGCCATGGGAATAACTTTAATCGCCAAGGTAAGATGATTTGAAGGCGTATGCTATGGAAGTCCCCGGCGGCTCCACTTTGTTGAAATGTACATATAACTATGGCTATAAGATAACCACCAGTTAATTAAAATAAGATAGTAGAGCAGAACTAGGCGAGGCGGCAGCTACGTGGCGATTGGCGCAGAGAGAAACGTCAGTGGCCAATCAGATCGCAGAACCCGAACGTGGAACTGCAAGTGTGTTGGTAAAAGACTACACGCGGAGGTGACACATGATGCAAAGCAATGCAACCGACCAGTGGGGGGCATAGTCGAGCAACGTTCAAGACATGGGAGGGGAGAATTGGAAACACGAAATTGGGATGGGAGAAAAATTGAAAATAAGGAGAAAAAGTGCATACAAAATTATAAAATAAATACATGAATCATAGAGAAATGAAATCAGACATGTCAATTCCGTAAGGGAAGCAAGAACTTCCAACTTTAACTTTGACTGAATGTCATTCCAGGACTTTGGGGCTGCATAAGAGAATGCTGTCCTGCCGAGTCCTGTACTAGTCCGTGGAACTTTAAATGTGATCCAGTTACTAGTTTGATGACTGGAGCATTCCTGTCCTGTCCATATATGGTGGCTGTTTGCCGGTCAATGCCTTGAAAATGTACAAGAGCCAATGATAGTCTCGCCGAGCTGCCAGGGATGGCCAACGAACCTTACTGTAAAGGATACAATGGTGTGTATCATACCTATCTCCAGTAATAAATCGAAGTGCAGAGTGGTACACAGAGTCCAAGGGTTTCAGGGTGGAAGCTGAAGCGTGACGATAAATGACATCTCCATAATCAAGAACAGATACAAATATTGACTCACCAACTCTTTTCCAACAGAATTGAGGGAATCTTGAGCGATTTCTGTACAGAAAGCCAACCTTTTGGTGCAGCTTAGTTTCTCAGTATGAAATATAAAGGTACATTATTTTTTGTCTAATTTGTGTACCATTTAGTGATGATATCTGTAAACTATTGTAATAATTTTTTTTCCCCCTGGAAAATATCATGAATTTTGTTTGATTAGAATTGAGAACAAGCTTACAAGTGACAGTGCGCCTCATTTCATGGGCACATGATACAGCACTCATGATATCGCCCCAACAGGTCCACGGAGGACGCCATAGCCCATGTGCTGCACACAGCAGCATCACACCTGGACAAGAGGCAGTGAGAATGCTGTTCATCGACTACAGCTCAGCATTCAATACCATAGTCCTCTCCAAACTCATAGCCAAGCTCAGGCACCTGGGCTTGAACTATGACCTCTGCCAGTGGGTCTTGGACTTCCTGACGGGTAGACCCCAGGTGGTGAGAGCAGGCAACTGCACCTGCTCATCCATCACGCTCAACATAAGGGCCCCCCAGGGCTGTGTTCTGAGTCCCCTCCTCTACTCGCTGTACACACACGACTGTGTGGCACAGTGGAACAACAACACAATCATCAAATTTGCTGATGACACAGTAGTGGTGGGCCTGATCTCTGCCAACGACAAGAGGGCCTAACTGGAAGAGGTACAAAAAAAACTGTCGCAGTCCACATATCCAAGGACTTGACATGGACCACACACATTGACAGTGTTGTGAAAAAGGCACGGCAACGCCTCTACTTCCTTAGGCGCCTAAGGAAGTTCCAAGTCAGTCAGAAGATCCTTAAGAACTTCTACTCATGCACAATAGAGAGCATCCTGACTGGCAATATCATCTCCTGGTTTGGGAATAGCACCGCACAAGACCGTAGCAGACTACAGAGTGGCCCATTCAGCCGAACGCACAATTGGAGGGGGGCTTCCCACTCTCCAAGACATTTACAACAAGCGGTGCATGGGCAAGGCTAAGAGAATAATCAAAGACTCCAGCAGTGGCGGCTGCTACATTCTTTCCATGGGAGGGCGCTCGAGGGCGCTATACCAAACATTTTGCAAACATATGTACCACGCATTGGCATGTCACTGGCAGCCTTCAGCTGACCAAGCTACCAGTCAAATAAAGTACAGTCTAATTCACAACTTGAAACACAATATATAAATATAAAAGTTAGAAACAAACTCGCTCCGTCTCAAACACACGCAGAGAGAGAGAGAGAGAGAGAGAGAGAGAGAGAGAGAGAGAGAGAGAGAGATAGAGAGAGAGAGAGAGAGAGAGAGAGAGAGAGAGAGAGAGCGTTAGCTGAGTGGCTGAGAGAGAGAGAGAATCACGTTAGAGAGAGAGAGAGAGAGAATCATGTTAGAGAAGAATCACGTTAGAGAGAGAGAGAGAGAGAGAGAGAGAGAGAGAGAGAGAGAGAGAGAGAGAGAGAGAGAGAGAGAGAGAGAGAGAGAGAGAGAGAGAGAGAGAGAGAGAGAGAGAGAGAGAGAGAGAGAGAGAGAGAGAGAGAGAGAGAGAGAGAGAGGAGAAGCATTAGCTGAGTGGCTGAGAGAGAGAGAGAGAATCACGTTAGAGAGAGAGAGAGAGAGAATCACGTTAGAGAGAGAGAGAGAGAGAGAGAGAGAGAGAGAGAGAGAGAGAGAGAGAGAGAGAGAGAGAGAGAGAGAGAGAGAGAGAGAGAGAGAGAGAGAGAGAGCAAATCTACCTTGTTGTTAAATTGACAGCAGGCAGAAGGGCTTGATAAAGTATATCCACTCCGTCCATTGTCCAGACTGTGTTGTTGATGTCCATTGTCCGATTGTCCCTCCACACTGCATCCATATATAGCTTCTTGTTAGCCAACAAGTACTGTGTGAGCTAACAACAACACAACAGCAACAGCATAAACTCACTTTGTTTAATTGAAACGTGGTGGGCTTGATAAAGTGTATAATCCGCTGTTGATGATGTATATCCAGACCACTGTCCAGACTGCATCCGCCATATAGCTTGTTGATTGATTGATTGATTGAAAACTTTATTAACAGATTGCAGAATGGGTACAATACAGTACAGCTCAATACACACAATTGTTAAGGGATGCAGACCAGAGAAAGACTTTCATCTTGTTTACATCAGGGTCCCCCATTTTCAATTCATCAGGACATATATGATGACATACAGATAGTCAGTACTGCTACATCTATACATTTATGACATACCAGATTTGCAAATACAGTACTGTTTGTGATACAGAAGGAGTCAAGAAAAGGGAGTATATACATTTGACGTAGAAACTGTACATTGGAGGAGGTTGGGTGGGGGGGGGGTTGGGTACATTGGGATATTGACAACCATACTGGGTAATTTACATTGGAGGTGGTTGGGGGGGGGGAGACACACTGTATAAACAAGCAAAACTGTACATTGAGGGGGGGGGGAGGAGACACTGTACAAACAAACAAAATTGTACATTGGACTATTGACAAAACCATACTAGGTAAATTACTGTACATTGGAGGGGGTTGGGTTAGGATATTTACAGGGGCCAGTTTTGAATTGCAGTCTCCCGTAGGTGTCCCTTGAGAGAGGTTTTGAAAGTGGGTAGTGATCCACATTCCTTTACAGCTTTGGGTAGGGCGTTCCACATTGATGTGGCATAATTGTGAAACGTGTTTAGTCCCTTATTTGAGCCGAATCTGGGTTTAACATGATTTGTGGAGCTCCCTCTGGTGTTGTGATCGTGGTATTCACTGACCTTTGGGAAGTATTTTGACATGTACATGGGTACCTTGGTCGTGTAGTGTATCTTGTAGACCAGGCCCATTGCAAGTTGCTGTACTCTGTCGTCTACTCTAAGCCATCCTAGGTTGTCAAAGTGGGCAGGGGTGAGGTGGGTTCTAGGAGTAAGGTCAAGCAGTAGTCTGACCAGTTTGTTTTGAGATGTTTGTAATTTTGTTTTTAGCGCCTTTGAGGTGCTTTGGTACCATGAGGTGCAAGCATAGTCGTAGTACCCCTGAATGAGTGCTCCTGCCAGAGTCTTCAGGGTATTCTTGTTTACCAGAGAGGAGATCCGGTACAAGAATCGAGTTCGTTGGTTGACTTTTTTTATTACATTGGATGCCATTTTGTCACAGGAGAGATTAGCCTCTAGGATGGAACCCAGGTAGGTAATTTCATCTTTCCTTGTGATAATATTGTCACCCACTGTAACTGAGAAGCCGTCGGTCTTGCTGAGTTTGTTATTTGAACCGAAGAGAATGGACTCTGTTTTGCCCATGTGTAATGATAGTTTGTTATCAGCGAATCATATGCAGATTCTGCCTAGTTCCGAGCTGAGGGTTTTTTCAACCTGTAACTTGTTCTTGTCAGAGACCAGCAGGGCTGAGTCGTCCTCAAACAGGAACAAGTTGCAGTCACAAGCTGACGACATGTCATTTGCATAAATTAGGAACAGTAGCGGTCCTAGTATGCTTCCTTGTGGAACACCACAGCTCACTGTGAGGGGGGGGGGGATAGGGTACCGTTTACCTCCACCATCTGTTCCCTCCCCTCAAGGTAGGATTGCATCCAGCTCACTGATAGACTATCAAAACCAATTGCTTTTAGCTTGTCAATCAGAATGGAGTGATTGACTGTGTCAAAGGCCTTTTGTAGGTCCAGCATGACCATGCCGCAGTATTTGCCTGCGTCCACCTCTTGTTTGATGTGGTCATTCAAATAGAGAAGGCATGTGTCAGTGGAGTGGGATGTTCTGAAGCCAGATTGGAATTCGTAGATTAGATTTTTTTCCGCTAGGTACTTTTCGACCTGTTCATAGACTATTTTTTCCATGACTTTCGAGATGGAGGTGAGAATAGAAACAGGGCGGTAGTTGCCTGGGTCTAATTTGCTGCCCTTTTTGTGCAGAGGGGTCACCCTCGCAATTTTGAAGTCCTTGGGGACGTGTCCCTGTTTTATGGAGAGGTTTATTATGTGTGTGATGATTGGGGTGATTGCGGCTGCTGAGTCTCTGAGGAATTTGGAGGGGATGTTGTCATGGCCAGTGGCCTTGTTAGGTTGGAGGGCGCTCAGTGTCACTATGTTTATGTTTGAGAATCTGGTTTTAAGTTTTTTACTGCATCCTAGTTGATTATTGAGTAATTTCCAAAGTTCACGTGGTTTGTTTTTGTTTTCCTCAGTTTTGTCATTGATGAAATTATTTTTTGCAGTTTTGATCATGGAGTTTACGTCGTTTCTTAGTCTGTTTCTTTCTAGTTTGAGTTCAGTCACGTGGGCTTGGAGTTCACTGCTCGTGCTTTTAGTAAGCTTTGACTGACTTTTACGAAACTCAGAGCATTTTTTGTCTCTGGTTTTCATAGCGGCCAGTATTTCGGAGTGCATCCACGGCTCAGCGCGATTTTTTACCCTGGTGGTTCTTAGGGGGGCCATGTCGTTTAGTATTGTTGAGAATTTGGTTTTGAAACCAAGCCATGTTTCTTCAACCAGTGTACCATTGAGTTCATCTGACCAGTCCAGACTCTCCAGTTCAAGGTTGAAGGCCTCGCTAGAGTAGGTTTTGAGGTCTCTAGATGTGACTGTTTTGTGGCAGCCAGCCTTTTGTTTTAGTTTTTTGCGGGTACAAGCCAAGTGTTAGCTCAGCTGTTAGCACCACACAACAAGACAGTACTTGATTTATTTGTCCATTTCCGCGTCGAACAGACTGCAAACTACCTGGCGTTCTATCGCCATGCTCTAAGACAAACTCTAACCTTAACCAACTTTGAAAGAGTGCCTAAGCTTAACCGTCGAAAGAACTTGCAGTCACGCTCTAAGACAAATAGCTGCATCTCACAACAACACAACTATCTCTACCAAGCTAGAAAACCTAAAATTGGAACATAGAAAAGTGGCGTCGGCCAATCAGAGAGCGTCTCCGCGAAATGCTGCTACGTACAAAAATACTGGCGTCGGCCAATCAGAGAGCGTCTCCGCGAAATGCGGCTACGGAAATTCTTGACGCTGCTGCCTAGACCGCTTCAAATCGCGCCCGGTTTCCAACATAATAGTCATATTTCAACGCACAACACGTTACACACTGATTGGCTGCGACGGATACAGCGATCAAACAGTGATACGCACTCAGAGCGCTATTGCGTCTAGCCCGGGCCGAGAAATACGGCTAGAGGAGAAATGCGGCAGGAGAAATGAGCAGGAGTGAGTCACTTCCTGTTCAGGAAAACGAGTATTTTTTATTTTATATATTAACGTTATATTGTGCATTGGAAACACAAACATACTTAAAATGAGTAAATATTATTCATTTTAAACATGTTTATATTATTTATAGGGCTATAAAACTAAAAACTAAAAAAAAAAAATCTTCTTCTCTGATTTAACAGGTGGGCACTGTTAAACAGGTGGCCACTGGACTCCAGCCACCCACACAACTGCCTCTTTGAACTGATGCAGTCAGGCAAGCAATACCGGAGTCTCATGGCAAGCACAGAGAGACTCAGAAGAAGCTTCTATCCTCAGGCCATCAGAATGCTAAATGACAATAACACTATGCAACAACCATCAAATGTACTCACAATACACACATCCACACGCACACACTCACTTTAAACAAACAACTCACTGCAGCACCCACTTTACCCACTTTAGACACCTAAACACACTTTATATTTATTGGTAAAGAATTTGCACTACAACCCATACCTCATTACACCTTACTGTAAATTGTACCTAAATTGTACCTCATCCCATTTCTGCATTGTACTGTATAGTATATAGTATATTGTATTGTAACTCAGTTACTTTTCTACTCCGCATTGTACATATATGTATATATTGAACACTTTGTCTACATACTTGACTTCTATTTTATACTTACTATACTTATTTTATACTTATCAATTTTTATCTAGCACAATCTCTGGAGCAAAACAGAAAGAAGCATTTTATATAAAAGTATTCTGTACTTCTGTATGACAACTAATAAAGAAACTTGAAACTCTACCTTTTGAATACATACATGCAGTCACAACATGGCCATCGCTGAGGCCAATTAGAACGCAGGTGCATAATGTTTGCATAAATAAATTCTGCAGCAGGGGGGGGGGGGGGGGGGCTGACTGCTGTACCAGCAGTGAAAGAAACGGTGGAAGTATCTTTGACAAAGAACAGGAACACCAGGCTCTCACCAGCCATTGAGATGAGACACATGCGCTGCTTTTCCCAAACTTCCTCCTCCAGCTGAATCAGGTCATGTGCCGTTCTCCACGACAGAGGAACTGACTCATGTTCCTTTAAACAGCCTCGCTGGGGAGTAGATTGAATTATTCCAAGTTTTCAAGTTTGTTTATTAAATATCACAATAAAATACACGTACTTTACGGTGAAATGCTTGGTTCTGTATGAGCCCCTGAGGGTGTGCTTCATACAGTAAAAAAGTAAGTAAGGAGGAATATACAATATACATATATACAATACACAGTACAATATACAATCTAAAGTACTAGGTACAGTCTAAGTACAGTGAGTAAAAAATTAGTAAACAGTGAGGTACAATGCAGAAAATGAGGTATAAAACTTTGAGGTAAGGTGCAATTGCAAATGAGGTATGAATGTATTGCAAATCTTCCTATAGTCTAACCATGTTTTATTTGAATTGTGGCATAGATTAAATAGACATGTTGTTTTTGTATAATGTTCATACACGGTACATTTCGCATAGTAAATCTTACTCAAACTGAGTAAATTTTACTCAAACTGAGTAACATTTACTGTGCGAAATTGACTGTGTATTTACTTAATAGACTTATCACACTTGAGTATTGCTCGCGGGAGGGGTTGTAAGTGTGTGTAAGTAAATATAACTTTTTTTATCGAACAATGCGCTGATGAATCCCTCGTGTTTGCTAAAAGGCTGAGCGGTGGCCTAAATGCTCAAAGTTGAATTACTTTCAGCAACTTTTCAAGACGGCACTTAGTGCAGTTTTAGCATTTTTTATGAAAAAGTCTGCCTTGGGCTGAAGTGCTGAAAGCAACATTAAATATTGATCGAGTGAGGCCTCGGGCACTGCTTGCACCCTACTTTGATACACCCAATCATTCACTCTACTTACACAACTCACACAGCACTGAGCCTGTTTCCTCCAGAAGACGTCTCAACATGTGACACGTTCGCCTCCAAATCAACCACCAACAGCCATTGAGATATTCTCCCTCTATACCTCTCTCTTCCTCTCTGTCTCTTTCCCTCTCTCCCCCACCCTCTCTCTCTCACTTTCCATTCCTCAAATGTGCCCGTTTCCATGGCGAGTGGTTAAGAGGCAAGCCATAAACACAACAACCCCCACCCTCACAGCATCCTGCACACCCCCTCACTCACCCAAGTCTGATTGATGTTCTGTATTCAGTAGCTGGAAGCACCTTCCTCACTACCAAACATTAACAGGCAATAGGAGTGAGGGTCCCTCGGCTGCTGTATTTCTGACGGAAACATCAAAACAATAATTTATTACTGATAGTATAGTACATTAACAGTAAAAAGGGCATTTACTGCTCCTTGTGAAAATGTGTCATTGTCATTGTTATTGGTGGAAACAGTCAAATGTCCTTTCCCACAGTTGTATGTGCTGTAATAATAGGAAGAAGGGGGGGGAAATGTATTACTGTATGTATTTGTATGTGAACTGAATTGGTAGAACCTTCCTGAATTTCTTGGGCAAAATCGTTCAAAACCCTGTTAAAAAGGGGCAAATGTAAATGCAAGAATATCCAGCACTGCAATACAATACAATAATGCATACAAACCGAGAGAGACTGAAAAACTTTTTTAATTTCCTGTTCTTCATTGTCCACTGTAATCCCAGTTTTAGGGGTCTTATAAATATATTTGAGGGCATTCAAGGTGCCTGAAGAAATCTCCAAGAAATATCATGTAATATCTCGGATTTGTGAGTATAATCTCATTCTCTTACGTCATCAGAACACCAGGGTCACTCAGAGAGGTCGAGGTAGGGCATCACGAAAAGGCTAGAAAAAACAGAGAGAGAGAGAGAGAGAGAGAGAGAGAGAGAGAGAGAGAGAGAGAGAGAGAGAGAGAGAGAGAGAGAGAGAGAGAGAGAGAGAGAGAGAGAGAAAACAAGCCATAAACGCATTCATATTCAGTGTTACACAAGTGTGAGGAGATTGGAAAGAGAGAGACCGCACAGCTCACCTCAGGGGATGAGATAATAATAATGAAAGAAAATCAAATCAAATATCCTCATCAGCAGACAAAACATCTTAAAGAACAACCTATTTTTCTTTCTATTCCATTCCATTTGGGGATAGTCTCAAAGATAATGGACTCTTCAATTTAGCAACAGGTATAAGAACTAATTTGGTAGATTCAGTCAGTTTAGCTCACAAATCAATTTTCTCTCAATCTCACCTGGGCAGGGACGTGCACAGGACTTTAGAGGGGCAGGTGCTCAAAGGCTGAAAAGGGCACTGGGCCTGTGCTATTTTTGGGGGCACTTTTTGGGCGGGGAGGGGCCTTTTTATGCTTTTTGGGGGGTTTTGGTGATCAAATATTGAATATTGAACTATAATAATCAGTGCAGGAGCTCACTTATCCTTGAAAGACACTTTTAGCACTGACTTAAAAGGCCCATACATCTCCATAAATATTCAGGGCAGAGGGAATAAGTGCTTACCCTACAGACCCCAAGTCTGTTAGGACAGCAGACTCGGTTGGCACTGCTCAAAACGTACCTTTTTAAAATAGCTTTTAAATGAATTATTATCTTTATTTCATTGTCTTATTTTTCTTTATTTCTATACATTTTACTTAAATATTTTATTATAATTTGTATCATTGTTTTATGTAGTTTTTTTAATCATTTTATTTGTTCTTTTTTAATGTCAACATATTATTTAAATTATTCAAATGGAACTCAAACATGTTCCGTTGTGATGTCACCAGTGTTGGGCAAGTTACTTTTAAAAAGTAACTAGTTACAGTTACTAGTTACTTCTTCCAAAAAGTAACTAAATTACTTACCCAGTTACAAATTATAAAAGTAACTAGTTACTTCAGAAAGTAACTATTGCCTTACTTTCAAGTAAATATCTTACATAAACAACATACACAAATCTAAACTATTTTAATGTTGCTGTGGGACAAAGTGAGACTAGCCTCCAATCAGATGCCATGTATGTAGATATTATAATTACTATGTTTATATAGTGGATCATACAAATACAATAGATGTTTTGGAACTTTTGATATGTATTGCCCCTCAACAGGCCACAACTGGGCAACATTAAATTATGCTTGTTAAGCACTATACCAAAAATGAATAACAAATATATTGTGGTGACACTTATCACGCACAATTGGTGCAGACATTCACTGGACTTGAGGAGCAGAGGAATGCTCCTTTAAGCCTGGGGATTCTGGGAACGGTGTGGGTATTTGGTGACGTATATTAGGTCACCTGTCAGCTGTCAGCTGGCTGCTGTCACTTTGAAGTAGTAACGTTAAACGCCTCTGCACTCTGTTTGATGTATGTAATTTATGTTGGGAAGTAAAGGAAAGACTCGACTACCGTCTCCCGTTTCATCCTTTCTTGCGATCCCACATTGGTGACCTGAAGTACGTGAATATTACATCATGACGGACGGAGAAGTGAACATTGTCTACGCCGCTGCAATTAAGTTACCCGACTTCTGGCATCACAGCCCTCAACCCTGGTTTCAACACATTGAAGCTCAGTTCGAGTTGAGAGGAATAACACAGGATGTTACGAAATATTATCATGTGGTAGCAGCATTGGATGCCCAGACGACGGCCCGCGCTATGGGGCTGCTGGAAGCCCCGCCAGCTGCCGGCAAATATGACGCTATCAAGGCATTCCTTTTGCAATTATTTGAACTGTCGGAAATTGAAAAGGCGGATCGTCTATTGTCACTTAACGGCCTCGGCGACGGCAAGCCGTCCGAACTGATGGACAGGATGCTGTCCGTTTTGGGCTCGACAGATCCCTCTTTTTTGTTTAAGCATGTTTTCATGCGTCAGCTCCCAGCGCCTGTGCGCACCGCCCTGGCCAGCTCTCCCGTCTCCTTCACCAAGGACTACCGCGCGCTGGCTGCCGAGGCGGACAGGATTTATCTCGCCAACTGGCAGCAGTTTGTGCATGCGCTGCTTCCAGCCTACCACCCACCTACCCACCTAGTGGACGCTGCGGACGCCGCTGCAGCAGTGACTGCCCGTCGCCAGGGTAACAGTGGATGGTGTTATTTCCATAACCGGTTTGGCGCCAGGGCCAAACAGTGTCGCCCACCGTGCAATTACAGTGACCAGGGAAACGCCAGGGCCAATGCTCATTAACAGCCATGAGCGTTGGCGGAGGCAGCAGGCTGCTATTTATTAAGGACACTGTAGTAAATTCCTACAGAACCCTACAATAATCTGAGGTTATTGTAGTACAGTACAAATGAGATTGCTTATCTGGAAGGAGGAGAAAGGGATCATATTGGTAGAATTGTTGATCTCTTCATCTGACTTAAAGCAGATTGAAGAATTAAACGTGTAGCCAGACAAAACCATGAACTATAGTCCAATTCAACATTTATTTGATCAGAGCCAGAGGCCAAGGTGAATAGGACAAAAGATTATCAGAAAACATTAACAGGGCTGTCTGTGTACAGAAATCACAATCAGTCACTTGGTAACATAATTTGAACATACATTGACCATACTGCACACATTATACATGAGTAAATCTGGTTTCAGATATTAAGGATTACACTAAACTTAAACAACAAATGGTGTTTCCCATGTATTTACTCACATAAAATGCAACACAGCACAGCATCAGTCAGTCTCTTGGTGGTGGAGCGGTGGAGCCACAGACCCCTGGGGTTGGTTTGGTCTGGGCTCCCGAACTACCATTTTGTGTCCTCTTATATACTATAATTTCTAGCCAATAATAGAATACAGTTGGTCTGTGGGCGATCTCCTGTGGGGGCTGGCAGCCCCCACCTCTGGGTTTCTCTGTGGGTTCCTGTTGGGTCTTGTCTCACGGGTGGGGGCTGGCATGATGTCCTCTGGTGGGGTGGTGTGAATACGCTTTGACCCTTTGGGCCATATTACCATACAGTACTAATCTGGTCACATAGTGGGGGTGGAGAATGGCTCTCTGTCACCCCTGTTCCATCCATATTTAGCACTGAAAACCCACTCTGCTAGTTGACAGAGTAGCTGTGATGACTTCTTTAACAAGAGTGTAATCACCCGTCAAACCTTATTTCTAATATTATGGTTTACTCTTTTGATACTAAACAGTTGATTAATAGATCCATGACTCTTCAGCATGTAATCAGCATTTACATACAGTCAGTTTGAGTGAGGGCTTTGTGACCTGTAACTATTCCCCTACATACCATTTGGGTAAGCAGCCTTCTCATGAGAGGGGGTTAGTGTGGAATGTCTGTCTCTCCTACATTATGACTCTCTAATTATTCACACATATTATTTATGAAATTCAACGTCAATATTTACCACAACACCTTATTTGGCCGGCGACTACTAGTCGACTCGGGCGCGCAACGCAGCATCCTTCCTGCTACAGCTGTGGACACTATGGCTGGGGGCCACGGTCCCCCCATGGACGCTGCTAATGGCACGCCTATACGTACCTACGGAACCCGGTATGTAGAGGTGTGTTTTGGCGGGCGCCGTTTCGGGTGGGAGTTTGTCATGGCCGCTGTGTCAGTTCCTCTCCTCGGCACGGACTTCCTGTGTGCGTTCAGGCTGCTAGTGGACATTACAAACTGTCGCCTGATCGATGCTGTCTCCTTCGCTACCTACCCGTGCACGCTGGGAGGGCCAGGGACACTAGGTCTGTCCAACATGCTTGCTGCTGGGGATATATATCAGCGCCTCCTAGCGGAGTTCCCTATCCTCACCACGCCTACATTTTCCTCAGCAGTCGCTAAGCATGGCGTGGAGCACTATATAGCCACTGTCGGTCCCCCGGTCTATGCACGTGCTCGGCGCCTTGACCCAGCTAAGCTCTCCATTGCCAGGGAGGAATTTGCAACCATGGAACGCCTTGGAATTGTGCGCCGTTCTGACAGTCCGTGGGCCTCCCCCCTGCATATGGTCACTAAGGCTGAAGGTGGGTGGCATCCCTGTGGCGATTTCCGACGCCTAAACAACGCCACGACCCCGGACCGGTACCCCGTCCCGCATATACAGGACTTCTCCGCCCACCTGGCGGGGACCACCATCTTTTCCAAGGTGGACTTGGTGCGGGGATACCACCAGGTACCAGTTCACCCACGGGACGTTCCCAAGACGGCGGTCATCACTCCTTTTGGCCTGTTCGAGTTTCTGCGGATGCCCTTTGGCCTCAAGGGGGCGGCACAGACTTTCCAGCGACTGATGGACTCGGTGCTTGCGGGATATGGCATTCATGTTCGTATACTTGGACGACATTCTCGTAGCCAGCATGTCTGCAGAGGAGCACCTGACACATCTCAGGCAGTTGTTTGAGCGGCTCAGTGCACATGGGCTCATTGTTAACCCCGCCAAGTGCCAGTTCGGCCGGTCGTCTATTGATTTCCTCGGGCACAGGGTCTCAGCAGAGGGAGCCGTTCCGCTCCCTGCCAGGGTGGACGCCGTTGCCAGCTTTCCACGCCCCCGCACCGTGAAGTCCCTGCAGGAGTTCCTAGGCATGGTGAACTTCTACAACAGGTTCATTCCCCGTGCTGCTCACCTCATGCGCCCCTTGTATGAGGCCCTGCGTGGTAAGGACCCCAAGGCCGAGGTGGACTGGTCCCCGTGTACCGACGACGCTTTTTTGGGCGCTAAAACTGCACTGGCCAATGCCGCATTACTGGCACACCCATTTCCTACCGCCCCTATCGCCCTCACAACTGACGCCTCAGACTACGCAGTGGGGGCAGTGTACGAACAGTGGGTGGGGGGGGGCTGGCAACCGCTTGCTTTCTTCAGTCGCCAGCTGCGGGACAATGAAAGAAAGTACAGCACCTTTGACCGGGAGCTCCTAGGCCTCTTCCTGGCCATCAGGCACTTCAGATTCCTGCTGGAGGGCCGACGGTTTACTGCCTTTGTGGATCACAAGCCACTCACCTTCGCCATGGCCAAGGCCACCGAGCCGTGGTCAGGGCGCCAGCAGCGCCAACTCTCCGCCATCTCCGAGTTTACCACGGACTTACGGCATGTCGCAGGTAAAGACAACTACGTCGCTGACTGCCTCTCCCGGACGGTGGTGGGGGCCGTCCACTTGGGACTGGACTACGCTGCAATGGCTGCCGACCAGGCCACTGACAAGGACATGCAGGCCTACCGAACAGCCGACACTGGGCTAAGGTTAGAGGATGTGCAGGTTGGTATTGCCAACACCACGCTCCTCTGCGACGTCTCCACCGGTCAGCCCCGTCCGATGGTTCCCGCTGGCTGGCGGCGGCAGGTATTCGAAGCCATCCATGGCCTGTCGCACCCGGGGGTGAAGGCGTCAACTAAGCTGGTCAGTGCTAAATTCGTCTGGCATGGCCTCAGGAAGGACATCGCAGCCTGGGCCGGCTCCTGCGTGGCGTGCCAGCGTGCAAAGATACACCGTCACACCAAAGCCCCCTTGGCACCGTTTCTCGTGCCGGAGAGGCGCTTTGACCATGTCAATGTGGACCTGGTGGGTCCCCTGCCCCCCTCCCACGGGTTCACTCACCTCCTCACCATGGTGGACAGAACCACTAGGTGGCCGGAGGTGGTCCCGCTGGCATCGACCACATCCGCCGAGGTGGCCCGGGCGTTCATTGGGTCCTAGGTAGCCCGTTTTGGCACACCATCTGATCTCACATCCGACCGGGGCCCACAGTTTACGTCCGGGCTCTGGACTACAGTCGCCGAGGGCCTGGGAGTGAAGCTCCACCGCACCACAGCCTACAACCCACAGGGCAACGGCTTGTGTGAACGGTTTCACCGCTCTATGAAGGCTGCTCTGCGGGCCAGCCTTACGGACTGCAACTGGGTCGACCGGCTTCCCTGGGTCATGCTTGGCCTGCGCTCCGCCCCCAAAGAAGACCTGCAGGCCTCGGCTGCTGAGCTGGTGTACGGACAGCCGCTGCGAGTCCCTGGGGAGTTCCTCCCGGATGCCGAGGCTCCCTGGTCGGTCACCTCATCTCGGACTGTGCTCAGGGATGGCGCCGGTGCTTTCACCCCAGTCCCAACTTCCCAGCACTGCCTCCCGCAGTCCTACATGCCTAGGGATCTGCAGTCAGCCAGGTATGTTTTCATTCGCCATGACAGCCACCGTACTCCTCTGCAGCCCCCTTACGATGGCCCTTTTCGCGTCCTGGAGGCGGGCCCTAAGAACTTCATGGTGGACATTGGAGGAAGGTCAGAGCGGGTATCGGTCGACCGGCTCAAGCCTGCCCATTTGGACCTAGACAGGCCAGTTGAACTGGCCCGGCCCCCGCGGCGTGGACGACCCCCTGCCCGGCCCCTGCCAACTGCTTTTCCCTCTAGTCACCTCATATCTCCTGAATCCCCCCCACACGCCCCACACGCCCCAATCCCCACCTCTACCCCTGCACGGGTGATACGGACTCGTTTTGGGCGCCTGATCCGCCCCCCGCCTCGTTGACTGTGGATGATCTTTTGGGGGGTTATTGTGAATTCTGGGGGGGCCTGTGTGGTGACACTTATCACGCACAATTGGTGCAGACATTCACTGGACTTGAGGAGCAGAGGAATGCTCCTTTAAGCCTGGGGATTCTGGGAACGGTGTGGGTATTTGGTGACGTATATTAGGTCACCTGTCAGCTGTCAGCTGGCTGCTGTCACTTTGAAGTAGTAACGTTAAACACCTATGCACTCTGTTTGATGTATGTAATTTATGTTGGGAAGTAAAGGAAAGACTCGACTACCGTCTCCCGTTTCATCCTTTCTTGCGATCCCACAATATACTGATTGATTGAACATTTTAATTAACAGATTGCAGAATGGGTACAGTACAGTACAGTACAGCTCAATACACACAATTGTAAGGGGATGCAGACCAGAGACTTTCGTCTTGTTTACATCAGGGTCCCCCATTTTCAATTCATGACATTTATGACACCCAGTGGTTCCCAAAGTCGGGGTCGCGACCCAAAGGTGGGCCGCGAGCAGCCACGGGAGGACCGTGAGATGATTAAAAAATATATATATATATATTTTTTATTTTTTATTTTTTTGTCAGGCCACTGAACTTAGAAGCAGGCCAGGACAGTGTTTCTAGTTGTATTCTAAAATTCTATTCTATTGTATTCTAAAATGTGACTATATGGTTTTATATTAACTTAATAAATAAACAAAAACGAAAAATCTACTTATTTCAACGAACATTTCAAACTAAATAACAGATTATGCACATAAAATGCTGAAAACAACCGAAGCAACAATAGTATTTTAATGAGGCTATTATTATTATCATTATTATTTTGCAACAAGTTAGCCCTCTCATAAATAGCACATATAAATGAATAACTAACTTGAACTAACTTAATAGGATTGAAGTGATATTTGGCTTAATAAATCGGTCGCCAGGCAAAAAAAAAGAAAAAAAAAGCCTGACGATGTGCATTGGGCCGCGGCTCTCTGACGCCTTATTTTCTGGGTCCCGGCCTGAAAAGTTTGGGAACCCCTGACATAGACAACATACAGATATGAGAATCTAATCTAATCATCTAAACTAATCTAATCATGACATTTAAGACATGCATGACATACAGATTAAATATATATCTCTGAGCACCAGAAGACTGTGCTATTAAACCAGGAAGTGCAGCACTGTTGATATGTAGTGCTGCAACACAACTAACACAAGAGTGAACAAAAAACGCTCATGGACCCGCAGTCTGTCGTTGACTGCTCGCTTGTGTTGTTCGTTCGATTAGTTTTGGATTATTTGGGCTCGCCAAACAAACTATCAAAACGTACACGGAACTGCGGTCTGTCATTGACTGAGTCGCTTGTGTTGTCGCTGTGTGTCAGACTCTGGATTATTTCGAACACCCGCCCACCTATACCTCTGATTGGCTTACCATGACATTTTACTCAACCTCAGCCAATCGCGCACTGCCCACTAACCAAGGAAAAAAAGTATTGCTTCTCTGTGCAGAGATCTGTCTGATGAAAAAAACAGCTTCAATCATAGTAACGCGCAGCATTTTTTGGCACTAACGGTAACAGCGTTATTAAGATTGGAAGTGTAATCCGTTCTCGTTACTGAAAAAATTAACGCCGTTAGTAACGCCGTTATTTATAACGCCGATATTCCCATCACTGGATGTCACAGTATGATGTCATAATCAAACATTCTAGACCATTTGTGATGTCCCAGTAAGATGTCATAATAGAACATTCTAGAACATTTGTGTACAGTATATTATATTCAACAATATAGTTGTCCCACAGAAGATCTCAGAAGACAAGTGAAGATCTCACTTGTTGTTTGCGGCTACTTGTCTGTAAGCTTGAATATATTCTGTAGATACCATTTTAAAATCACCACATGGAAAAGGAAACAATGTCCTGTACAATCCTTAACACTTTCTATGCCACGAGGTGGCGCCAGAGTTAGCGATTCAATGCCACCATCCACTTTAATGTTATCGTTAATATCGCCTAATCTATGTTTTAAATTATGGCTATGTGTCTAATCTGCCCGTCGCTTATCAAAGAATCCTTTTCCAGTCAGTGCTGTCAAGGCAGATTGGTTTTTTATCGCTTCATTTCCGTTTGAGAGCATTTTGAAAAGCACATGTTTTGAGGTAAAAAACAGTCTATTCTGGGGCATTCTATGAAAATCGTCTTTTACTGGAATATTCCAGAACGTTGATATTTGTCGGCCTATTTATGAATCGTTTTCAAATAAACGCTAGATGATCAATATTATACATACACGCACGCCCATTCGAGGCACGCGCTGATAATAGCCGTGTTCATTTCCTCATGGATTTTTTCAGTAAAACCGATAGAGCCCATTTCACAAAACAGCATATATCTTCATCAAAATGAGTCTGATTATCCTAACACTGATAACATAGATTCCTTACCTGACATCAGATGGTATCCAACTGGTATATTCCAATTCGTGATCACCATTTGAAAAAATCGATAAGTGTATAGATCCAATGTGTGTACAGTGTAACACATGATTCCGCGGGGCTGAGAGCCCCCTGAATGAACCCCGGCTGCATGGGTGGACTGGAAAATGTGGAGTACAGGATTTTTTTCCACATCCATTTTCATTGAGTCCATTCCAAAATCCCTTATGTCATCTGGGAGACGATAGGGGGCGCTTTTTTCCACATCTGATCGCCGGCGGCACTCGGGTATACTAGGGTAGGCTCGCGTGATGCAATATGATTTCAGATCGCTAAAAAAAAATAAAAATAAAAAAATCAGAGAAATCTCGTGAGTGGCTTTCAACGAGATATTAATAATTCCGAGAATACTCGTGAGTGGCAGTGAAAGTGTTAATGAACTGCGTCTGGAGGAAAGGTTCTGTGATGTGGTTATTAAAGTCAACAGCAGTGAGTTGAATGCCCACAAGGCCCTCCTGTGTGACTGCAGTGACTATTTCAGGTATGGTTTAGCTTGGTTCAGCTTAGCTTGGTTCAGGTTAGCTTGGTTCAGGTTAGCTTGGTTAGTAAACAGATACCATACTGTACTTTTACTGTAAAAAGATAATATACTGTAATTCTACTGTAAACAGATACTATACTGTACTTCTACTGTAAACATATACTATACTGTACTTCTATTGTAAAAAGATACCATATTGTACTTCTACTGTAAAAATATACTATACTGTACTTCTACTGTAAACATATACTATACTGTACTTCTACTGTAAATAGATGCTATACTGTTTTTCTACTGTAAACAGATACTATACTGTACTTCTACTGTAAAAATATACTATACTGCACTTCTACTGTAAACAGATACTATACTGTACTTCTACTGTAAACATATACTATACTGTACTTCTACTGTAAAAAGATACCATACTGTACTTCTACTGTAAAACTATACTGTACTTCTACTGTAAACATATACTATACTGTACTTCTACTGTAAACATATGCTATACTGTTTTTCTACTGTAAACAGATACTATACTGTACTTCTACTGTAAAAATATACTATACTGCACTTCTACTGTAAACAGATACTATACTGTACTTCTACTGTAAACAGATACTATACTGTACTTCTACTGTAAACAGATACTATACTTCTACTGTGCTAAGACCCTATACTTCTACAGTGAAAATATATTACTACACAGGACAGAATGTTGCTTACTGTTTACTCATCAGATATCTCTATACTCTCCATCCCACAGAGCCCTCTTCACTCGCTGGAGCGACTCAGAGAAAGCAGTTTACATTATCCCTGGGGTGTCCCTGGGTATGATGAAGCTCATCATGGAGTACGCCTACACACAATTTGTGCTGGTGACAGCAGAGAACGTGGAAGAGCTTCTGGTGGCTGCAGACCAGCTTCTCGTCACTGGCATAGTAGGAGCGTGCACTGACTTCCTAGAAGGCCAGCTGTCTCTGGAAAACTGTGTCAGCATCTGGATGTTCGCGAACATCTACTGCTCCCCTGACCTGAGGTGCAAGGCCCATCTCTTCATCGTGTGCCACTTTGAGGAGATGTTGCACGTCTCACAAGAATTTGTGGAGCTGTCCCTGCAGCAACTGGTGGACATCATCGAGAGGGATGATCTGAACGTGAAGAGCGAGGAGACGGTGTTCGAGGCCGTCCTCCGTTGGATCGACCACTCCCGTGAGGAGCGTAAAACACACATCCCTTTGTTGCTGCCCAAGGTAACTAATTGTATTACTGTGCATTACATTAAAACAACACTAGGTTCCCTAGTACAGTGGTTCTCAAACATTTGGGTCCAAACTGTTCCCTAGCAACAGAAACCATCTACAACCGATGTCTAAGTTGTACCCGCTGTCTGCTTGTCTCTTCCCAGGTTCGCATGGGCTTGATGAGGCCTGACTACTTCCTGAACAACGTCCAGAACAACCCTGTGGTGAGGGACAGCCACGACTGCAGGCCCCTCATCCTCAGCGTCCTGAACCCCCCTGGCTCCGACAGGCTCCCAAACCCCCTAATGTGTCCACGCCTGCCCCAGGAGGTCCTATTGGCCATCAGAGGCCGGAGTCGCGGCAGCATGATCATAGAGGCTTACGATATCCGAGCCGGTGGATGGATGGACGTGAACTTTGAGGTGGAGAGTCCCCGGGTCTGCCACGGCACCGCTTATCTCCACGGTCTGGTCTACTGCGTCGGTGGCTTGGACGGCGTAGAGACTCTCAACAGTGTGTGCAGGTTCAACCCCGTCACTCGCAGCTGGCTGCAGGCGGCTCCCATGCACTCACGCCGCATTGACCTCAGCGTGGTCACGTTGGGCGGCTGTATCTACGCCATGGGAGGGCGTGACGCCAGATACGTGAAACTAAACACTGCCGAGCGATACGAGCAGGGCAGCAGCCCTCCAGGGCAAGGTGGGTGGAACTGAGGGACACAGGGTCCTAGATGAACACAAGGAACGTTAGATCAGAAATCATAAATGTCTTTATTGCCAACTAAGCTTGCACATACAAATGATGTGTCTGGGTCCTTTGCTGCATCAACATTAACAGACAATTAAAGTAGAATGAAATCAAATGGAATATATAAACTAAATTAGAATATTCTTTCTTATTACAGGTTTACATCTGTGGTGGCTTCAACTGGCCGGAGTGTCTGCTCACAGCTGAGTGCTACAGCCCAGACACTAACCAGTGGACTCTGATCGCCCCCATGAGCAGCAGGCATAGCGGAGTGGGAGTCGCTGCGTATGGAGGACAAGTCTATGCGGTAGGTGCAAATGCTTTATACGAGATATTTTTATAGATATGTATCATTTGACGTTCAAACCTTCTGTGATGCCCTCATTTCCCTAAATGGATTAATACAGTGTCTGCCTGCATTAACCACACTAAACACACTAAAACATTCCTCTAATGTGTCCTGTCCTCAGGTAGGAGGGTTTGACGGTGAACACTGCCTGGGTAGCGCAGAGGCCTACAGCCCCTTGACTGACTCCTGGCGCGCCCTGCCCAACATGCTCAACCCCCGCTGCTACTTTGGCATCGGGGTGTTGGACGACCTGCCCTTCGTGGTCGGAGGCTGGAATGATGACTTCACCATCTCCAACGTGGAGCGCTACGACCAGAGCAGCGACAAGTGGACTGTAGCCGAGGACATGAAGATCCCGTGCAGAGGACTAAGCTGCTGCATAATGCATGGCCTGCCTAACATGAGCCAGTATGCCGCTCCCCATGGAGGAGGAGAAGGAGGAGCAGGAGGAGGAGCAGGAGGAGGATGAGGAGGAGCAGGAGGAGGATTAGGAGGAAGATGATTAGGAGCAGGAGGAGCAGGAGGATTAGAAGCAGGAGGAGGAGGAAGAGGAGGAATAGGAGGATTAGGAGGAGGAGTAGGATGAGGAGGAGGAAGAGGAGGAGGAGGAAGAGGAGGATTAGGAGCAGGAGGAGGAGGAGGAGGAAGAGGAGGAGAAGGAGGGGGAAGAGGAGGATTAGGAGCAGGAGGAGGAGGAAGAGGAGGATTAGGAGGAGGAAGAGGAAGAGGAGGAAGAGGAGGAGGAGGAGGAGGAGGAGGAGGAGGAGGAGGAGGAGGAGGAAGAGGAGGAAGAGGAGGAGGAAGAAGAGGAGGAGGAGGCAGCAGGGGATCCTAAGAACCTTAAACATTTATTAGACCAAAAGAAATCCTAAGAAATTAATAAATTACTATCAGCCAAAGGTGGTGCATTTCTTTCTCCTAGTAATTCAGACAATATCGGTTTTTAGTTTGTGTAATGTAATATCTGTTTTTAGTTTGTGTAATGTAATGTAATATCTGTTTTTAGTTTGTGTAATGTAATGTAATATCTGTTTTTAGTTTGTGTAATGTAATGTAATATCTGTTTTTAGTTTGTGTAATGTAATGTAATATCTGTTTTTAGTTTGTGTAATGCACATAATATGGGAACTTTTATCCATATGCTAGCCCGGCATAGTTCTGACAGCTGTCACTTGTGCTACTGCGAAATAAATGACACACAGCGTTGTGTTGTCAACTGATAGAAATTGTGCATTTCTCGATTCCAATGATTTCTACAATATAATATATATATATAAATAACTGTCTTTTACTAGTACCTTACTACTATGTACTATGTTACTATCCGTATACTACTACTACCTACCATGCTAATATGCACTCAGGGTGTGTAACACTCAAGTTCAACGTAAAGTTTGACGAACAATGCCACTGACCATAAGCTGCCAGAGATGCACATATCCTGCTGACCAGAAAACCACACACTTTTCTGATAGTGGGGTGCCTGGACGCGTGTATCCTTTCCGCAACGGAATTCGGTTTCCGGGTTCCTCTGATTGGCCGCGACCCCCACGTGACCCGCCCCCTATCCACCGTTCTGCCGCTGCCGCGCGCGGCAGAGCGAGCGGCCGCGGACTCGCTCGCTTCCTCAATTTATACGCATGGAAGTATTGACTGAATGAATGAATGAATGAAAACTTTATTTAACAGATTGCAGAATGGGTACAATACAGTACGGCTCAATACACACAATTGTTAAGGGGATGCAGACCTGAGAAAGACGTTTGTCTTGTTTACATCAGGGTCCCCCATTTTCAATTCATATAGAACGACTACGCTGTAACAAATCATTAAAAAAATATACCGTTAACTGGAATATGTTGTGCCTTTACACATATGTTGGATTATGTAATTGGTTTGTCATGACAAACAAATAAAAAATCGCAATTTACCCGCTGGCTACAACAACACTCAGTGACTGCATGTAGTCAGAGTCAGAGCTCTGCGATGCCGCTCGCGGCAGCACATTCTCGCCACGGGCTGAGCTCTGGTGTCCGCTGGAGCAAGCCAGAGACAGCCGGCGATGCGATATTTTATTTGTTTGTCATGACAAACCAATTACATAATCCAACATATGTGTAAAGGCACAACATATTCCAGTTAACGGTATCTTTTTTTAATGATTTGTTACGGCGCAATCAATACTTCCATGCATTCGGGACCTCCATGTTTTGGGGGTTTCATCAGACAAATCGGATCCGGGGATTCAGCTCCCATCAGTCGGGCAAGAACTGCGGGTTTTCAGCCTCTCTCAGCTTAAAGAGGATTTTAGTAATTCCTGCCTCTGAGGAGGTGGCTACAACATCAACACACAGTGACTACATGCAGTCACTGTGTGTTATTGTAGCCAGCGGGTAAATCGTGATTTTTTTTATTTGTTTGTCATGACAAACCAATTACATAATCCAACATACGTGTAAAGGCACAACATATTCCAGTTAACGGTATATTATTTTAATGATTTGTTACGGCGTAGTCGTTCTATATGAATTGTGTGTATTGGGGGCGGCTACGTGGCGTAGTGGGCAAGGCGCTCGCCACGAATGCAGAGACGCTGGGCCCAGCGCTCCACATTGCTTTCAGTTTAGCTGGTCGTTCATACTAATACACATTGGCCGTATTAGCGGGTGGGAAACTGATGGGTGGGGATCGGGCGTTGTGGACAGCGACTCCTACAGGTCGGTTGGTGCGCCTGCGCAGTAGAATCAGGAAGTGTCGGGGGCAGCGTGAGCCTCCCACGCGTTACTCCTCGCCACTGAGAGATCGAGCTGCGCAGGTGAAAAGATGGACTGCTGTTACCTCAAGTACCAGAGGGGACTTGTGCTATGTATGACTTAGTCCACATTGCAGCCGGCTTGTGGGAGGCAAGAAACAGCGTTCGTGACAGGGGAGGGTTGAATTGGATGATACGAAATTGGGATGGGAGAAAAATATAGAAAATGGGAGAAAAAGTGGATACAAAAAAAAATTGTGTGTATTGAGCCGTACTGTATTGTACCCATTCTGCAATCTGTTAAATAAAGTTTTCATTAATTCATTCATTCATTCATTCATTCATTCATTCATTCATTCATTCATTCATTCATTCATTCATTCATTCAGTCAGTCAATACTTCCATGCGTATAAATTTAGGAAGCGAGCGAGTCCGCGGCCGCTCGCTCTGCTGCGTGCGGCAGCGGCAGAGCGGTGGATAGGGGGGCGGGTCACGTGGGGGTCGCGGCCAATCAGAGGAACCCGGAAACCGAATTCCGTTGCGGAAAGGATACACGCTGCCTGGACACTCAGTCATTTAAAATGTATATGCGAAAGTTTTGTTTTCACTTCTAATTTGAAGATAAGGATCTATAGAACAATTTTGGCTTGAGTGTCAAGGAACCAGTTGAATTTAATAAAAATTGATCCAAAATGGCCACAATCGAAATCATGAATTCTTTAAAAACGTCTTAATGTTCACACAATTGCTGTGTAATATAATTTTGTATTGCTATTTTAAGTTAATACTGTGTGAGGAATCAACTGGAGTACAAATATTGATGTTTTGAATATTCTGGTATGGCAAAAATCAAAGATGGCTGCAATTTCTGTATTTATTTCGAATTACGCTTCATAACTTTTATTCTATTGAACCTAGAATGGTGATGTTGGTGCCTGTACCTAGGTTTTCATGAATGAGTAATTGAATACAAATAAAATAAACATGATTGGAGCATATCTTATATGATATTTCACACAATGAGACAATAAATATGTGGAGAACTAGAGTTAGATATGAGAACTGTAAACAACAGTTGATTGTGAAGAACAAACGATGATTGTGAAGAACGTCCTCATCACAAGAAAGGATCTGCATCTCAGCACCAATGTCAACGCCATGCCAAATACCTGATGGAGGTGTTGCTGAGCAATGGGAATCCCTTTGAGGAGGGCGCAGCTACTGCCGTATCTGTCCATCAACTCGAGTCTACGGGACAAGAGCAGTACAACAATTTCAGGAAGAGTGCTTGAATCAAATGACAGACTTTTGACAGCACCGATCAAGCGAAATAACTTACTGTTGTTCCATGAGAAGAAAACACAGAAGAAGACAGCAAATAAACTGAGAATGCAGCACTTCAAACATCATGCAGAGCTCTATGGGAAAGCTTTTATTGTGCTAGACACAATACACGTCAAGTAGAGATATTTCTGTTGATGAGGAGTTAGTTGCGCCAGGTGTAACAAGACATTTTCTCATTCCTGTCAAATAAGTTGTTAACAGATGGACAGTTCCCAGATGACAAGGATGTCTACATCACTGCAGGTGATCAAGTCCACCATGTTGGAAACAGTCCACCAATGGATCAATGCAACCATGAGGAAGCTGACACTCGTGTCCTATAATACATCTCCTCCACGCCCTCCAAAGATCATCACTTGGGAGGGTGCATACTGGAGATACAGATGTTTGTCGTAATCCTTCTGACTAATTTCCATCACATCAAGCCACTAACAGATACACACCCACTCAGGGACGTGCACAGGACTTTAGAGGGGCAGGTGCTCAAAGGCTGAAAAGGGCACTATACCTGTGTGTGTTTTAACGTAGCGCACAAGCCTGGTTTTTAAGGCCCCTTTTCAGGCGGGGGCCCCCTTTTCATCCTCTTTGGGGGGTTTTGGTGATCAAATATTGAATATTGAACTATAATAATCAGTGCAGGAGCTCACTTATCCTTGAAAGACACTTTTATCACTGACTTAAAAGGCCCATACATCTCCATAAATGTTCAGGGGGGAGGGAATAAGTGCTTATCCTACAGACCCCAAGAAGTGCTGTATATTCTTTATTGTTTAATATAAATGCATATCACGATTTGTATTTGAGATTCCCAAATCCCATCGGACTTGACTTCTTCGTGTCCCTCAGTGAGTATAATACCAGCATTCAACTGTATGCGCCACAGCGGTTTCTATCATCATCATAGACGCCTGCGTAATGGAGCATTCGGAGCATCTGCTCTCCCACTATTGAACTTGAGGGAGCATATGCTCTTGCTCCACCACTTTTTGATCATATGAAAAATATGATATATCCCCCCCCCCAATATATAAATGTAACCATAACTACGTAATTTCAATCAAATTAATAATACGCAATGACACTTAATAGCAAGTTTTTAAGTTTCCAAAGATTGCGACCCCCCCCGTGCCCCCCCATATGGTTTGATCCAGTGCCTCTCCCTTCCCCAGCAGAGCAGACAGTGGCGCACGGCGCTGGCGCTGCAGGTAGGCTGAGTGTAAATATCAAAGGCCACCAAGTGTGTCATTTGGTGGCAGGCAGGATTTTCCAGTAAGTTGTTTATTATTTATTATTTATGTTATACATGTCTTTACTATTGAGTGGTAGAACTTCTACAACGCAATACAATAAAAGTGTTTCACGTCCCGAAATGCCATCTGGTCATACCGTAAATCCTCTAATAATAATAATAACAAAGTTTCCCTCTGGTTGGCGTTAGCTTTAGTGCTATCCGCTAGCTAACGTTGTCATATTATCTAGATATGTGGTGTCAGCTGGATAACGTTGACTTCGTTTGCAAATTTGAATGTTCGCTATCTATATATGGCAGACGAGCAGGGCCGGATTAACGACGGCCGCGGCCCGTGGGCCTCTAGTGACGAGGGGCCCCAATTTTTATTATTTTTTTATTATAATAATAATAATGCAATAAAAGTCTGAAAATGAAGGGATTATGTCCATGAGTGTAATTTTTTTAAATTAAGGCCTGCCTCTTATATAAGCCTCTCTAATAAAGGCCTGGTGCTCTTTGCAGCTGAGGTAAATAGAAGACCCGTCCTATATTTGAGGATTTACGGTAAATCAAGATGTTCAATTATCTTAAGTTACAATACCTGAAATGAAAATGTGTGTGTGTGTGTGTCCAGCCAACCAGGTAACATGGCAGAAAAAAAAAAGAATACAGACATCAGAGCATTTTTCAGTACACCAAAACGCAAAGTAAGAACCCTAGTAGCCTAATAGCTCAAAGACTTAAAGGGCGGGCTCCACAAATAATGGATTGCACGGTGTTAATTGCACCCTTACTTACAATTCATTATGAATTGTAAATGGGGGACCCTGATGTAAACAAAACAAAAGTCTTTTTCTCTGGTCTGCATCCCCTTAACAATTGTGTGTATTGAGCCGTACTATATTGTACCCATTCTGCAATATGTTAATAACATTTTTAATCAATCAATAACAGATTGCAGAATGGGTACAGTACAGTACGGCTCAATACACACAATTGTTAAGGAAAATAGGCTATATTTACAGCAGACCCTGTTATTGTTCCTTGTTGGTATTTTTTCTCTCTTTCTTATTAAAAACTTGGCCTATTTGAAAGGAGATTGATTTAATAAAAATAAAAGAGCGAAAAATCAATATACAGTATATATACAGTATATATATATATATATATATATATATATATATATATATATATATATATATATATATATATATATATATATATATATATATATATATATATATATATATATATATATATATATATATATATATATATATATATATTAATATATTATTATTATTATAGTAATTGGCTATCATACTGCAATATAAACTGAGTTTTATAGTAAAAAGAGCAGCTTTATTGGTCAAGATTGAAGGCTCTATATTGCAGGAAATTGCACGTACAGGTTCATTAAATGAAAAAAATATCTACCGTGGAGGGGGTCGTGCCGGACCCCCTACAAACCACCCCTTGCATGTCCCAAAAAAAAAAAAAAAAAAAAGTTTAAATAAAAAATATTGCACCCCCACTTTCAACTATAACTAGGCGGCCATGATCATCATCATCATCATCACCACCCACGCTATGCATAAAATATATAGGTCGGCGGAGAGGCACGCTGAGGAGGCCATGCAAACTGCAATGGAATATGGGGCATCTCTCTCTCTTTACCTAATATTTTGATTGTATCCTGACATTTTTCAGTTGGAAGGGCAGTCTATATGCGTAACGAATATATATATATATATATTAGAGCTGGGCCGTTAACGGCGTTAACGTGCTGCGTTAACGCTATACTAGTATCGCGCGATAATATAATTAACGCATTAAAGGGGAACTATTTTACTATTTCTTTCACTATTTGGGCACTTTTACACAATTCCTGTGAGTCTATGGAACACCTCTGTAATATATATATTTTTTTTATTCATTGTTTTGTATTTCTAATCAAGTCCTCAAAAACAGCATTTTTCTACCTGAAGATCTCGAGCTGTTTTGAGCCTGGGCTGCAGGTGCCACCTAAACCACTGCGCTTCGTCGTCGTCTATCTCAACATTAACATGCAGCAGTGACTATATGACATCACATATAGGCACATTTTCAAACGACTCAGTTCAGTGAGGGTGAATATTGTGAGAGGAGAATTGGAAGAATGCGCCAATATGAGAGTTTTGAGACATAGATCATATTAATATAAGTTCACATAGCTAGGAAACAATGCTAAACACTCAAAAAGGCCATTTATAAGATAGTTCCCCTTTAATCTAAATCTAATCTTTTTCAGGAACGCCCTGCTTCACATTCACACATTTCCATTCACACCTGGGAGCTGCCCAGTACAACCACAGTTGACACCATTGGCCACTGAGCAACTCCACTGGAGCAGTTGATTCAAGCCATGTCACATAGTTCAAGTTTGAAATGATTCTTTCTGTTTTGCTCCTGAGAGTGTGCTAGATACTGTACTGTACTGGTAATATTATTTATTTGTTGTTAACTTCTGAATAAAACAACTTATTAAACACAAGTACATCTTATTGAACATTATTTTGATATTTCATTACCAATTATCATAGCAAAACAGCTTTTTCAAACAGTCTGTAATGCATTTTGGAAACGGGAGATGGGCTCATGGTGTAATGGGCCACCTGGCCTGAGAAACATAAGGAGGAAAGAAAAAGTAAGGACTTACTTCTGGTCATTATTTGGGTAGAACACACATATTTTGAATGCCTTCGGCAGGGTTTTTTTTCTTCTTTTGAGCCATTTTAATCTAGATTAATCTAGATTAAATCCAGGATTGCAGATAGATTAATCTAGATTAAAAAAATGAATCTATGCCCACCTCTAATATATATATATATATATATTTATATATTACATTTTTTCAAAAATGGCACTTTTTTTATGAGGCTCAAAAAGGCAGGTGCTCAAGCACCCCTTGGGCTCTATGTGTGCACGTGCCTGCACCTGGGACCACAGAGTACTATACATTAAGGTGGAACCTGAAGGTGATAATCCCGTTTGTACTGTATGGGTTAGGAAAGATATGAGCTAACCCCCTCTGAGACTGATTGAGGCTGTCAAGTAGCCAGAGTCAGACAAGAAGATGGATACCAATTTATTCTCTGTCCGTTCTGGAGAAAGCTATCCAGCTGCAAGCTAGCCTAGTTTAGCACAGATTTAATGGAAGCAGATATGGACCACTAGCCTAGCTTAAAACTCAGGGAGAGGTGTTTTGGCCAACAGCTAGGCTAGCTTCTCCATATCTGCTTCCGTTCATTTGTGCTTGCAGGATGCTTTTTACATCCATGCTCAATGCATGCTAGTCCCATGTAGTTTAGAGTAAAAACCATGCAGTTGTATGCAATAACAAAGATATTATAAGCTTTTGCAAAAGCTTATATATTCACTTATTTTTGCATACTGTGGTACCTAAACAGTCTTAGAATATCATTGGGTATGACTGGAAAGCGTATAGGCTCCAAAGGGCCCCACTGTATTCATGTGTTATTTTGTGAGTTCTCACAGTAGCTCTGGGTATGACTGGGAAGCAGAGGCTCCAGGCTCCAAAGGGCCCCACTGTATTCATGTGTGAGTTCTCACAGTAGCTCTGCATATGACTGGGAAGCAGAAGCCCCAGGCTCCAAAGGGCCCCACTGTATTCATGTGTGAGTTCTCACAGTAGCTCTGGGTATGACTGGGAAGCAGAGGCTCCAGGCTCCAAAGGGCCCCACTGTATTCATGTGTGATGGTGTGAGTTTGTGGAAAAGAAGTCAGCACACCGTCTGCCGTGTTCGGTGTTCCCAAGTGTAATTTACTATAACCAGTGATGCCACAGATTACTGATTACTGATTACTCCTTTAAAAAGTAATCTAAGTTACTTTACTGATTACTTGATTATCAGAGTAACTTAGTTACTTTGAAAGTAACTAGGTTACGAAGTCGTCGTCGTTCCCCCAACAGTTTTTTTTAACCGCTTTATTGAAAGTGCATAAATTGTTTTTAACTTGTTTCTCTGCACATAACGTAAATTGTTAAACTAGTGCTTCAGCTTCTGTACCATCAAGTATGGTAAAGCAACAGTCTATGATGCTCACAGCATTAGAGCAGCCAGCCAGTGGTTTTACAAAACCAGTGTATCACATCTAACAAATGCAGGCTGAACTATTCAATTATATCAACTGTAACTATTAAATTGTTTTTATAAATGTCTCTCTATAAACATACAATCAGTCTCTCTTTAACATGTAAATTAACTGTAAATCTGGCAAATAAGAGCTTTTGCTCTGCCACCATCAACCCTCCTGTACCTAGTCGAAGCGTCGGCTAGTGTTGTGATTCCAGATGCTTTCAATGCAATTGGATGTGCTGTTTTTAGCGGTAGACAGTATTTTGTTTCCTCCGCATATGAATGTTTTTTTCACCCGGCTTAGCTGACACAAACGTGAAGTAGTGACTGAGGCTACGTTTAGACAAGCGTTTTGGGATGGAAGTCTGAACAGAAACCGCAAAAGTCATCTTGCGGTTTCACTTTTAATTTTGCCAAGCGTTTTGGGGTGGAATTCTCAGACGACGGAGCCCTGCTGTCACACGATTGGCGCATATGTCACATGACGTGCTGTGAAGACCCGCCCTACTCTGCCTCTGATTCGCAGACTGTGGGTGGGGAATGTGATTGGACCAAAGCAGAGTCACTCACAGACAGAGGGTCCAGTCACGCCGCGGGACACATTCTTGTATTTAACCCTTTCACTGCCACACCACGTCACTCCCAAATAAGAAAAACAGCTCAAAATGTATTTTTGACTGTCGAAAACGAAATAAAATACTGCATTCCGCCTGCATTATGAATTTATGATGAGATAGTAACGAAATAGTAACGCACAGCCACTTGGACAAGTAACTGCAATCAGATTACTGGCTTTTAAAGATTAACGTGTTAGATTACTATTTTCGGGGAAAAGTAATCAGATTACAATAACGCGTTACTTAGTAACGCGTTACTGGCATCACTGACTATAACACAACGTTTCGGCCTGTGGCCTTTGTCAAGTGTCACCAACATGTGAAAAATGGTGTGAGTTCTCACAGCAGCTCTTTCAACAGTGACACCATTTCTTTTAAACGTGACCTCACTGTCTTAAATGACCTAAATGACCTTAAATGGGGCTGCTGATGGAGATTCAGTGTTCAGGATAACAGAACATGAGGTGAGGAGGATCTTTAAGAAAGTGAATATCAGGAAGACAGCAGGACCGGACGGCATCCCCGGCCGCGTCCTAAAAGTCTGTGCCGACCAACTGGCCCCGGTATTCACTGACATATTTAACCTGTCCTTAGAACAGGCTGTCATCCCCACCTGTCTGAAGAAGTCCACCATCATCCCTGTACCCAAAAAATCTACGCCCGCTTGCCTCAACGACTACCGCCCTGTAGCCCTCACCTCCATAGCCATGAAGTGCTTTGAGAAGCTAGTGAAGGGCTACATCTGTTCCTCCCTCCCCATCAACCTGGACCCCTGCAATTTGCATATCGCCCCAACAGGTCCACGGTGGACGCCATAGCCCATGTGCTGCACACAGCAGCATCACACCTGGACAAGAGGCAGGGGAACTATGTGAGAATGCTGTTCATCGACTACAGCTCAGCATTCAATACCATAGTCCCCTCCAAACTCATAGCCAAGCTCAGGGACCTGGGCTTGAACTATGACCTCTGCCAGTGGGTCTTGGACTTCCTGACGGGTAGACCCCAGGTGGTAAGAGCAGGCAACTGCACCTCCTCATCCATCACGCTCAACATAGGGGCCCCCCAGGGCTGTGTTCTGAGTCCCCTCCTCTACTCCCTGTACACACATGACTGTGTGGCACAGCGGAACAAAAACACAATCATCAAATTTGCTGATGACACAGTAGTGGTGGGCCTGATCTCTGCCAACGACGAGAGGGCCTACCTGGAAGAGGTAGAGAATCTGTCGCAGTGGTGTCAGGAGAACTGCCTCTCCCTGAACGTCAGCAAAACAAAAGAGATGATTGTGGACTTCAGGAGGTCGGGGGTCAGGGACTACAGCCCCCTCAGCATCGACGGGGCACCGGTTGAGAGAGTGAACAGTTTCAAGTACCTCGGAGTCCACATATCCGAGGACTTGACATGGACAATTATCAAAGACTCCAGCCACCCAAACAACTGCCTCTTTGAACTGCTGCGGTCAGGCAAGCGATACCGGAGTCTCATGGCAAGCACAGAAAGACTCAGAAGAAGCTTCTATCCCCAGGCCATCAGGATGCTCAACGAACAATAACACTATGTAACAACCATCAAACACACTCACAGCACACACATCCACACGCACACACTCACTTTAAACAAACAACTCACTGCAGCACCCACTTTACACACTTTAGAACACCTAAACACACTTTATATTTATTGGTAAAGAATTTGCACTACAACCCATACCTCATTACACCTTACTGTAAAGTGTACCTAAATTGTGCCTCATCCCATTTCTGCTTTGCACTATAGAGTATATTGTATATTAGTATATTGTATAGTATATTGTATGGTAACTCAGTAACTTCTACTCTGCCCCCCCAAAAGGTAAAAAAAAAATATATATATATATATATATATATATATATAATCTTTTATTTTTTATTTTTTATATACAGTCAACATATTCGTAAATAATAGCGCTGCCCGAGGCTGGGCATGATACAGTCAACATATAGCAAGAGAGAGAGCGAGAGAGAGCTCCCGTTCTACAGTCAATATACAGTGTACAGAGAGAGAGACACATTGGAAAGAAATTGAAATGCTATTTGGCCCTAAACAGAGAGTACACAGTGGCAGAATACCTGAGCACTGTGACTGAAGATCCTTGACTAGGTACAGACTCAGCGAGCACAGCCTAGCCATCGAGAAAGGCCGCCATAGGCAGACTGTGTGTGTTAGCAAGAGAGAGAGAGAGAGAGAGCATGTGTGTTTGTCGTGTGTGTGTGTTAGAGAGAGAGCATGTATGAGAGAGATAAGCAAAGATGACCCCCTAAAGGATATTCAACTTTTAATGAAAGAACAAAACAGAAGGAAAAGATAACTTCACAAAGGCAACATGAATATACATAGATCCAAAAGGACAAAGATCAACACTTAAATCCAAAGAGAAGAGGGTCTATACCAGAGAAAACAAAGCAGCAAGGAGCCAATGGCCGACAGCTAAAGGCTAGCCAGGTAGGCTACTGACACCAGGCCACACACAGCTTTGGCCAACGGCCCAACGCTACCCAAGCTACACAAACGACCAAGACAATGAATTCACACACAGCACATGTCGTATCTCCAAATGTTGTGAAGTAACATATGTTTTGCCTGGAAAAAAACATTGTTATTACAAAACATTCGGGAGGGGAAGGAAGGAAGAGTGGGGTAATGTCATGACATTTTCATTAATCTTACCTGCACCAAGGAACGCAGGGCGAAAGGCCGCAACACAGGTCTCCACGTTGACGAAAGGCCTCTCGCTGGCGGGACAAAAATAAGCTATGGCCAGAGCCTTGTCATGGTGCAGGCCCGACTACATCTTCTGTCAAAGATGATGTCGTAGTCAGAGTGCCAGAACCCCCTGCTATTCTCACGGCTAATGTCAATGGTCGTAGCACAAGCTAACAGCTAACTCAAGGCTAACTGATAGCATCAAACGAACGTTCCCAGCCGAGCGCAGCCGGCAGCTAACGTCGTAGCTAAACAGCTAACTGGCTAACAGTTAGCTCAACTCGGCTATCGCTAACCATTAGCTAACGCAGAAGCAAGCTATGCGGCTACCACTGAAAAACTGTACAATGTGATAAAAGCAATACAGGTGCTGACACCAGGCCACACACCGTTAGCTACTAGTAGTACTACAACAGCTAGTCGGCCAGTTTAGCTCCAGAGAGAGAGAGAGAGAGAGAGAGAGAGAGATGTCCACGGCGGGAATAGAATAGAGTTAATAGAATAGGTTAAAAACTCACCAAACGTCCAAGAGGATGGAGACAACCGCGTGGAGTTGACGAAGTTCATCTGCCAAACGACCATCCTCTTCATCTTGGCTGCATGCGCTGTCTCTAGGTTAGCTAACGCTAGTTAGCCTTTAGCTAAGCTAGCTACTAGCCGACATCATCATGGCTATATCCCGACTGCACCATGACAAGGCTCCGGCCATTTGTCCCGCCAGCGAGAGGCCTTTCGTCAACGTTCCTTGGTGACCGACCGACTGATAATGACCGACCTCTTCGTCTTGGCTGGCATAACTAAGCATAATAGTCAAAAGCTGCACGCGCGAAATAGTCAAACGCAGCTGACGCACGCCAGCGTACTACACATGATGTAAGTAACCACTCCCTTCGTTGAAACCAATAGTATGTCTGCTGCAGAGCCCCAGAGCTCCAATAGTGAGTATGTCTGCAGACCCAGGAACAAGTCAGACACATTCTACAAACGTGTCTAATGTGAAATATATAAGCATATAAGCAAAACCAGATTTTAGGTCTGTGATGAAAAAGGGCCTCGCGGGAAGGGGGGCCTCGCAAAAAAAAAAAAAAAAAATAAAATAAAATAAAAAAAATAATAAATAAAAAAAAAAAAAAAAAAAAAAAAAAAAATTTGCGAGGCCCCCCTTCCCGCGAGGCTCTGTGCGACCGCACTGCTCGCACACCCCCTGAGGCGGCCCTGCATATGTACATACTGAACACTTGTGTCCACGTACGTGACTTCTATTTTTTACCTGCTATACTTATTTTATTTTATACTTATCTTTTTTGTCTAGCACAGTCTCTGGAGCATAACAGAAAGAAGCATTTTGTATAAAAGTATTCTGTACTTCTGTATGACAACTAATAAAGAAACTTGAACTTGAACTTGAACTTGTTAGCGGGTGGGAAGCCGGCGGGGTATGTGTCCTGGTCGTTGTAAACTGCGGTTCCTACTGGTCGGTCGGGGCGCCTGTTCAGCAGGGAGGGGATCGGGGGGAAATAGCGTGAACCTCTGCACGCGTTACATTCCCCCAGTGAGAGTCCTTGCTGTCAGGTGAAAAGAAGCGGCTGGCTGACTCCACATGTATCGGAGGAGGCATGTGGTAGTTCTACACCCTCCCTAGGCCGACAGTGGGGCAATGCGCGCAATGACCAGGAAAGGAATTGGCATAACGACTAAATTGGGATGGGAGCAAAAATACAGAAAAAGTGAGAACAAAAAATTTTTAATTAAAAAAGTAATAAATTAAAATAGAAAATGTCAAAAGTTATTGATATATCAAGTGTTATTCAAGATCTTGATATCTTTGGTCTTTTGGAGGGTGGTCAAAAGTGGTTTGATCATGCACCAAATCTGTGTAACTAGTGGTATCAACCCAAAACCTGCTGCAGCAATCTATGCACTTAATTGAGCTTGGGAATGTAATCGTTTTCGATTATAATGTCCCAAGCCCTTATATACTCTAAAAAACTTTCAAATCGAACTAGGTGCAAAACAAAACACAATGTTTATTGTATATTTATGACAATAAATAATTGACACACAGTGCTGTTTAACTGCATTTAAAATGAATTCCCAGATTTGTAATGACATACAACACTTACTATGTGACAACTATTCATATCACACGGAAAATGCATTCCAACAAATTTGAGGTCTCATTCTGCTCTAAACACGAAGGTTAAAAACCTATCCACCATCGCAGTTAGACTTCATTAAGTTCCACCAATTCCAATAGCAGCAAATGGCGATATAATGCACTCCTGGCAGCTCACTCTCTTGTCATTAACATTCTGATCACGGGCCTGGCTGAAGTAGGCCTACACTGTGTCTCTCAGGAAATTACAGTTCAAGCGCTCTGGTTGGAGATAGAGAAGAGCTCAAACATCCTCTTTCTTCCTCCTCGGCACAACAAAGGGTGTGGATCTCCTTGGGTACGTTAAAGGAACACACCGACATTATGGGAAATGCGCTTGCCGTCTTCTCCAGAGTCAGACAAAAAAGGTATACCAATTTGCTCTCTGTCCATTTGGTAGAACAGCTTTCTACTGAACGCACACAGAGGAAATTGGTATCTATCTTCTTGACTGATTCTGGAGAAGACGGTAAGTGCATTTCACATAATGTTGGCGTGTTCCTTTAAGGGACCTCCTTCACACACACACACATGTTCACTTCACTCACAATCCATTCCAATCTATTATATCTGACTATATTCAATAGCAATGGTTATCAATACTATCCAATAATGAAAGGTGGAAGACATCTTTCAACGGTTTATTCCAAGTGAAGCAAGCAATCATTACAGACAGGAAAATTATACATTGCAAGGAATTGAACATTGCAACGGGCAGACAACCCACATTCTGCAAGGAGCAGGAAGTAACAAGTGACTTATATCTCATCCATAAGCCAATGAGCTTGCTTCTTCAGAATACAGGGCTAACACAAAGTCTATGCATGGTTATAGTTAAGGTACCAGGGTAGGATTACGGCTGAGTCCAACACAGTTTAGACAGCGACTCGGAGGTGCTGTTGTAGAGGTCCACAAGAATGTAGGACATTCCCTGCATGAACACACATAGAACCAATAATTTTAACACAGTAGATAACAGTTGATTGTACACACTTGTTTAAGTAATTTACAATAGATACAATTATAGATGGATAGATACACAGATAGATATGGTAGATTTATAGATATGGATATTCTTATATTTGCAAACAAAAACACCAATATCTGACATTAGCAAGCTATATTGGTATTCTTTTTGCTCCAGCCTATAGGAGGAAAGCTGCCTGACTGACTATGTCTGTGAGTCAACAAGTTTAAATTCGGCGTGAGCTGCAATTGTGTGGAATATGCACGTCATTTGGCTTTGCCATGTAAAAAAAATATGGTGGAGGTAAACGGTACTCTACCATTACTCTAAATTACATGTTGTCAGCTTGTGACTGCAACTTGTTCTTGTTCGCGGACGACTCAGCCCTGCTGGTCTCTGACAAGAACAAGTTACAGGTTGAAAAAACCCTCAGCTCGGAACTCGGTGGAATCTGCACCTGGCTCGCTGATAACAAACTATCATTACACCTGGGTAAAACAGAGTCCATTATCTTCGGATCAAATAACAAACTCAGCAAGACCGACGGCTTCTCAGTTACAGTGGGTGACAATATTGTCACACGGAAAGATGAAATTACATACCTGGGTTCCATCCTAGAGGCAAATCTTTCCTGTGACAAAATGGCATCCAAGGTAATAAAACAAACTAGATTCTTGTACCAGATCTCCTCTCTGGTAAACAAGAATACCCTGAAGACTCTGGCAGGAGCACTCATTCAAGGGTACTACGACTATGCTTGCACCTCATGGTACCAAAGCACCTCAAAGGTGCTAAAAACAAGATTACAAACATCACAAAACAAAAAAAATTGAATCCCTACCCACATTCAAAACCGCTCTCAAAGAGGACCTACGGGAGGCTGCAATTCGAAACTGGCCACCGTAAATGTCCAACCCTCCCCCCCGCCCCCCCACAATGGACAGTCTCCTCCCCACCGTGTGTATATTTTCTCTCCCACCCACCCACCCCCTCCTAATGTACAGTCTCCTTCCCATCATATGTATATATTTTCTGTTAGGATCTCTGGGTAACAGTACTGTATATTTGCCTATTGTATATGTCACAAATGTAACAGGACTATATACCTGTATGTCATGTATGTCCCTATGTCATAAATGTCATGTATGTTGTGTATGTCATAAATGTCACTATGAATTGAAAATGGGGGACCCTGATGTAAACAAGACAAACGTCTTTCTCTGGTCTGCATCCCCTTAACAATTGTGTGTATTGTGCCGTACTGTATTGTACCCATTCTGCAATCTGTTAAATAAAGTTTTCATTCATTCATTCATTCATTCATTCATTCATTCATTCATTCATTCATTCATTCATTCATTCATTCATTCATTCATTCATTCATTCACAGCTTGACAACCACCTGTCACTTTATGCTAGCCTTTCTGTCAATAACGTTGATTAACAGTAAATATCATATTTCTATGTTTGACAACAAGGCTGGCTTGCTGGCAAGACATCTCACTGTCCCCAAATCAATAACCTTTCCATGAACACATATGTAAATTAGCCATGTGCGTTATCTTTGCAAGAGCCTGTATTGTTTACCTTAGTGGCATGTTGCTAATAGTTTGTGATTATGTCAAACTAAATAAATACTGCCTCTCCAAACACCAGAGTGCTTTGCTAGCTCAATCCGGATGAAAGATATTTGTCCAACAGAATAGCTTTACATTCATAAATCCCATCACAGTAGTGAAACAGTTGATACCAATTGTGTCACATCAGCTGCCTGCTAAAGTCAGCTACAGATTCAAGACATGCGTGTGGGTCTGAAATGAAAAGAAATAAAAATCTAACCCTAACTAACCTTATTGTAAATTGTACCTCATCCCATTTCTGCTTTGTACTGTATAGTATATTGCATTGTAACTCAGGTACTTCTACTCTGCATTGTACATTGTATATATGTATATATACTGAACACTTTTGTCTACGTACTTGACTTCTATTTTATACTTGCTATATTTATTTTGTACTTATCTATTTTGTCTAGCACAGTCTCAGGAGCGTAACAGAAAGGAGCATTTTGTATAAAAGTATTCTGTACTTCTGTATGACAACTAATAAAGAAACTTGAAAAGAAACTTGAAACTTATTGTCATGCACTTGTCCTAATAAACTAACCTACACTGTAGCACTCAACACTTTGATGAACATTGTTACTCAACTGATAGATTTGTGCCCTTCCTGATGACTTGTCGTACAGAACTTGTAAGTCGCTTTGGATAAAAGCGCCAGCTAAATGACTAAATGTAAATGTAAATGTAAATGGGTGAAAGACTGGCTAGTGGCTACTCAAGACTAGTTCATCAGATGGAAAAATATCATTAGTTTGACTTCATCACCTGGCACGTTTTGATTAACTAGTTTCACAAAGTAGAGATGTTCACAACTGTTGGTGGCTGAATTTCATATAGGGCTTTACACGATGCAACTCAAATGCAACTAAGTGTCAGCTATGTTAACATGACAGTTTCACTGTGTAAAGCCATGCCTAACTGGTCTCTTCATTTCTATGCAACACCATCACACCAGCATGTGGTGCATTGTTACCTTTAGGGATTACGCCTAGGTGGTGAAAAAGAAAAGTGAGCTAATGGCATTCATTCACAATCACCAGCACACAGACCCCCACTCGGCACATCCATTTATTGTGAGTCCTACTGTGGCGAGTCCTTTTCCTCACGCCGTCGGTCCAACAGAAGGTGTCATTAGAACGAGACAGGGACTCTATTGCAACATGTGAACAGTCAGATAAGTGACCTGCATTAGGACTCTTTTAAGAAGGGTGCGCAAGGAGGACACAGGGTGATTTTAAAAAGTAATTTCCTAATGCGCCGTTTGTGATAATACATCATGCGGACTGGACTCTACATTGGCAGGATATTTAATTTGGCCAACGCTCCAAAGGGGTTTGCTTCTTCATATAAAAATCGATGTCCTGTAGAAGGGGTTTTAGCGAAAGAAGCCGGTGGTTTGAATAATCAATATGCTCTCTGACATTGAATAAACAGGCAAACAAAAAATAAATAAATATGGGATTTCTTTGTCCATTCAAACATCACTTGGCTAAAGTATGTTGTGCATGCACTGTACAACAAAGCTACTTTCCCAGATCATGGGTTATCAGCCGGGGGATGATAAGCTATTGACACTTTGCTTCGGAGGTCTCAGTCACGAAGGATAGAAGGAATGACCCTTTCAGAAGAAGGATGTTTGCCCAGTGCCCACTGAAGCAAGAATATGCTGTGGACGAGAGGGCCAATGTGGGGCTTACCTGAGTCGATATTCAGCTTGTGGCTTCATGTCGGTGCTGCTTTGGGGGTATGACATTCCCCTTTGATAGTGTGCTGTCTTCTATCTGACAATAGAGAGAGCTTTCACCAGTTCGCCATTTTGGCAGGAACGGTGGAGGGGGGAAAAAGGGGGTTCAAAGCTTGGTACCGCTGGCAGTCATGCTCCCTATACTCCTCTGTGGATCTGTCACACTCTGAGGGAATGGTCGTCTGTCCAGATGCCAACTGAGCCGAGCTCTTCACTGCCATCTTTCAGCCAGATTCAAAGGTTACGTTAAGTGACCTATCGCTATCGGATCGTCATGGCAACATGTTGAAAAGCCAGACAACAGAACGTTTTCTTTAAAGAGATGTTTAATTCATTTCAGGTGCTGTATCAGGATCTTCCCAACAATACGATGTTGAAAAGTGGGTTGGTACCTGTTTAAAAAATTATTCTGTGTTTGCAGTTGTGTTTGTAGATTTCTATCAAACAACATAATTCATGGATAGCAATGGCTAGCAAAAATAAACTCTCTTAGCCATTGGACCAGGGTGTCCAAACAACACAAAGATACGTTTTATAACATTGGTCTAAACAGTTTAGTGAGATAATATGAGGATTTCAAATACAGGCTAAGAATACAACCGCTTCGGAAATCAGTAAACACACTCTCAACTGCATCTTCAGTGTTTCAAGCATCTTCCTGTAAATGAGATAGTAATTAAAAATTAAAGACCTGATCTGCACTGGATCTTTGAGTGAGTGAACAGGTGAGACATAATGTATACTCTATCAATAATGTGGCGCAGCGGACTAAGCGCTCGTCACCAACGCGAGAAACACAGGTATAGAATCCGGCTGTCAGCGTTGCCTCCGGCTTGGCCGGCCGTCATACTGGCTCAATTGGCAGAGTCAGCGGGAGGGAAGTCGATGGGTGGTAATCTGGTCGTTGTAAACAGCGACTCCTACAGGTCGGTCAGGGCGCCTGCACAGCGAGGGAGGGAGATAGTGAGGGTAGTGTGACCTCCCACACGTTACACCTCACCAATGAGAGTCCGCGCTGGCAGGTGAAAAGATGCTGCTGGCTGTCTCCTATGTCTCGGAGGAAGCATCTGTTAGGGGGCTTTCTCACTCAACATCGGGGTCGAATCAGCTCCGTGCCGTCCTCGTTCCTCGTTCCGTGCCGAACTCCCCCGCCCCCTCTCCCCCCTCTAGTTTGTGTACACACTTCAGTCTTGGTGCGCTCTGGGTTTTGTTTACGGTTTGCGTTTTGAGCTTGTGTCGATGATGTCACGCTCGAAATGTAAACACAGGAAGTGTTAACACGGAGACTGGAGACTGGATGCTGATATAAAAGAAACAAATAACCAATAAATATGAAGTTATATTTGAACCTCTGTTGTCAAGCCTTGTCAATATAACCCACCCCCCTTTTCTCACGAATGGAACTCTGTTGTAGAGTCCGCTTTTGAGCGTTTTGCAGGGTTAACGATAACGCTAAGCTAATGGCTAACGCTAGTTAGCTTAGCCTTTTACTAGTAACATTGCTTGCATCGATTATATTGAATGTCATTGATCTACTGGTCGACCACGGCCGACTTGTTGGGCACCACTGGTCTAATAGAAATAAATGCACTCGAACAAGAAAGTATAGTAGACAGCAATGGCTAACGCTAGTTAGCTTAGCCTGTTCAGAAGCTAACATTATCCCATCGCTCGTGGCAATTATATTGCATGTCATTGATCTACTGGTCGACCACGGCCGACTGGTTGGGCACCACTGGTCTAATAGAAATAAATGCATTAGAACAATGTATAGACATAGCAATGGCAAACAAAATTGCCAGGCCTAATGCGAGCCAGGGAAGTGTTGCGCTTTTTGCTTTGTAACGTGGCTTCATGTTTTCATCCACTGAGCTGTGAGGCTCCACATGCGACGTTGTGTGTGTCACGCCCCCCGCTCCCACTAGTGCGCACCCGAGACCACTTATTTCACCGGCCCAGGTTCAGCGCCCCCTGGGACGAATCAGGGGGGGGCGGGGACGGGGGACAGCGTTCTCACTCAGACAGACACACCCTTTTCTGATGCGAGCCGGGTCTGATTCGACCCCGAACGGTGAGTGAGAAAGGGCCCTTAGACTTCAGGGCTGCCTAGACCGACCAGTGGGGGGCACATGCGAGCAACAACCAGGAAGGGGAGGGGGGAATTGGCTTAACGACAAAAATTGGGATGGGAGAAAAACACAGAAAAATAGGAGGAGAAAAAGTGGATAAAAAAATATATATAATGTCCGACCCTCTGGAACACGCTCCCACTCAACCTGAAATCTGCAAGCACCCTACGGACCTTTAAAGCCATGCTCAAAACCCACCTATTCGCCATAAACAATCCATGAGCTAGTTTTTTGTATTGTTGTATGTGTGGTGTATTATGTCTGTCTGTTCTCTATCTGATTGGTTGGACTGCCTGTATTTTTTTCTGTTTTTCGTATTGTTTCTGTCTTTTTTGGTTTGTTTCTCTTTCTCTCCCGGGATGCGCCCCGGGCCGATGTAACTATTGGTTGAGGGGCGCAATATAAATAAATGTATCATATCATATCATATCAATGTCAATATGTGCATATGTACAACCTCCCCTGGTATAATATGCATACTCTATCCTAAGTACAAGTATATATAGCTAACCTAAGTCTACCCTGTACAAATATACAGTTCCATACTAAGTAAATGGCTGCATTTATATAGCGCTTTTATCCCACACTCACCGATGGCGGAGGCAACCATGCAAGGTGCCAACCTGCTCATCGGAAGCAGTTCGGGGTTAAGTGTCTTGCTCAAGGACACTTTTACACACTGCCCGGGAGGAGCGGGAATCGAACCAGGAACCTCTGGATTACCAGATGACTGCTCTACCTCCCGAGCAACTGTCGCCCCACTATGTCTTATTAAGTCTTAGTTTACCCTGGTATAGATGCACAGATTAAACAGGTCTTGGTCTTATCAATAATTATAAATGTACATATACGAATATGATTGAGAATGTGAACATACAAATGAATGAATATGCGAGTGTGTAAAGTGTGTAAAGTGCGGCTAAACCAATCCCAGATCATCAGGATGTGCCTATTACAGAGCTTCAAGCAGAACCTTTCACCCCTACAAGAAGAAGAACAACAACAACAACATCAACAAAGAGAGCCATCTTGCCGTGGTGACAGCTTAGCGTAATTGGAGTGTCAGGTTGCCGTCTCGGAGGCAGGATTTACAAAGAGGATCCCCACGGTGAGACACGCATGGTAGGAGGAAGAGGTGATGGAGCGACGGGAGGAAGAGCAGCGAACGAGTGAGGTGATGGAGTGATTACGAGAAAACCAGTTGCTCGTGAACAGAAGACGAATGGGAAATTGTACTGCATTGTAACACACAATATTGGAATGCTGTAGTACAGCCACGGTGTGTGTGTGTGTGTGTGTGTGTGTGTGTGTGTGTGTGTGTGTGTGTGTGTGTGTGTGTGTGTGTGTGTGTGTGTGTGTGTGTGTGTGTGTGTGTGTGTGTGTGTGTGTGTGTGTGTGTGTGTGTGTGTGTGTGTGTGTGTGTGTGTGTGTGTGTGTGTGTGTGTGTGTGTGTAAAGGGTTGGGTGGAGAGTGGGAGGCTCGCTATACGAGAAGACATATTTCGTATATCGCTCCAGGGACCAGCCCACAGTAGGGGCCATGGCACTTTTGTGAATTAGGTTGGCACTCCCAACCCACTATCCCACCGCTGAGAAAGTGCCTTGTTTGTCGGGGCTCTAAGTAGAACCACCAGGAGACATATAGCTCTCTATTATAATGAGTTTGGCCAGGCTTCTGGAGTGTACTGCTTTAACACCTCACAGTTTGACCCTTGAGACTCAAAAAAGGGAAACCCAATTAATCCCAGAGACGTCGTTTCGGCTGGCTTCTGCTGAGTAGGGTGGGCTCAGGCTCCATTACATTAACACACGAGCGAGGGCCTGTTTACAGCTAAATAAATCAAATGGAATGGTGTAAATGGGCCTAATTATGGGCTTAAACAAAACCAGAATCATCAATCCAATCCAGGAGTTGTCTGTTGGGGCCACGCAGCTGTTTTACTGTCGGGTGTTCTTCATGTAGACTCACTGTTTGGTGATCTGGGGCGTATGGGATGATGTAATACAATTGCGGTCATATACATTGATCAAAATATATTTTGCTGCATCATTCCTCAAGGAATAGCTTAGAAGCCGATCTAATCAGGTGTTCAAGGTGCCAATCTGTGCCTCAGTCAACCACATCATGAAACAAGATTCCATATATTCCATACAGTATATATCAGAATTTAGTTTGGTTGTTTGAGTCGGCCTACAGGAGGGAGAGCTGGTGCAGCTGCAACAACCTGGAGCTCAATGCTCTAAAAACAGTGGAGATGGTGGTGGATTTCCAGAGGAAAGCAGCCCCGCCCCCTCCCATCATGCTGGGAGGCACCCAGGTGGTCTCCGTGGAGTCCTGCTTTCTGGCCATGACCATCTCCCGGGATCTGAAGTGGGAGCTTAACACCATGGCCCTGCTGAAAAAGGCCCAGAAGAGGATGTTCTTCCTCCGGCAGCTGAAGAAGTTCAGACTGCCGAGGACCATGATGGCCCAATTATACACGGCCATCATTGAATTGATTGATTGATTGAAAAGTTTATTAACAGATTGCAGAATGGGTACAGTACAGTACAGCTCAATACATACAATTGTTAGGGGATGCAGACCAGAGAAAGTCTTTCGTCTTGTTTACATCAGGGTCCCCCATTTTCAATTAATCATAACATATATGACATACATGACATACAGATAGACAGTACTGCTACATCTATACATTTATGACATATCAGATTTGCAAATACAGTACTGTTTGTGATACAAAAAGTGTCCAGAAAAAGAGTGTATATACATTTGACGTAGAAACTGTACATTGGAGGAGGTTGGGTGGGTGGGGTGGGGTTGGTGGGTGGGGGCTGTACATTGGAGGGGGGGGGGGGGGGGGTTGGGGTGGGGGGGGTGGACACTGTACACTGGAATACTGACAAAGCCATACTTGGTAATTTACTGTACAACTGGGTTAAGACATTTGTAGGGGCCAGTTTCGAATTGCAGTCTCCCGTAGGTGTTTTTTGAAAGTGGGTAGTGATTCACATTCCTTTACAGCTTTGGGTAGGGCGTTCCACATTGATGTGGCATAATTGCGAAACGTGTTTAGTCCCTAGTTTGAGCCGAATCTGGGTTTAACATGATTTGTGGAGCTCCCTCTGGTGTTGTGATCGTGGTATTCACTGACCTTTGGGAAGTATATTGACATGTACATGAGTACCTTGGTCACGTAGTGTATCTTGTAGACCAGGCCCATTGCAAGTTGCTGTACTCTGTCGTCTACTCTAAGCCATCCTAGGTTGTCAAAGTGGGCCGGGGTGAGGTGGGTTCTAGGAGTCAGGTCAAGCAGTAGTCTGACTAGCTTATTTTGAGATGTTTGTAATTTGTTTTTTAGTGCCTTTGAGGTGCTTTGGTACCATGAGGTGCAAGCATAGTCGTAGTACCCTTGAATGAGTGCTCCTGCCAGAGTCTTCAGGGTATTCTTGTTTACCAGAGAGGAGATCCGGTACAAGAATCGAGTTCGTTGGTTGACTTTTTTTATTACATTGGATGCCATTTTGTCACAGGAAAGATTAGCCTCTAGGATGGAACCTAGGTAGGTAATTTCATCTTTCCTTGTGACAATATTGTCACCCACTGTAACCGAGAAGCCGTCGGTCTTGCTGAGTTTGTTATTTGAACCGAAGAGTATGGACTCTGTTTTGCCCATGTGTAATGATAGTTTGTTGTCGGCGAGCCATATGCAGATTTTGCCTAGTTCCGAGCTGAGGGCTTTTTCAACCTGTAACTTGTTCTTGTCAGAGACCAGTCGTCCGCAAACAGGAACAAGTTGCAGTCACAAGCTGACGACATGTCATAGGAATAGTAGCGGTCCTAGTATGCTTCCTTGTGGAACACCACAGCTCACTGTGAGGGGGGGGGATAGGGTACCGTTTACCTCCACCATCTGTTCTCTCCCCTCCAGGTAGGATTGTATCCAGCTCACTGATAAACTATCAAAACCTATTGCTTTTCGCTTGTCAATCAGAATGGTGTGATTGACAGTGTCGAAGGCCTTTTGTAGGTCCAGCATGACCATGCCGCAGTATTTGCCCGCGTCCACCTCTTGTTTGATGTGGTCGTTCAAATAGAGAAGGCATGTGTCAGTGGAGTGGGATGTTCTGAAGCCAGATTGGAATTCGTAGATTAGATTTTTTTCCGCGAGGTACTTTTCGATCTGTTCGCATACTATTTTTTCCATGACTTTCGAGATGGATGTAAGGATAGAAACAGGGCGGTAGTTGCCTGGGTCTAGTTTGCTGCCCTTTTTGTGCATGGGTGTTACTCTCGCAATTTTGAAGTCCTTGGGGACGTGTCCCTGTTTTATGGAGAGGTTTATTATGTGTGTGATGACTGGGGTGATGGCGGGTGCTGAGTCTCTGAGGAATTTGGAGGGGATGTTGTCATGGCCAGTGGCCTTGTTCGGTTGGAGGGCGCTCAGTTTTTTGAGTACCTCATCTGTAGTTACCATTTCCAGTTTGAAGTCGTCTTCGTGGACGCCTAGGTTCTTGTAGTATGCTACTATGTGTTCTACCCCATACTGCCCTGAGTGGGAGGGTAGTTTGTTTACCAGTGTTGTGGCTATGTTTGTGAAGAAAGTGTTTAAAGGACGACTCCACTTTTTTTGGAAATTAGCTTATTTAACATCTTCCCTGGAGTTAGACAAGAAGATGCATACCTTTTTTGTCTCTGTGCGTGCATTTTAGCTTTGGGAATAGACGCTCCGTTAGCATAGCTTAGCTTCATCACTGGAAGTGGGGGAGGACAGTAGCCTTACAGTGCCTTACAGTGTATTGCAAGGTCTGACATTGACCAAACTTGATATGCATGACCTTGGTGGGCTCTAGGTCAACTCCTGAAAAGGGGGTCAATGTCAGACTTTGCAATCAAAGTTAGGGGGCTAATAACCCTTGCCATAATTTCAGTGCGCCCCCTAACTTTTGATTGCAAGGTCTGACATTGACCCCCTTTTCAGGAGTTGACCTAGAGCCCACCAAGGTCATGCATATCAAGTTTGGTCAATGTCAGACCTTGCAATACACTGTAAGGCACTGTAAGGCTACTGTCCTCCCCCACTTCCAGTGATGAAGCTAAGCTATGCTAACGGAGCGTCTATTCCCAAAGCTAAAATGCACGCACAGAGACAAAAAAGGTATGCATCTTCTTGTCTAACTCCAGGGAAGATGTTAAATAAGCTAATTTCCAAAAAAAGTGGAGTCGTCCTTTAAGTAATTGGCTACATCCAGATTGTCTGTGATGAGCGTGTTGTCCGTCTTTATGTTTATGTTTGAGAACCTGGTTTTAAGTTTTTTACTGCAGCCTAGTTGATTGTTGAGTAATTTCCAAAGTTCACATGGTTTATTTTAGTTTTCCTCAGTTTTGTCATTGATGAATTAATTTTTAGCAGTTTTGATCATGGAGTTTTTTTTTGTATTTAATTTTTTTATTATTTTTTAAACAAACATAAACAAACATGACAACACACAATTAGATATACAAGCATTGTAAAACAGTGTACATCAGTTAACTCACCGTTTGGATAAATGTCTTATACAAGATATACCCCTAATACCTGCTATCTATTCCCCTACACACATATGCTCTTGCTCGCACCCCCCGCCCTGGACCCCCCAATGGATAATCCATCCATTATCCTTCGCTCCTAACCAGACACTACCATTAAATGCTAGCTTTTATTCTCTCCACCACTTCTAACCACATTGTCAATTTGGATTCATTGAGACCCAAAATTCTTGCTGTAGATATTTCTAGATAAATCACATCGAGATATGTAAGAATCCAGACCTTTCGGCAAATTTTTTCCGGTTGAAACCATCGTGATGCTATCAGTTTTTTAGCCACTGTAATACCAGATAAAACCAATCTCTTTTGCTGTATAGGTACTGCATATTCAAAAAAAAACATTCAGCAGTAATATAGAGTGGTGTACAGGTATATTCAGAATTAAGAGATTTGATAATTGCTGGGTCACTTCTTCCCAGAATATCTTAACTGGTGGGCAGTCCCAATACATGTGCATAGATGTCCTCTCGTCCCCATTTGTACATAAGGAGCATTTGGAGTCTTGTTTAAGACCCATTCTGTTCTGTTATGGTTTGTAACCGACCCCAATCGCACAACACAAGACAGGTATGAGAGTAAGCCAAAACAGGGCATTTATTCATTACATAACAAAAGGCGGCACTGTCCCTTTAAGGGAGAACACAAAAACACTGGAGTCAAAGAAAATAGGGAAAATGCGGCACTGTGCCTTTAAGAGGCGAACAGGCTAAGGGGCTAAGGCTAAGGGACAGGGCCAGGGCAAAATGTCAAGGACCAGGACCAGGGGCACTGGAGAGGGGGACAGGGACAGAGGCCCGGAGAGGCGGGCTGGAGACAGGGACAGAGAACAGGGTTAAGGCCTTGGACAGGGCGAGGGCCAGAGCTGCTTACAGGGATGAGGAAAGGGTTCCGACGGCGGAGGCCTGGCATGGGAACCAGGGGCCCGACGGCGGAGGCCTGGCACGGAGATCTTCCTCGGATGCTGCAGACGGGCAGCGCAGAACACAGGGGTCCCAGGGGACGGGGCGAAGAGACGCATCCTCCCGTGGAACTAGGAAGCGATGCGCGCCGGCTTGACGTCTGGAGTGGGAGCGCGCCGGCTTGACGTCTGGAGTGGGAACACCACTCCAGGCCTGGCACGGAGATCCTCCTCGGAAGCTGTAGACGGGCAGCGCAGAACACCGGGGTCCCAGGGGACCGGGGCGAAGAGACGCATCCTCCCGTGGAAATAGGAAGCGATGCTCGCCGGCTTGACGTCTGGAGTGGGAACACTGGAAAACCTCCCGTAGAGAATTAGAGAGCGCAGACGGTGTCCCACTCCAGGCAAACGGCGACAGGTGGTGATGGCTGGCACGTCGTCTCACGCCGGAGACGCGGCAGGTCATGGTAACGTCCAGGACTCCATGAACACTGAACACAGATAAAGATACAGAGTCCAGAACACAGAACCAGCATACAGAACGACCCGACCAGGACTGGAGGGGAGGTCCAGGTATTTAAAGCCCTCTGGGGCGCTAATCATAAACTAAGACAGCTGTGAAAGGTAGACCAAGGGTGGGGGCTGGTGAAGAGTAGAGGAGAGTAAAACATCGCAAGGGTGGGGGCTGTTGAGGAGAGTAGACAGGGAAAGTCCAAAGGTGGGGGCTGGTGAGGTGAGGAGACAGGGAACAAAGGTCCAGGGAACAGGCAAATCCTCACAGTACCTCCCCCTCCACGGGAGCCACCGGGCGACTGAAAAAAATCAGACAGCGGGGCAGGGGACATGACAAAGCAACAAACAAAAAAAAAACTGGGCCATGCTAGCAGGGGAAGCTACACCTAAAGTGGGGCTAGCAGAGGGACTGGGTAGCTGCCAGAGCAATGCTAGCTACAGGGCCTTTGCTAGCTGTACTGCTACATTAGCATAGAGGCTGCGCTAGCTGCCGGAGCTAGGCTAGCAGACAGGGCTGGACTAGCAAAGGAGAACAAGCTAGCTGGAAGGACAGTCCTAGCTGTGGGGAACAGGGTAGCTAACAGGGGAGCTAACGAGGCTAACAGGGAAGCTAACAGGGGAGACTAACGAGGCTACCAGGGGAGCTAACAGGGGGACTAAAAAGGGCTAACTCACATACACTGTCTGTGCTGGGCTGGGGTCGTCGACTGGTCGGGTCGTACTGTTATGGTTTGTAACCGACCCCAATCGCACAACACAAGACAGGTATGAGAGTAAGCCAAAACAGGGCATTTATTCATTACATAACAAAAGGCGGCACTGTCCCTTTAAGGGAGAACACAAAAACACTGGAGTCAAAGAAAATAGGGAAAATGCGGCACTGTGCCTTTAAGAGGCGAACAGGCTAAGGGGCTAAGGCTAAGGGACAGGGCCAGGGCAAAATGTCAAGGACCAGGACCAGGGGCACTGGAGAGGGGGACAGGGACAGAGGCCCGGAGAGGCGGGCTGGAGACAGGGACAGAGAACAGGGTTAAGGCCTTGGACAGGGCGAGGGCCAGAGCTGCTTACAGGGATGAGGAAAGGGTTCCGACGGCGGAGGCCTGGCATGGGAACCAGGGGCCAGGTATTTAAAGCCCTCTGGGGCGCTAATCATAAACTAAGACAGCTGTGAAAGGTAGTCCAAGGGTGGGGGCTGGTGAAGAGTAGAGGAGAGTAAAACATCGCAAGGGTGGGGGCTGTTGAGGAGAGTAGACAGGGAAAGTCCAAAGGTGGGGGCTGGTGAGGTGAGGAGACAGGGAACAAAGGTCCAGGGAACAGGCGAATCCTCACAGTTCAGTCTTATAGGAGTCAAGTATGTCCTATGAATATAGTTAAGATTGATTTGTTGATGGTCCGGGTTCCTTGATGCAAGTCGAACATTTGCCCAGGCTTCTAGCCAATCAAAATCTTTTTCTAGGTCTGGTATATCCCTCCTCCAAACAGAGTCTAGGTGGAGGGTTTCATACGAAGCCGTTAGTAATTGATGATACAAATCTGATACAAAACCTCTCGATGTCTCTCTTTCATAGAAAACATTTGGTATCTGTGGTGTGCAATTGGTATCCTTAATGGAACACTGTGAGTCTTCAAACATAACAATAATTGCGCGTAAAAAAGATATGTGGAACCGGTGAGATAATTTTTTTTATTCTATTTTATCATAGCTACAAATACCCTGTTTGTTGAAAACATCTCCTAATGTATGTATGCCTTGCTTTTCCCATCTAGGGAATCTTATAGGTCGTTTTCTAATCAGGAGTGCATTGAGTATGATTATGCCATTTATGTGGATTAGAATATTTTTTTTGTGTTTCACGCCATATCCGGATAGCATGTGTAATTATGGGGCCAAATTTCAGTTTGCATTGCTTAATTGATATTTTGGTGTATACTATGTCCTGCAGTCTCTGTGGTGCTACTATTATTTACTTCTAAATTTCTCCAGGATACTGATGCTTGGGGTTCAAACCAGGTTGTCAGTGGTCTTAAAGTGTACGCCTTAAAATAGTGGAAAAGATTTGGGATTGCCATCCCTCCGTCGGCTTTGTTTCTCTGTGCGGTGGATATTTTTATACGTGGTGGTTTGTTATTCCAAATAAATGTATATGCGGAAGAGTGTAATTTTTTCCAGTAACCATCTGGAGGGGGTAACGTAGGACATCCATCTTAACTATTGAAACCTGTGCCTGTACTGAGTTTTTAAGTTTTGACCACCTGTCAAGGTCGTATTTAATTCTATTTTGGATTTCTATGTAATTGTGTTTCGACGTTTGGCTTATGGTAGGGAATACTTCAACTCCCAAGCATCTAAAGTGTTTAACCATTGGTATTTCTTCTGGAAGACTTGTATTCTTTGCAGGGGCGTTCAGTGGAAGGAAAGCCGACTTTGGCCAGTTTATTTTAAATCCTGATAGGTCGCCAAAGTCATTAATCAACTTGAGAAGATGAGGCATTGCGGTGTTAGGGTTTTGCATGAACAGTATTACGTCGTCCGCATAGAGACTAATTTTGTGTTGTGTGCCCTTGATTACGATTGGTTCTATGAGTTGGGATTGTCTTATATATTGTGTTAAAGGTTCTAGTGATAAATCGAATAGTCCGGGACTAAGAGGGCAACCTTTTCTAGAAGAGCGTGATACCGGGAATATTCCGGAGGTGATTATACCTGTTGTAATCATGGCCGATGGGTCTTTGTATAATACTTTAATCATATCAATGAATCCTTTTCCTAACCCCATCCTTTCTAATACTGCCCATAGATACGACCATTCCAGCCTATCAAAAGCTTTCATTGCATCCAGGGACAGCATCGCCTTGGGTGTGGTGTCGTCCTTGCTGGCATCTAGTACGTATAGTAATCGTCTTATGTTGTCAGTGATCAAACGGTTTCTTATGAAGCCAGTTTGATCCGGATGAACTAAAGACGTCATATGCTTTTGAAGTCTGATGGCTGATCATGGAGTTTACGTCATTTCTTAGTCTGTTTCTTTCTAGTTTGAGTTCAGTCACGTGGTCTTGGAGTTCACTGCTCGTGCTTTTGGCAAGCTTTGACTGACTTTTACGAAACTCAGAGCATTTTGAGTTGGTGTTCTGAGTTGGTGGTCTGTAGATTGTGCCGACTATAACAGATTTCGCCCTTTCAAATAGAATCTCCACCCATACGGTTTCAATTGTCTCATGATGTAGGTCAGTACGGCTAATGAATTTGGTGTCCTTATGAATGTACATACAAACACCACCTCCATACTTGTTTCTGTCATTACGGACAATAGAATAGTTCTCCAACTCAATTTCAGGGTCTGTTACAGATGAGTCTAGTTTAGTTTCAGTAAAGCATAGTATGTCTACCTTACCGCTAATAAACGATAGGTTATGTAGATAACCTTGTTATATTAGTATTGGCTGAGCGTCCCGCTCTGAGCCTTATGAGATACCCCTTATCTCCTATGATACCTATTGTATCTCCAACGAAAACAACTACATGCACCCCACCTGTATGGGGCCCCGCCCCTATGGTGGCATCACCCATATAACCGTGACTCTGGTCACCAAAACACCCTTCCTCGCCAAATCCCGTCCCAGGAAAAGATCCCTCAAGAGGGAACTCAGGGCCGCGCAGAGCGGGACGCTCAGCCAATACTAATATAACTAGGTTATCTACATCGTTATATATCGTATTTGCTTTCGCGTCCCGCTCTGAGCCTTATGAGATATGGGGAAGAGCGGACGCGAGACCCGACAAATGTACCCCCTGAGGACCCGTAAGCCCACATCAAGGGGTGCGGGGAGCCCTGTCACCCCATCCTTCCTAATGAAGGGGGGGTGCAGTCAACTCCACCTGAATGCGAACAAGAGGGAACTAGAACCCCTTGAACACACCGTACAGGCGGAACCACGTGTGACTCAACACACTGTGGCCCATACCCATACACTCCTGCTACCCGACCAAAGGACGGGAAGCAGGAAAGGCCACAGACCCCAGAACCGCCTGGGAGACAGAACCCCCGGTCATGTCCATGAGGTAAAACCTTACAAAGGGACCCGGGGAGGACCATGAAGCTGCAGCACAGATGTCCTCCACCGAGGCCCCACCCAGGAGAGCGGCAGAAGCAGCCACACCACGAGTGGAGTGCGCCCTGACGCCCGCAGGGGGATCCTGCCCAGCCAACGTGTAGCAGAGGGTAATGCCCTCGCACAACCAATGGGACAGGCGCTGCTCCGACAGTGCCTTACCAGCACGAGCCCCACCGTAACAGACAAAAAGCTGGTCGGTAACCCTGAAGTCCTGAGTACGGCTGAGGTAAATCCCCAAGCACGGACTGGACATGACAGGTGAAGGCCCGCATCTAACTCACTAGTGTGAGGAGGAGGACGAAACGCCTGAACCACAATATCCCGGGAGCGGAAGGAACTCCGGATATTCTTAGGCACGAAAGCAGGATTAGGTTGCAGAGTGGCACCGCAATCGGTCCGAAAAGACAAGCACTCTGGACGTACCGAGAGAGCACAGAGCTCACCTACGCGTTTAGCGGAAGTGACAGCCAGTAGGAACGCGGTCTTGAAGGACAGCTGTCCCACCGGCACCTGCTCGAGCGGCTCAAACGGGGCCAAGGACAACCGACCGAGGACCAATTGAAGATCCCAAGTCGGAGCCAAGGAGCGTTGCACCGGCTTAACGCGTCGAGCGCCAAGCAGGAAACGCTTCACAAGAGGGTGGCTGAACAAGACATCCCCTCAAACCCCTCATGATAGGAGGATATAGCTGCTGCATATACCCTCACCGTCGAAGCCAACAGTCTATCAAGGAGAGACTGGAGGTAACTAAGGACAGCATCCAGGGGGCAGGAGACTGAGTCCCGGCCCCCCGCCTTACACCACACTTGGAACATACGTCATCTGCCCGCGTAAGCGCGACAGTGGAGGGAGCATGCGCATTCCAGATGGTAACACCATCAGGATCAAGAACCTGCGCCCCTCAACGTACCCGTCCCAACAACTGACCTAACAGATGTATGGGGAAGAATCCCTGGCGGCACGGCATCGGTCCCAGACCCGCCTGTCCATGTCCAGACGTAATCCTCACCCGTCAGGATGAGGACCGCACCGCGACAGTACACCTGCACCCACATTCTCCCTGCCGGGGACGTGGGGAGCCCTCAGGCCGCGCAGATGGAGGACGCCCATAGCCAGCCGCCCGCCGCCTGGTGCAGACAGGGGAAGCGTACTCCTCCCTGTCTGTCGATACACGACACTGACGTCGTATCGTCCGTCCTGATCAACACCATTTGTGGACCAGAAGGACCGCTTTCAACACCAACACATTGAACTAAGCGCAGACCGGGCAGCATGGTTTGCCAGCTGCCCCCTACTGCGTTGGCCCGACCCGTCACCAGCGAGGGAGGCGTCGGTGAAAACGCGACGTGAGACAGCGCCGTAACCGTCCTAGGACGGAACCTCCCGAGCGTGTTGACAACACGCTCTGAGATGGATGCCCATAGCCCTCCAACCGTTGACTGGGAAGAGGAGTACTCTACATCCAGTCTACAGCAACCCCAGGCTGGTAGAGACCTGCCTGGTACGAGACCTGACGATCCACCTTGACCGCGAAGGACCAGAACGTCATCAGGGCAGAACACTCCGTAACCCCTGACGACGCAGAGGCCCCAGTGCGGCCTCCACGCACTTGGTGAAGATGCGGGGAGCCAGAGAAAACCGAATGGCAGCCTCTGGTACTCATACGCTAACCCTGCAAAGGAAGCGTAGGTAAGCCCTAGGATGGAAGATCGGAGATGCGCATACGCATCCTACAGGTCTATGGAGGAGAACCAGACCCTCACCTGACAGTGTTCAACAGGTAGGAGATGATCCAAAAAATGCTGAACCTTCCCATGGGACAGGTCCAGCCTGGGTCTTACACCCCTCCCTCCCGACTTCTCAGGCAGAGAACACCGGGAGGAGAACGCCACGACGATGGCTTGCTTCGTCCACAGAGATTGGATCTCGTTGACCAGAGCTGTCACTGCTGGAGACCCTGACAATAGGGTCTGTACCAAACCTGAAAACGGGTGGGGTTGTGTAAACACAAGTCCCCGCCTCAGCGTTCTCTCCATCCACCTCGACATATGGTACTGCCGTAGTCATATGTGACAACACTCCCAACGCACCCGCCGTCACGTGGCGCAGGTCTGCCAGGAACTGTAGATAGTTGGCCCGGTCCCCCCGCTGTGCGTAGCCAACCCTGGAACCGTGCGAGCAGCGCGTTCCGTGTCGGAACATCTGACCCTGACACCACCCACGAGGCAATCGCACCCAAGGGGGACCCCTGACAGAAAGGGCCGGTCTGATACGGGGGGCTTCCGATGAAAAAAGCCCCCCCACTGAACACCCCTCCAGAACATGCTGAGGAGTTGTTCTGGAGCCGGACATGCAAGGTGTAAGGCCCCCATGGGTTCCTACACACCGTAGCCCTGCAGTGATATTACTACCACCCCAAATCATGTGAGCTGCGACCACTTGCCAATATTTCAGGAGTGGGAGGCACCAACATGATACCTGGCCTGGCGAAGGCGAGGCCGGGGAAGCCCGCACTGTGTGCCTCAAAAGGTTTCGAGCCCCCCTGCTGACAACACTTAAGTTGACAGACGTAACACCAGGCTCAACCAACACAGTTCAAGGTGTGGGAGCCGCTTGACAGCACAACATTCTCACGGACAGACCCAGGCTCAGCCATCAACTGGGTGTCAGCCCCTGTCCCGATGAGAAGCGAAAGGGGGGCCGCCTGCGCATCAACGAAGGCACGCGGCCCGCAGCCAAAGGAAACAATCAAAGCCCACTTTTTCCGCTGGTGTTGGGGAAGGGAGTGATCGGTGAGCGGGCTGCTCGCGGCAGGACGGTGATGGCTTGTTTGTTCAAGCCGAACCCATCCTACATGGCCGATCCCTCGGCCGCCAAGGCTGTCGGCCTTGTGGACACCTGTCGAATCAACGCCCAGGATACCTCCGGCGGGGGAAAACATGGCCGCCTGTCGAGGGCCTCGTCATCGCCGCTGACGAGGCCGTGCTCTCTCCTCTTCTGGCTGCGCGGTGTGAGGCGGTGTAGGGCCTAGGACAATACCGCCCGCGCTCCAGCAGAAGACCAAAATCCCCTGCGGAGAGGGGAACCCTGAGCGGTTATAGCTTGCGGCTGGGTCAAAGCTAATAACGTCAACAACCTCGCGCGATGTGTCGACGTCGGCTGGCCCTCAAGGCCCCGCCACCAGACACAATTTTTTTAATAGAAAAAAACAGCAATTCGAACACAGTTCTAATCGTTGCCAATTCCATACCGTGGCGGTACAAGCTTTAACAGCCCACCAGCCACTCGCCAGGCCGACCCACCCATGGCGTCGGCCGGGCGGGGCACTGTTTCTATATGTCAAAAACAAAGGACTGATGTTAACACGGAGCACCAGTGGTGGTTGCAAACAGCAACCTCCACTGTGGTGTGCACCATGAAAGGGTTAAATGAATAAAAGAACTAAACCACAAAATACTGTAGAATGAGCAAACCCATACACACAACGTTAAGGGGAGGCGGACCAGAGTGAACTAGTCCCGCCTTCATTCAAAATATTCACAACAGCACACCAGCCCTAGCTTAGCCCATTTACCAAAAAAGGTAAACAAAGCCCCCCCCGCACTACTCCCCCAGTATACCGATTGACCGTCAGTATGAATGGTTGAGAGGAGAGAAAACTGTAGCAAGACAGACCTTCTCATAGCAGAGTGACAGAACGAAACAATAGCCCACTACACAGGGCCGCCTCAGGGGGTGGGGGCCTCGCGTTTAAATTCGCCCAGGGCATCACATTTCTCCCAGGCGGCCCTGCCCCTATACTACTACAGCCTAGCGTGAGGCGATGTGGGACCCAGATCGACAACGCCTGCGCACAGACACGCAACATGTTTACCATGTCGGCTGGACCCATAGCCCCACTACCCGACGCCAATGTGGATAGGAACTAGCCAGCTGAGCCATAACCCGCCGTTAAGTCCCATCCTGCAGTAATATAGCTCTACTGCTACACCGCCGAGCTCACGCATCGCCCCAGATGGGGACACCGTTCCATAGACCCCGCCGGAACACAAGGTAACATACCTGGCTAGGAACCTAGCCACGGCCTACCCTGTTGTCAACCCATTTACCCGAAAAAAGGTAAATAGGACTCAGCAAAAACAGCTACCGACTGACCTTCATTGATGAACCGGGCAAGAGGAAGGAGAAGTGACAACATCTCACGGCGGAGACATTAGAACAGCGTAGCAGTAGCAATAGCATGTGGCATTAGCGATAGCATGTAGCATAGCATTAGATGTTTAGTAGCACGCCCAAGACAGCTTGGAAACCGTTCCCTGCAGTGAACGTTCACCAAACCATCCTGCCCCCGGCGCCAACACACAACATGGTTGTGTAACAAAACAAACCAGCATTACTAACACTAATACCCATGCCTGAAGACACAGGGCCTACCTGAGTACAAGCTGGCCCGACAGCCAATCTTGTACAGCTGAACCTCGATCTGCTGTCATTAGACGAGGAACATCAACATAGGCCCGTCGTGTCGCCGAAAACATGCGTCGAAGATGCCAGGGGCCAGCAACCTCCGGTAAGCTTTCAACATTATGACTCTGATCTTTTTCATCCTGCTAGTTAACGTATGGTGCACGCAGCCAGTACGCTGGGACGAAAATAGAGGAAGGGTGTTTTGGTGACCAGAGTCACGGTTATATGGGCGGTGCCACCATAGGGGCGGGGCCCCATACAGGTGGGGTGCATGTAGTTGTTTTCGTTGGAGATACAATAGGTATCATAGGAGATAAGGGGTATCTCATAAGGCTCAGAGCGGGACACGAAAGCAAATACGATATATAACAGGTTTCTTATTTCCTCCAGCTTATGTTTTATGCTGTTTACATTCAGGTGAAAAATGTGTAGTCCGTTTTTATTTGCTGTGGTTTTGATGTCGTCGAGTTCAAGGTAAATTTCTTCTTCTGTGGGGAGGGGGGGGGGGGGGGGGGGGGCTCTGTGTCGTCCGGGTGGGAGATCCTTTGCTCAGGGTCGTTGTCCCGTGACGAGGGGGGGGGGCTGTCCGTATTGTTGTCCGTCTGTGTCTGGTGCTGCTGTGGGTGAGGGGGGGGGGGGCTTTGGTTGATGTCTCCGTGAATCCATCCTCACCCACTCCATCATCTCCTGGTTCCCCGCCACAACGTCAAAGGATCTCGCCAAGCTGCAGCGGGTGATTTGCTCTCCGGACAGGGTGATTGGCTGTCCCCTGCCCTCCCTCAGGTCCCTGCACGACTCCAGGGTGCTGAAGAGAGCAAGGAGGATCATGGCCGACCCCTCCCACCCCGGCCACGGACTCTTCACCCTGCTCCCCACTGGGAGAAGGTTGCGGATACCGAAGGCTGTGAAAGCCCGACACAGACTGAGCTTTTTCCCCTCAGCCGCCAGGCTGATCAATGACAATGATTGATTGATTGATTGATTGATTGATTGATTGATTGATTGATTGATTGATTGATTGATTGATTGATTGATTGATTGATTGATTGATTGATTGATTTATTGATTTATTTATTTATTTATTTATTTATTTATTTATTTATTTATTTATTTATTTATTTATTTATTTATTTATTTATTTATTTATTTATTTATTTATTTATTTATTTATTTATTTATTTATTTATTTATTTATTTATTTATTTATTTATTTATTTATTTATTTATTTATTTATATTTTAATTATTAACACTTTCGCGGCCATCCACATAATATACATTATTGGGCGCCAGCGATCGTTTTCCCTTTTTCGATTTTAATATCCTATACAATATCAGGGACCTGTATGTTGGCGTTAAAAGGCATACTGGGACTCCGAAGGTGCAGTACCGGCCAGATCCTGCTAGTAGGCAGTATCGAGAGTGCAGTAAACCCTGTTCCAGACGGGGTGCTACGTTTAAACCACTCCGTACGGACTGTAATGGGAAACCTAGGGCTTCACCCGATCGCATTGAATAGTTTTCGGGACCCCCGATCCATATGTTGACCATGGTATGCTATCCATAGCTATAATATAAATATAGATTTAGCTCTACAAACAAGGTGACGCACAGTGAAACTATGTAATGGAAAGCTGGCCCAGCTATAGCTAGATGGGGAAATCGAATGGCTGCGAATGTGTTAATCCTCCACTGCAGTGTTTTTGTCCTGTGTCTGTTGTTATTGTTATTGTGAAAAAAAAATGCATACACTTGTAGCAGGGTGGATTATCCCTGCTTCGTGGGAACGGTTGCTGGCAGTCACAAGGTAGCTGGACACAGTAGAGCTCCGTCTGACTGCACCCTCGTCTTTGGGCCTGGAGCGTCGACTGGAGGCTGGTAGTGTGAGTGGATGGGGCCCGGGATTTACCAACCTGGGGCCCGTTCCCCGTACCTGGCTAACTGAGTTAGCCGGATAATTCTCAGCATAGCTTGACTTAAGCCGGACCTTTCCGTTCCCCGAAGTCGGATTTTCTAAATCACCATGGTAACAGATTTGAACCTGGTCCGGAGCAGGGTTAAGTTCAGTTAGCTGGATAACCTGCATGGCCACGCCCTCGCAAAGAAATGCCAGCTCGCTTCCTGAAATATTTCTCACAGTCTAGATCCCATTATACCATTCTAAATTATGTTTTTGTGCTTCGTTTTCCTAGAGGGGGCTTTTGAAATGTATAATAATAGAACTAAATGCTGATAATAAATCATATTCAGCCTATAGATTTACTTTGTCCTAAATAAAATAATGCACGTCATATACGGCGCTCGGAGTCGCGATACACACTGCATGTGGTTATTTTAATAATGGCGCATTGCAAATGTGAATCCTGCAGGCTCTGATTAGTTTCATGAGGATTGTTGAATTGTATCATCACTCACACGTTATTGTGATATTGTAACTGGGATTAAAATGTCTGATGAGATGCGCTGTTTGACGGATTTGAGCAATTGAATGAGCCGTTGACGTCACATTAATGCATTTGAGAATAAAGAGATAAAACTTCATTCAAAAGAAAAATATTCGAAACACGGGTCTCTTGTCCATTGATGGATACACAATGGATATATCCCATCTGGCACAGTGGTGCAACGGTTAGTGCTCACTCCTGTCAAGCGGACGACCCTAGTTCAAAACCCCGCGTTTCCAATATAATTTTTTTGGAATATAATATTAATGAATATACGCAAAAGTAGCCTAGTTTTAAGTTAAAATATTATAAATCTACATGCATTGAAGATGTCATTCTTTATATAGCTCTCAAAGTGCACCAAAATGAAGCATTTACATTGCAAAAAGAAAAACAAAAAATAGAAAAAGGGGGGATTCGAATGCGGTTCGTCCGCGTGAAAGGCATAAGGACCAACCATCAGACCACAGTGCCAGATAAATAAAACATCCACCATACATCCATCAATGGATAAGAGAGCCGTATCCTTATTATGAAATAGTTGAACTAATTATTTTCGCTAGCAAGATCTCATTTGATTATTCAATCCATAAGCCTACTGCCAGCAGACACGTTTAAAGAAATATAATCTGATTGATTGGGGTAATGAGGGACTTAAAATTAGCCTATAGATCAGGGGTCAGCAACCTTTTTGACATGGAGTGCCTGTTTGAAATATAGTTGTAACTAGTGTGCCTCAACAATATTCCATGCATCGTAATTTTTTTTTCTCATAATCAGGTATTTTTTATGATAATTTTTACATTATTACATCATTATTGTTATTGTTATTATTAACAATATTATTATGATGGTTGTATCAACCCTAAATCTGAGTTGGGGGGGGGGGGATGCAATGCAGACAAACAGCTGCATACAGTGCGACCATTTCACTCACATTTGCCCATTCATTTTTGGACACATCACACACCATCGGTGTGTGTACTGTACGTGTGCTGTCATAGCTCCACCTACAGGCCTAATGGAGAACACCAGGAGAACACCAGGATGTGAATGGAGGGTGAATGTGAGGTATATCGTGTAAATAAGTTTTGATTCATTGCAAGACTACACTGTAAAAAAAATTATAATAATAAGTTACCAGAACTTAAAAATATTGAGTTCAGTTACTGTGCATTAAGGTTTTCAGTTTTCAATCCATAATAAGTTAACAGAAAAATAAGTACACAACCACATTATTTCAACCTAATAAAACTATGTTTATTGTCATTGTTTTAAGAACAAAGTTGACTTGGTAATACTCACATTTTGAGTAAAAAAAATGACTGTTAACATGTGCAATGTTCAATGAAATAGAAAAATAAATAATAAAAATAGTTGATTAATCCCACTGGTCACAATGGTGACTGAAACGGAGGGCTAGGGCCTCCACAGGGTGCGTTTGATGGAACTGGCAGACACTATGGGATTGTAACTCCCATTAAAGAATTACACAGAGGCGTGCTGCAGTTACTGGTTGTATTTGGGAGATTTCCATGTGTGGTTGTCTACAGAGGAATACAATACAGTATACATTAATAACACAGTAGTGATGTACATAAACAAGAATATCCATTAGTAGTATAGTGCAACTAGTAACTAGTTAGTATACTAGTTAGTATATATAACCTACATAACCTATGCAGGGAATTACTCCTTCAGTGCATGTAAACAGTATACAGTAGAAGCCCTCGAGAATCACGTCCCCACTGCCACTCATCTACCACTCCAATGTCACTTTAGAACTCACTCAGGTGTAAATTTTCGGGGGCTGGTACTTAATTTAAGTGCTTCCCCAGGGAGGGGGTCGGGGGCTACTGCCCTCAGACCCCCAAGATAATTTTTATATGGGCAGTCTGACTTGGCGTACTGACCATATATTAGTGTTGCAATGCATGATAAATAAACAGTGAAAAAATCTAAGAAATCGGATGGGGCTGGGACATTTGGGACGAATAAAAATGTAAGATGAAAATCTCCCCAGCCGTGGAGGTGTGAAATCTGGCCCGGTCGAGAACAATAGGAGTCACAAAATCAGAGTGGTGAAGTAGTGGCAGAGTAGCAGTAAATGCCTGACTTCTAAGGGCTTCTACTGTAGGTAGGTGGACTGTAAACCAGGTGTAAGATACATTCAATTCACTAGGGGTAATGAGTGGGTTATAGTTATAGCTTAGGCTAGCTAACGTGTGTCTAAGCTAGCCACGCAGCGCAGCAGCATATCATAGCAGGGGCAACGTAGGTTGGCTAACGTGTAGCTAAGCTAACAGTGCGGTGTTTCAATAACAGAGGGAATGACGTCAACAGGAATGGATCAGCGGAGACGCACTAAGTACAGAGTAAACTGAATGAACGAACTAAACGCAGGTACAGTACTCACGTTCATTGACGCACACGTTATCCCAAGGGGACAGGAGTAAACTACTACAGCACGTCGTTAGATGGTAACACGGAGACCAGCTTGCTCACGTTAAAGGGGGGGAACTCTTAAAGGGCCGGTACAGAACAAAGTAGTCGTCAGACAATAACACTGAGACCAGTGTTGTGGCTGATGGTTGTTTAACACAGCAGGAGACGATATTTCCAATTGTAACAAGTAGGTAATTTATTTAGGAAAAGAAGTTCTTAACAGCAAAAGCTATGGATCGAGCAGAGGATCACCACAGCTTGAACAAAAAACACTCTACCCTCAATCCCTCTGCCTGTCCCCTAAATCCCCTCTCAGTCCTGCCCCCACATGACAGATATGATGACGTGTCATATCATGTCAAATATGACATGACGTACATTAAGATGACACGTAGATTTAACATCGGAGAGAGATAAAAACATTAAGAACATGAAGAGAGATAAAGACATTAAGAAGAACATAGATTTAGATAAAAACATTAAGAACATCGAAGAGAGATAAACAAGATATGATGTACACACACGATATGATGTAAAACATTAAGAACATCGAAGAGAGAGTGAGATGTGTGTGTGTGTGTGTGTGTTTGTGTGTGTGTGTGTGTATGTGTGTGTGTGTCTGTGTGTGTGTGCGTCTGTGTACAGACGTGTGTGTATTGTATGTGTGTATTGTGTGTGTGTGTCTGTGTGTGTGTGCGTCTGTGTACAGACGTGTGTGTATTGTATGTGTGTATTGTGACACAGGGAATGTGTGTGTGTGTGTGTGTGTCGGTGTGTATGTCTGTGCGACTGTGTGTGTCTGTGTGTGTGTGTGTGTGTGTCTGTGTGACTGTGTGTGTCTGTGTGTCTGTGTGTGTGTGCTGTGTCTGTGTGTGTGTGCTGTGTGTATGTGCTGTGTATGTGTGTGTCTGTGTGTCTGTGTGTGTGTGCTGTGTATGTATGAAAGAGAGAAAAGACACAAGATTAGAGCACACGATATGATGTACTGAAATGTCCATCTGCCTATCTTGAGGCTGTTTTAAGAACATCAGCCAGACTGTCGCCCTAGTGTCTTTGAGCCCTGCTAGTTGACCTATATTAAACTAGTCAAGACTAACCCCTTTCCTACCTCCACCCCCGTATACACATTTTCCACAACACCAGCTTGCTCACGTTAAAGGGGAGGAACTCTTAAAGGGCCGGTACAGAACAAAGTAGTCGTCAGACAGTAACACTGAGACCGGCTTGCTCACGTTAAAGGGAGGAACTCTTAAAGGGCCAGTACAGGACAAAGTAGTCTTATTAGCAGGGCTTTCCTACACAGCCGCACCCAAAAGTCTACTTAGACCTTTTGAACTAAAACGGGAAAGTCTCGGGGGTCCTCGGTATCCGGGAGGCTCGGGAGCTGCACCAACCGGGACACAGGGCGCAGGTATGTTCGGTCCTTCACTTGGACAGCGGCGGTGCGGATGCGCCCGTCAGCTCCAGGGTATGTCTGAGTGACCTTCCCGACAGGCCAGAGTGCCCGAGGGAGCTGTGGGTCAACGATTAGGGCCACCTGGCCGAGTGACAGTTCCTTGCCGTCCTTCCTCCACTTCTGCCTCTCCTGTAGACCCGGTAAGTAGTGGCGAATGAATGCAGACCAGAAGTGGTCGGCCAGCACTTGACTATGCCTCCAGCGACGTTTCCCAAGGAGGTTACTGGAGTCGTAAACTGCTTGAGGTAGAGACGAATCACGGTGTCCCATGATGAGGAGGTTCGGGGTAACGGGATCAGGGTCTGCAATGTCCGAGGAGAGGTAGCCCAATGGCTTTGCATTCATGATACCCTCCACTTCGATGAGGACTGTGTGGAGGACGGTCTCAGACACTATCTGATCTTTCAAGATGACTCTGAGGGCAGTCTTCACCGACTTCACCTCCCTCTCCCAAGTTCCACCAAAGTGCGGTGCGCTCGGCGGGTTGAAGCGGAACGTAATCTTCTGCTTAGCTAACTGTTCCTTCAGTCTGGGTTCCATCTCGGCAAAGGCTTCCTGCAGCTCTCTGTTTCCTCCGACAAAGTTTGTGCCATTATCACTGAGGAGCTCGAAAGGTGTACCACGGCGTGAGATGAAACGCCTGAGGGACATCAAGAAGGCGTCAGAGTCCAAGCTTTCTAGGAGGTCAAGGTGTATGCAGCGTGTAGTCATACACTTGTACACAATCCCCCACCTCTTTTCATTCCGGCGCCCTATCTTGATGTGAAATGGCCCGAAACAGTGTACTCCTGTAGAATAGAATGGGGGCTTGTAGAGACGCAGGCGACAGGGCGGAAGGTCGGCCATTTTAGGCATGTCGGGCTTTGCTCGCCACAGATGACATTCTCGGCAGGTGTGCTGATGCTTGCGGATTGCTTCTCTTCCTCGTAGAACCCAGAATCGGGATCGAAGATCAGCGAATACCCTCTCAGGCCCGGGGTGGAGAAGAGTTTGATCATAATCTTGGATGATCAGCCTTGTCAGGGGGTGATGTGGGTCCAAGACGATTGGGTGAATGGCATCCATCTCCAAGTTCTCGGCTCTGCGCAGCCTACCGCCTACTCTGAGGAGACCTGTAGCCTTGTCGTACTCCGGAGATAGGGAGCTCAAACGACTGTCTGAGGGAAGAGGTCGGTCAGACTTGAGGGCCTTGATCTCCTCTGGGAATGAGTCCAGCTGGGCTCGTGTGAGGAGGACCCTCTCGGCATTAAGGAAGTCAGCTGCTTCATAGGGCTGATCTGTAGTCTGGGCGTCAGCCGCACCGTGAAGGGACCTGGCTGTTGCTTGGACGAGATCCTTCCATGAAGTGAAGTCTTCAACAGCAGGGAGCAGAGGACTGGGAGAGGTGGTTACATGACAGATTATGGCAGACTTCTTCATCTCATGGCCGTCAGACTCGGGATGAGCAGAGGGCATAGTAGGCCACTGGTCTTCAGGTAGTGGTGGTCGTACCAGTTCCTCCAAGGTTAGGCCCAGAGTGATGTCATCTGCTGGGTTTGAGGCAGAGTTCACATATCTCCAGTTATCGGGCTCGGTCAGGTTCTGGATTTCCGCAACTCGTGTGCCCACGAAGACCTTATATCTACAGGACTCTGACTTGATCCAATGGAGAACTGTGGTGGAATCCGACCACAAGACGACCCGTTGGATGGGGACGGTGAGCTCGGCTTGAAGTACATCATTAAGCTGGGCACCTGTGAGGGCAGCGCTCAGCTCGAGTCGGGGCATCGACAGCTGCTTCCTGGGGGCCACCCGAGACCTAGCGAGCACAAAGGAAATGTGGACTTGCTGTTGGTCATCCATGGTCCGCATGTAGGCGACAGAGCCGTATGCACGCTCGGACGCGTCACAGAAGATGTGGAGGTCCCTGGTCGAAGTAGAGGTGTTCGCATGTGGTGGAGCGTAGGCTTGGTGGAACTCCAGGTGTATGAGGTGAGGGATCTCTTGCTCCCAGGTGCGCCATCTGTCGAGCAGGCTTTGGGGTCAGATTGGGTCGTCCCAGCTGACCTCCTCCTTCCAAAGGTCTTGTATGATGACCTTGGCTCTTGTGGTGAAAGGTACGATGTAGCCAAGGGGGTCGTACTGGCAGGCAAGTACTCTGTAGAGGTTCCTCATGGTAGGTGCTGAGGTCTCCACAGGGCGATGCTTATAGCCCAGGGAGTCATTGAGGCAGTTCCAGCGTAGGCCCAGTGTAGGCTCCTGAAGATCACTACTACTCTTGGAGAGCCACAGTTTGCTGCTTTCGGAGCGGGCTTCGGGCGGAAGGTGCTCGATGACCATAGGCACGTTGCTTGCCCACTGGCGGACCTCAAACCCTCCCGTCTGTAGGTGATGGCGGAGTTCATCGACGAGACGCTTGGCCTCTTCGGCGGAGTGTGTGCTATGCAGACAGTTGTCGACATAGAAGGACTGCTCGACTGTCTTTATCAAGTTGGAATTGCCCTCTGTGTCGTTTTGGATGTGTTGCTGGAGGGCATAAATGGCACAGCAGGGGCTGCAGGTTGTCCCGAATGGAAGTACCTGCCACTCATAGATATCCGGCTCCTTCTCCCTCTCCATGTTCCTCCAGATGAAGCACAGCACTGGCTTGTCAGTAGGCAGCAGGCGGATCTGGTGAAACATACCTTTGATGTCGCCACTGACTGCCACGGCATGCTGACGAAACCTGAGGAGGACACCGAGCAGGGTTGGCCCGAGTGTAGGTCCAGGAAGCAGAAGGTCATTCAGGGACAGGCCTTGGTACTGGAATGAACAGTTAAAAACAATCCTGTCCTTACTGTTGTGGGTCACCATATGGTGCGGGATGTAATAGGATTCTGCAGACTGGTCAGCTTCTGCCGGGGTTATCCTTGCCACGTAACCAGCCTTCTCCAGTTTCCGTATCTCATTACAGTAGACCTCAGCTCGTTTGGGGTCCTTGGTAAGTCTTCTCTCTATGCTGCGGAGGCATGGCAGCACAGCTTCCTTAGGGGCATGTAGTGGGGTAGCATTTGCTTGCCGAAGCAGGGGAGTAGCGTAGCGCTGGACTCCGTCGACCTTGACCCTGGTAGTGAGTGCTTGGAGCGTGACCATGGCTTGCTGATCTTGCTTGGAGCGGGTGACTGCCTTTGCGCTGATGTAGGGGAGAGTGTCGACTTGCCAGAGGCGCTCGACGTTCCTGAAGAGCTCTGTGGCTGGAGAGGCAGTGGCAGTGTGGAGGCACTGTGAAGAAGATGTAGTCTGGGCAAGGTTTGTATGACCCTGGAGTGACCAACCTAGTCGGGTGCAAATACCGACGGGGCCGCCTGGTGGGCCTGCGCGTACAGGCTGTACTGGGATCAGAAGGTGTGGCATATCTGAACCAATCAGAAGTAATGGCTGGGCATGGTCGACTGGTGGTAGGGGCAGGCCGTGGAGGTGCTTGTAGCATTTCTGTAGTGCGGCCATAGGATAAGAGTGTTCGGCCAGGCTGAGGCCTTCGGCGGTGAAGGCCTGGTGGATCCGATACTTCTGGGAAGGCGTGCACCATGGAGAAACGTCGAAGGAGACAGAGTTGCCCTGGAGCTGTTCGACATTCTGCTGGACGGTTTGTAGATGGAGAGTCTCTGGCTTTCTGGGAAGGTTCAGCCGCCGCACGGCTTGAGGCAGAACGATACTTCGTTCAGAGCCGTCGTCCAACACGGCGTAGGTCTCCAGGGCTTGGTCCCCGTTCCTCAAGATGACCTTGATGACCTTTAACATAACCTGTTGTGGACGGTTGGGCCGGTCGAGGTATACCTTAGTGGGTGGTGTAGTCTGCTGTATGGAGTCGTGCAGAATGGTAAGGTGCTGTTCTTTGCATGTATTGCATGGGCGCGTCAGAGTACATGCTTCGGCAGAGTGTTTGCGGCCACACTTCCAGCACCGTTTCTCCTCTCTGATCCACTTCACGGCCTGGCTGGTAGATTGCGTCTTGAAGTCGTCACAAGCATTCAAGAAGTGCTCCTTGTTGTCACAATAGGGGCAATACGGTTTGGACTTGAAAGGGGTTTTGTAGCGAGTAGGCTCTGGGGTACTAGCGACTTCCCCAGCATTGAGGAGGATGGTTGTGGTCTTCTCCTTATAGTGAGTGACACGTTGGTCTTGCTTGGCTGGCTTGGGTGCGTCGCACTGATAAAGCGCTGCGGCTCGACTTGAGAGGCGCTTAGCCTGTGACTTCATCTGGAGCCAGGCTGCCAGGTCGGGCAGGGTGTATGTCAGGTCTGACCCTGTCCAGAGAATGCCACGGCTGAGGCAGTATTCGATGAATCCGTCCCTGACTGAAGGGGGCATCTTGCTCAGGAGCCGGTCGACGTGAGATCCGCATCTCAACTCGTACCCGTTTTGACCTTCAAGTGTCCCGAGCATGCCCACCAGAGACTGGATGGACAGGGCGAAGGAGTCGAAGGCTTCAGTGTCACCAAACTTGATGGGAGGTGAGTTGAGAATGGCGCCTAACTCTGATTGGACGAGCTGTCTGGGTTGACCGTACTTGTCTTGCAGGGCTTGCAATGCAGCGGTATACGGTTGAGGGTCATACATGTAGGCTCTGGCAAGGTGGAGAGCACTGGGGAGTTTCAAGTGGCCGAGGAGCACCTGGTACTTATACTGTTCAGGCAGGTGCCCGTTACTACCCATCAAGTTATCCAAGGCTATCTTGAGTAGGGCAAAGTCACTTTCGCGGTCACGTTCAAAGACTGGCAGCATCGGCTGTGGGATGCCGTAGGGAGAGGTAATCAGCATCTCTGATCCTGGGTGCTGTAAATGCCCCGATATAACCTGTGGCGGGGTAGGAGCCATGTGAGGTGCAGCAGGACTCACGTTCTGGTATGGTGGGGCTGCAGTAGAGATGGTCGCACCGTAGGTAGGACTCTGGGTACTGTGTGTAGCTACAGAAGCTTCATGCGAGGTCGTAGGTTGCTCAATTGGACCAGGCATGTTGGGAGCTGGGTACCATGACACAGGGGGAGCGGCAGAGCGAGACATCGCCTGTTCTGGATGGTGCATCACTGGGGTGATGGCGGCTGGGTTAGCCGGCGGGGAATGCATGTTCTGTGGTATGGTAGGGAGTGCTAGAGGCACAGGTGCCACTACGTGGTGCTGTAGTCCAGGTGGTGGATAGGTCGGCTCAGATACTGCTGCGGGCACAAGAGGGGGTGCAGGGTGTAGGTGAGAGATGGGTTGATGCGGTGAGCCTGCGGGAGCATTGGCAGGTGGGGCATGCATCGCTGGTAGGGAGTAGAAGCCCCTGGGGGACGATGCACCGCTACGTGGTCCCGTCTCGGACTCTTGAAGAAGTGAGGTGACCATTTTGGCTACTTGAAGTTCCTGCTCCTTCTTCTTAAGCCGCCTCTGCCTGTCGAGGCGTGTAGCGATAGCTTCTCTTGCATTTTGTGCTTCCTGCTGTATGCGTTGTAAGCGTTGGCACTCCAGGTCGGCATTGCCGTCTTCTTGTACCTGGCGCTGTAGCTCCTCGAGCTCCAGGGAGTGGATGTGCTCCTGGAGGATAGCTTCCTGGACTGGTGAGAGAGCATGTTGTGTGTGTACGCTCCCGAATGAACGATGGGAACCAACACCTGACCTTATGGTGGGTCTAGGAATTGACTGGTGTGAGGACCTACTATACCTTCGGACGGGTCCCTTGCCTCATTCGCCGGGTATGAGCGATGGGAGCAGGCACCTGACCTTATGGTGGGTCTAGGAGTTGGCTGATGTGAGGGCCTACTACCTTCAGACGGGGCCCCTGCCTCGCTCGCCGGGTATGAACGATGGGAGCCAACACCTGACCGCTCGCTCCTCGTAGATGGGTTCCTCGTCTCGCTATCCCGGCGCCGTGATGCGTGGGATAGGGCCTTTGGGGGTTCATCTTGTGGTTGAGTACGGAGTTGAGTACTAGGTTGAGTACTAGGTTGAGTACTGGGTTGAGTACTAGATTGAGTACTGGATTGAGTACTGGGTTGAGTACTGAGTTGAGTACTGGGTTGAGTACTAGGTTGAGTACTGGGTTGAGTACTGGATTGAGTACTGGATTGAGTACTGGGTTGAGTACTGAGTTGAGTACTGGGTTGAGTACTAGGCGGGGTGTTAGGTTGAGCGCTAGGTTGGGTACTGAGTTGAGTACTGGGTTGGGTACTGAGTTGAGTACTGGGTTGAGGTTCGTATCCCACTTCGAAGTCACGTAGGTGGCTTGGTAGGTGGCGCTCTCTCTGTGGGTGTGCGGTGGTCTCTGTGGTGTCCTGGTCTGCCATAGCGTCTTGAAGGAGCTCCATCCGGCTCGAAGGACCATGAAACGGAGGGCTAGGGCCTCCACAGGGTGCGTTTGATGGAACTGGCGGACACTATGGGATTGTAACTCCCATTAAAGAATTACACAGAGGCGTGCTGCAGTTACTGGTTGTATTTGGGAGATTTCCATGTGTGGTTGTCTACAGAGGAATACAATACAGTATACATTAATAACACAGTAGTGATGTACATAAACAAGAATATCCATTAGTAGTATAGTGCAACTAGTAACTAGAGCATTCACTTAACCAGAGTTAGTATATATAACCTACATAACCTATGCAGGGAATTACTCCTTCAGTGCATGTAAACAGTATAGGTAGGTGGACTGTAAACCAGGTGTAAGATACATTCAATTCACTAGGGGTAATGAGTGGGTTATAGTTATAGCTTAGGCTAGCTAACGTGCGTCTAAGCTAGCCACGCAGCGCAGCAGCATATCATAGCAGGGGCAACGTAGGTTGGCTAACGTGTAGCTAAGCTAACGGTGCGGTGTTTCAATAACAGAGGGAATGACGTCAACAGGAATGGATCAGCGGAGACGCACTAAGTACAGAGTAAACTGAATGAACGAACTAAACGCAGGTACAGTACTCACGTTCATTGACGCACACGTTATCCCAAGGGGACAGGAGTAAACTACTACAGCACGTCGTTAGACGGTAACACGGAGACCAGCTTGCTCACGTTAAAGGGGGGGAACTCTTAAAGGGCCGGTACAGAACAAAGTAGTCGTCAGACAATAACACTGAGACCAGCTTGCTCACGTTAAAGGGGAGGAACTCTTAAAGGGCCGGTACAGAACAAAGTAGTCGTCAGACAGTAACACTGAGACCGGCTTGCTCACGTTAAAGGGAGGAACTCTTAAAGGGCCAGTACAGGACAAAGTAGTCTTATTAGCAGGGCTTTCCTACAGTGACCGTAATAATGTTTTTGTTATAAGGCTCTGCAAATGTTACTGAATGATGTAGCAATGTATTTCCAGCTAAATTGAAATAATAAAGAAATAAAGGGTCTCAATTAAATATGTGGTAGTAAAAAGAACCTGTGGGAGGATTTCAACAAGATAAATGCGACAACAGTGCAAAATATTTCACTATAATATTTCAGAGCAAAAAAAAATAAAAAATAAATTATATATATATATATTTTTTTTTACTGCTGCCCCCTCCCTGTGCCTATGCAAATGCCCCCGTGTGCCTATGCAGACACGCGTGCCTAGGGTTGCCTACCCCTGCTAATGATTATGCATTTAACTTGTCTGCGAGGCTATTGAGCCGTACTGCATTGTACCCATTCTGCAATCTGTTAATAAAGTTTTAAATCAATCAATCAATCAATGCCGTTAGAAAATCAGGATTTCTGCGATCGACACCTGCTGTCTTTTCAGCTGAAGCGGCCGCGCGCAATTATCCTGAGTCTCAAGTCTGGTTCAAATGAACGAGACTGAATCAGCGTTCGAGGAACAGGAAAATCCCGGATTCAAACATCGGGTTAATTGAATCTGGATAATGGGACTCTTGATCGACTTAGTTGAACCAGGTACGGGGAATAGGGCCCTGGTCTGGTACTCTGGTCTTCCTCCCCTGCAGCAGGGCGGTCAGCAGTACTCCCCAACACGCTCCCACTTCCCCCAGTTGCTCCTTAAACTCTCCCACACCTAGTGACTGACTTGTAAATAAATACCCTGGGTTCCCCCCGCAAGCAGTACCCTCCCTCAATGACCCTAGAAACCTTACAATGAAAAGGGAAAGGTGGAATAGGAAGGGGTTAATTATGTTAACGTTACCCACACCAAACGAGTTGTTAAACGGCTCATGGATAGACACACACACAGAGCTCCCATCTAGTTCTTTAATGTTATTTATAACGGTCAGTTACAATGATTTACTACTAGTGACCAATTGGACTGAAGTCCCACTATAGTTCCGTTGGTAACTCCATACCTCATAAACACGTATATTATACACCCACCTCTGGGTTAATATCAGGGATAATATACTTCAATGTGTTTGACTCATCACCCACGTCTGGGTCTTCACCCTGTATAATACCTCCAAAAGGCTTTAATTATACGGCAAGAATAATACCTCTCTAGGCTTTATTTATAATGCACCAGGTCTGTAACTTCTCCACAGGGAAAGGGTTAACTAGATGGGAAAATATTATTAAACACAAACACGGTATCACACTCAAAGAAAAGGAAAGGAAATCAAAAGGTGGGCCCACAAATACCTTACAAAAGCCCCAGTAGCGGCTCGTGGATGCTTCGCCACTAGGGGCGCTATACCAAACATTTTGCAAACATGTACAAGGCACGCATTGGCGAATATTATCACCATTGCCATCGATCAATATGACAGTCAGTCAAATGCAACCACGTTTCCAATAGCCCAACACAAACATGCACATCTCTCTCTCTCTCTCTCTCTCTCTCTCTCTCTCTCTCTCTCTCTCTCTCTCTCTCTCGCTCTCTCGCTCTCTCTCTCTCTCTCTCAGATGATGTCAGATCCATTCAATAATAATCACATTTGTATATCTCGTCATTTTAAACAAGTTACCATTCATTGTCTGAGTGGTTATGCCCCACACACGGCGAAATTAGAGAGAGAGAGAGAGAGAGAGAGAGAGAGCGAGAGGAGAGCGAGAGAGAGAGAGAGAGAGAGAGAGCGAGAGAGAGAGAGAGAGAGAGAGAGAGAGAGAGAGAGAGAGAGAGAGAGAGAGAGAGACCACGGCGGGTGCAGCATAACAGAAGAGAGAGACAGAGAGAGAGAGAGAGAGAGAGAGAGAGATAGATAGAGAGAGAGAGAGAGAGAGAGAGAGAGATAGAGAGAGAGAGAGAGAGAGAGAGGAGAGAGAGAGAGAGAGAGAGAGAGAGAGAGAGAGAGAGAGAGAGAGAGAGAGAGAGAGAGAGAGAGAGAGAGAGAGAGAGAGAGCGTTAGTTAAGCATTAGCTGAGTGGCTAACAGCAGCTAAAATTAGCTGAGTTGGCTAAGAGAGAGAGAGAGAGAGAGAGAGAGAGAATTAACTCACTTTGTTTAATTGAAACGTGGTCCAAAAAGTGTATGTCCACTGACTGTCCCCCAGACTGTTGTCGATGTATATCCATTCCACTCACTGCCCACTGTCCAGACTCCAGACTGAATCACAAGTTCACAACACACAGCTTCGAACATGTTGCAAACTGTGGCTAAGGAAAAAACTGGCATCGCCGCATCGGCCAATCAGAGAGCGTCTCCACGAAATGCGGCTATGGAAATTCTAGACGGAAATTCTAAACGCTTGACTAGACCGCTTCAAATCGCGCCCGGATTCCAACATAATAGTCATATTTCAACGCACAACGTGTTACGCACTGATTGGCTGTGACGGATACAGCGATCGAACAGTGACAGCACTCAGAGCGATATCGCGTCTAGCCCGGGCCGAGAAATACAAACAAATAAAAAAATAAAAAAGTGAGTCACTTCCTGTTCCTGAAAACGAGTATTTTTTTATTTTATATAGTAACGTTATATTGTGCATTGGAAACACAAACATACTTAAAATGAGTAAATATTATTCATTTTAAACATGTTATTTATAGGGCTATAAAACAAAAAACAAAAAGATACTTTTTCTTGTTCTACTCTCATATAACCAGGGGCCTGAAGGGGGGGGGCGGCGCCTGTGCGCCCCTAGTGGCAGAGCCGCCACTGAAAAGCCCTATGCTAATGTCGGCATGTATTGTTAATGGGGTACCCCTTAGGAACTGTATTAAGCAACGTTAACTCCGCCCGCAGGCTGCACCACACTGTGTACTGTGTAATAGCTCCGGAGCATAGATGCTCAATTGTACTCAACCCAAAATGGCGGCCGCGCCGCACCACCACCGTTCGGGTGGCAAGATGGCATCGAACGCTCTCGTCGCGGGTGCTAGCAGGCGGGGCTGGAGCAGGGGCAGTAGTGAGCTGAGAGCGTGTGCTGGGTGTTGGCGACCTCTGCCGGTCGGGACGATCTCCCGTGTTGGCCTGAAGTCAGCCGGTGCAGAACGGTTGTAAACAGCCGGTGCAGACTCGACGGCGCGCATTCCTAAGCTTGCCCTCACTCACACTGAAGCTACACTCTGGGTCCCAAACAGCCCACCTGCTACACGATTATACTGTGGCGCAACGTGGTTGACTATACCACCGGTCGTCTTCAGCACCTCGCGCTAGAGTTGCACTGGAGTCGATATAGCCTTTAGCCGCACGCTAATTATACCGTCACACTGCTACTGTAACCCGACAACTAGGGACGTCAGTCCCGTGGCTCAGTCTCTCTTACTCACGCACTATCACGGATACTCCTATGATAACCCGTCGCTCGCTTCGGCGGGGCTCTCTGGGGGTTCTTTAACGGGGCTATTCCAAAGCACCTCCCGTTGCAGCTGCGACTGTTCACATCAACATCCCAAGCAGAAGAGAGCGTCTTCCCTCTTCCGCTTCCCTATATTTCCTTCCATCTCTCTCCGACACTCTCTGCCTGCCACCGCCCCCTGCTGGTCGCCAACTAGTCACACAGGGAAAAGACTGATAGAGTATGGTCCAGTAATCCTGTTCATAATCCATATTCCAGCGATAGAAGAAGGAGGAGCTCGCATCATTGTTTGTGAGAATATCAATGGAAACTAGTCAACATGTCTTTGTGCACAAAGGGGAGATAAAAGGCAAGTCAGCACATCTGGATAATAGGCATATTTTCCAGGTTGCTACACACTGTAATGCCGCAACAATTACCTGTGTTTACACAAAATGTTTACTAAATAAAGGAATCTTAATCTGTTGTTTTTATCAATGGCTGATAATGAATCCTGAACATTTTCTTAAAGCTGACATCATCTTTTTTCTGACCACTAGAGGGTAACAAGGGGCAAGTAAACAAAACGCCTTTCTCCCATGCGCCATGCGTTGAGCGCCAGGACCCCCGAAAACCCGAGTATACTCGGGTTTTCATCGTTTTTTCTTTTATTCGATTTTAACACTTTAACTGCCGGAAAACGCTTTACAGCGTCATTCCCGGCCATGCTCAAGTTGCCGAAGGACGCTTTACAGCGTCTTTAATATCAATATTTCAAAAATCTGTGATCGGATTCATATTTCCCCTCCGCTGGCCTGAGATCCACCAGGAGGACCCACTGAGCTCTCTGGCGGTTCAGGAGCGCCATCTGGTGGCCGATCGGCGCAATCGCCAAACAGGAAGTGCTGTGGAGGTTGTGCTGGTCGGCCATATTACTTCCGGGCACTCGGTACATGTCCCGGGACTCTGGCTCGTCACAATATATAGCGATCCATTGCCAATAACTCAATAAACAACATGATTTGGACGTATATAGTATTATACAAGCTGGAAATGGTTCATCAGGATAAACATCCCATAATCGAAAACGGTCTACACCACGCTGATCATCCAACGGCGCGAGGAAGATCCGGTAAGATTCAGCGTTATTGTTGAACGTGTTCCATATAAACTGTTATGATGAACATATGACCCACACTAGATGAATGATATAACGCTGCCCACGGAATTATAAGCGATCCCCCGCCCATCCGGTCATCATCAGATCATACGTAGATCATTCTAGAAGTACGTCCAATTGAAATTTTTTATATCGCCCCGATTGCCATCATACTGTATTTCATCATCAATATAATGCATTTGGGGCTATAGATCACGTTCTGGAGAAAGCTGCAGAAAGAGATGAAAACATACTTATTAGGGATGTCCGATATTATCGGCCGACCGATATTATCGGCCGATATCGGCAGTAAAATGTGATATCGGAAAATATCGGTATCGGTAAAAAAAAAAAAAAAAAAAAAATGTTACATTTATTTAACCTTTATTTACCCAGGCAAGCAAGTAAGAACCAATTCTTATTTTATTTATTGTCAAAAGTATGCATGTTGGTTTAATTCAACAACAAGAGATATGTAATGTTAATTTTTACTTTTTTAATTATCATATTTTGCACAGATAATGCTTACATTTAGAAAGCCTTTTGAATGCATCCAGTGAAATTATTAATTACCTGAAATTATTCAGTTTTTTTGGGGGGAAACCCTGCATATATCGGTATCGGTTGATATCGGTATCGGTATCGAAATTAAGAGTTGGACAATATCGGAATATCGGTATCGGTAAAAAAGCCAATATCGAGCATCCCTAATACTTATACATTAGACCATACTTTACTATGAATATGTGAATGAAAAAGTTTAACGTTGCTACACAATGAACAATACATATAGGACTTTGAATGGGCCCTAATAATGGCAATGTAGCAATAGAATTTAAAAAGTTATAGCCATGCAAAGAAGGGGTACTTCTCCATAGACAAATAGAGCTGGCAATCTATGGTATATAATGAATTTAACCCATGGCACCCAAAGTGTTAATATTCGATACAGTCTCACGGACCTCTGTGTATCATTGGGACTCATTCTGAGACCTCGAGATTGCAATGCCGGCCGAATCCTGCTAGGTGGCAGTATCGCCTACCCTTTGAAACCTTATTTCAAAGTGAAATGCTTCATTCAAGCCACTTGTAACGCGTCCAGCACACTTGATGCATAGTTTGTCCAATTTCATGTCAGGGACCCGATGGACATCAATACTGGAAATCGCGATCAGACAATTGGAATATTCATTTTGGAATACCTCCTAGCAAAGGTAAGGACTATATGACATCAAGCCTACTTTGATCCTACAATGATTTCACATTTCACATCGATCGCAACGATCATATGTCACGTACTCCAAAATATATGCCGTTGCTGACGATCAAAGCATCACAAAACGACCCCCCCCCCTTTGATGCCTTCATGATGAAACATAATACCTATTATATACCTTTGATTTTGGAAATAGTATCGTGTCCAGGCGAGCAACGCGAACAACTTTTGCAAAATGCACATAGCGCTCCATAACTCAGCTTCCAGGAATTAGCCGGGATCACTGTGAAACTATTCAAGGGATAACACGCAAACGTATATGTAACCGATCTCATTCGACATGCCCTGAGTGGGAGTTGAACCACGGTCTCCCGCGCCGCGAGCAGCATCACAGACCACTATACCAAGAGGTGAATTAACTTCTAAGTAATGGGTCTGGATGCCTCTGGGGAGTGAGTTTACTTGCAGTACCGCTGCCGTCCACAGTCACTTCACAACACTGTCCATCGTGACTGTAGGATAGACACACGGTACCTCTGTTACACATGAAAAAATTTACTCTTTTTTACATGTTGGATGAGAGATAGTGACTGTCAAATGCAATACTATTGTCTCCATAGCTATGCTATAGAATATAGATATACAGTAGCTCTGCAAACATTGTGAAGCACCGTGAAAATGACCATCTTTTTAAGCGTGGCGCAGAGACAGCAGGGATGGGGGTACACGCTGGCGCTGAATGAGTTAATGTTCATTTGAATGAACCATGATGTTGGTCAAATATGATTACAGTGGATTAAACATCTTCAAATGGACTGCAGTGCCAATTTGTATTGAATGAATGAATGAATCTTTATTTCAAACATGATTTTAAAAAGAAACAAATAAAATTTGGGGCACAGATTAATATCAAGGGTCAAGTCAATTTCTCCATAATGGGCTATGGGGAGTTGGAAGTAATCTATAAAGTCGATGGGTTATCGTCGTCGTCAGGGGGGTCAGGGAACGCAGGAAGCTCAACAACTTAGCTACTGGTATGGTATAAGTCCGCCCTTGGACGATGACCTCTGCCGCTCTGACCTTCCCATCCGAACCATTGATTACTCGGCTCACACGGCCGGCTGGCCACGTAGCTCGGGGTAGTGACTGGTCTATGATCATCACGACAGTCCCCACGGTCAGGTTGTCCCTGTCTTTCACCCATTTCTGGCGGGCTTGAAGGGAGGGTAAGTAGTGTAGGAGGAAGCAGGCCCAAAACTGGTCGGCCAGTACTTGGCTGTGTCTCCACATTCTCCGTCCGCTAATCTCGTCCTGTCTGTACACAGTCTGAGGAAGGGCTGGGTCCAGCCGCTCCATCAAGAGGTAGTTTGGGGTGATGGGATCGACGTCAGCTACGTCGCTTGAAACGTAGCCGAGGGGCTTGGAGTTCAGAACTCCGTCAATCTCGGTGAGGACCGTAGCCAGGACTTCATCGCCCACTGTCTGGGCTCCAAGTACAGTGTACATAGCGGTCTTTATTGATCGGACCTCTCTCTCCCACGTTCCCCCGAAATGGGGAGCATTCGGTGGATTGAACTGGAAGGTGACCTGCGCCGGAGCAAGGCGGGTCTTGAGTTCTTCACCCATATTCAGGAAGCTCGCTCTCAGTTCCGTGTCTCCTCCTCGGAAATTTGTCCCTTGGTCTGACAATAGCACTGAGGGGGTCCCTCTCCTCGCTTGGAACCTCCGGAATGACATGAGGAACGAGTCTGTACTCATCGACTGGAGGAGCTCAATGTGGACAGCATTGGTCATGCATTTATACACGATGCCCCACCTCTTCTCTGTTCCTCTTCCTCTCTTGACATTGAATGGACCGAAGCAGTCCACGCCCGTGGAATGGAAGGCCCGCTCGCCGACTCGGAGGCGGCAGGGAGGCAGGTCTGCCATCTTGGGGATAATAGGCTGTGCCCTCCACTTGCGACAGGTCGGGCAAGTTCGTTGGAATCGGCGTACAGCTTCTCTTCCTTGGAGTATCCAGAAGCGCCGTCGGATCTCCGCAAAGACTCGCTCGGTCCCCGCGTGGCACACCACCTCGTCGTATTTCTGAATGATCAGGTCGGTTACTCTGTGTCGACTGCTTAGGACGATGGGATGCTTAACATCCTCGGGCCAAGTCCGGGGCCCATCTCAACCGACCACCCACCCTGATGAGGCCCTGGGCGTCGATTTTTGGGGCTAAGGTGAGGAGTCGACTGTCTGAGGGGACTGGCTTTGCCCTTATCAAACACACCATTTCCTCTGGGAAAGAGTCTCTCTGCGCCCTCTGCAGCACAAGAAGTTCCGCTTCCTTGTAGGCAGATGCACTGAGGTCTGTGGTGGGGGGGAGCTCCGGGTGGTGCCATAGGAATGTCCTTTTCTGGGCACTCTCCAGAGTTTGACAGTCGTCTAGGTCCGGGCCCGTTGGAGCCGGGGCTTGACTTAGCCCGCAGAACATGGACTTTTTTATTTCTGACTCGTCTTGGTTCGCGTCCCGCGGTGTGGAGTTAGGCCACTTCTCCTCCGGGAGCCTGAGGAATTCTGGGCCATCACTGTATGAGTTAGGACGGGTGAGGTCGGCTAGGGACATCCCCCGTGTGATGACATCCGCTGGGTTCTGCTTGGTGTCAACGTATCTCCAACATTCCGCTCCTACCAGGTCTTGGATTTCGGATACTCGGACTCCTACGAAAACGTTGTACCGACAGGAGGCGGACTGGATCCAGGTGATCACGGTCATGGAGTCTGACCATAGGATGATCTCACGCACCGGTATGGTGAGTTCACTTTGCACCATTTTGGCGAGTTGCGCGCCTACCAGGGCTGCGCAGAGCTCCAGTCGCGGAATCGACTGCTGCTTGCGGGGAGCAATCCTCGAACGGGCGAGGACAAAGGCTACGTGGACTTCTCCTCCCTCTTCTCAAGCTCTCAGGTAGGCCACTGATCCGTACGCCACTTCCGAGGCGTCGCTGAAGACATGCGGGTCTATCTGACACGTCTCCAGTCGCACGGTAGGGGGGAAGTAACTCCGCGGGATGGCAACCTCGCGAAGTAAGACAAGTTCATCCTCCCACCCTCTCCATGTGGTCGCTAGGTGCTCGGGTATGGGGTCATCCCAGCCCTGCTCCTTGGCCCACAATTCTCTCACCAGCATCTTAGCTCGGGTGGTGTAGGGGAGAATGCACCCCATAGGGTCGTACTGGCTGGCGAGTGTTCGGTACACCTGGGGTGTGCGCCATCCAGGTCTCGCTGCTAGCAGCCTTAGTCTCTGGAGGGAGGTGCCGGAGAACTTGAGGGTCGCTACTGGCCCACTGGCGGAGGTCGAATCCACCTTTGGCTAACGAAGCCCGTAGCTTCATCAGGATGCTCTCTGCTTCTTTTGGCGTGGATACGCTCTGTAGACAGTTGTCCACGTAGAAACTTTGTTCCACGCTGTGTCGGACATCATCGTCAGCTCCGGGGTCTTCGGCCACGTGCTTCTTTAACGAGAACGTGGCGCAGCACGGGCTGCAGGTGGTGCCGAAGGGGAGTACCTCCCATTGGTATATCGAGGGTTGTTCGTCGTCGAGCCTCTCCCTCCACAGAAACCTCAGTAAAGGCTTGTCTTCCTCCATCAGTCGAACTTGTAAGAACATCCCCTTGATGTCGCCGCTGATGGCCACTTTGTCCTGACGAAAGCGTATCAGGACGCCGAGGAGGGAGGGTCCAAGTGTAGGACCGGGCAGGAGTAGGTTATTCAGATTCTGCTGTCCAATCTGATGACTGCAATTGAACACAATGCGGTTTTTTCCGTTGTGGGTGACCTTGTGGTGGGGCACGTACCAGGACTCTGTCGTCCCTTCTGCCTTGTGGTGATCGATTTTCTTTATGTGGCCGGCCGTTACCAGCTTCTCGATCTCTGCGCGATAGATCGTTGCTTGTGGGGGGTTCTTGGCGAGGCGCCGCTCAGTGCTCTGTAGGTAGTGGTGCGTCGCTCCCTTAGGCACGTGCAGAGTGGGCATCCCTTCTCGCCTCAAGAGTGGGGTCGCGTATCTTAGCACTCCGTCGACCTCGACCCTAGTAGTCTTCTGCTCTAGTAGAGCGATGGCATACTTGTCCTCCTTGGACCGAACCATCTTGCGTTCGGTTTTGAATGGCAGCGCATCTAGCGTCCATAACCTCTCAACGTGCTGTAGGAGAGTGGGGTCTGTGTCGCTCGCCTTGGTGTAAAGGCAGCGTGTGGACGTTGGTCGGCTGGAAGGCCCGGAGAGGGGGCCCTGGAGCGTCCACCCCAGCCGGGTCTTAACCGCGGCTGGGCATCCTCTGGGTCCGATGTGGACCGCATCAGTAGGGACAATGAGGTCCGCGTGGTCGGACCCAATGAGTAGGGTGGGTGTGGCGCCGCTGATAGGCGGTATGGGCAATTGGCGTAGGTGGTCGTACTTTTCCCTCAGCTGTGGGATGGGGTAATCGTAGCGTGACAAGCCTATGTCGTAGCTCGTGAACGCCTTGCTGATGGCGTACCGCTTCTCAGGCTGGTCGATCGCTGCAATGGTGAACGAGACGCTTTCACCTTTGATTGTCTTTAAGTCTCGACGAATGGTACGGAGAGTCATGGTCTCCTCGGGACCCCGCAGGTCCAACTGGGTCACGGCGGAGGCGAGGAGGAGTGTCTTCTCCGACCCGTCGTCGAGGACGGCGTAGGTGTCGAGTACCTTGTCCCCGTGACTGAGGAGTACTCGGACCACCTTGAGGAGCACTCTGGAGCTCCCACTCTTCGCGGGGTCAGTTTCTTGAATGCATTGCACTGTGACAGCCAGTGTTTGCTGTCGCAGTATTGACATGCGATCTTCCATTTCCCCTTGGAGGGGGGGTTGTGACTATTCTGCCGTGACACCGACTCGGCCTGGTGCATCACTGTGATGGGCCTGCTTTGGTCTTTAGCCCTCCTCTGTCCCTCTTTAAGGTTCGAGCCACCCCATGCGAAGGTGTCAATCCTTAGGCTGCTAACCTCCCTGGCGAGGAAGTCAGCAAGATCCAACAGTGACTGCTCTGGGGCATTCGGGTCACGGTAGTTTCGTTGCCGCCGAAAACGTTCTTGGCGGAATGGGGGGAGCTTCTCTAATATGCGCTCCACGTTGGAGTTGGCATACAGCTCGTACATCCCCTTCTCTCGTTGGGACCCGAGCATCCCTACTAGGGACTGTACTTTGACGGATAGGTCATCCAGGGCTCGGTTGTTCTGCCTCGTGATGCGCATTGACGCGGTCTCGCTCCATGTTTTCTTCAGCCTGGAGGCGCCTCTCTTCCACTCTGAGATGTTCACGCTCACTCTCTCGTTGCGCCTGGAGGCGCTCACTCTCACTCTCTCGTTGCGCCTGGAGGCGGTCCCTTTCCGCCGAGGCGGTTATCGTGGCGATCAGGACTTGCGCTAGCCTCCTATCGGCCCCGCTTGGGGATGACGCTGATGACCTTGATTCGGAGCTGCCTGGGCTTCTCACGCGCTCCGAGGTCCATCTCGGGTGCGCGGTACTCTGTGAGTCTAGTCAAGTCATGCCTCGCTTGTCCCCCCCGGTAAGCTAAGTTAGTTTCACTTAAACTAGCTTGGGTCTCTACATCTAGGGTTGACTCCTCTGTAAGGTTGGGCATGCTTGAGCTACCAATGTTATCCCTGCTTAGCATCCTCTTGGATAAGCTATGAGGTAAATCTACAGCGTAGCCCTCCAAGTAGGGAGGGGGCTGACGCTGGCGCCTAGGGCGCTCTAATGGGGGAGATCTGGTTGGGGAGTGTCCGCCGCTGGCCATATTATCACTGATATTATCACTGATACCATCCGGCTCGAAGGACCAATTGTAGCTAAGGGGCTACACGACCCTGACTGTATTTAAAGGTTAAACCACTACTAGAATATTAATTAGCCAGACATTAAATGTACACAAAATGGCGGACACTCTATTAACTGAGAGGGGACAGTGATACCAAGTTCAATAATCACTTTAATAGTAACGTCAAATATACATGTTATATATATCGCAGATCTCCTGTTATTAGTAGAATGTCAATGCAACAATGTCAGAGGTAATGATAGTCCTGAACTACTAGTACTCGACCGTTGATACTCTGAATGGAGTGAGAAGGAGTGAACAGCACAGAGAAAGCAAGATGGCGGATGGAGACGATATTCTCTGGAGCTCCTACTCCAGAGAGCTGCAGACAAACGTGGGATAATCCTGTCGTCGCTGGTGAGGAGGGTCTCCTACGGACCTGGTTCCTGTATTCCAAGCGCCCGATGGCAGGATTAATAGCTAATATTCCAAACGCCCGTTGGCATGGTTGCTAGCTAGTTAGCCCTTGTATGCTAAGGCTAACCCGCATGTAGTCCGCAATAGGTAGTTGAATCCAGAACGCCGCTGGGTTCAGCTAGAAGTCTTTCAACGTTGCTTCACTTCGCTCGAACAAGTCACTCTACTTTGCCAATAGTGGCTCGACAATATTATGGTGGTATCTAATTAGCTGTACAGCTCTCTATCAAGATACGTTGCTTGCCGTCCGGTTTACTGCTGCACCAAAAATGTTTCTTCTCTCTCACACACTCTGCCCGGGCATGTCCTAAAAACCCTGTGCATGCGCTCACGCTGTCTACAGGTGCATGCGCTCGCGGCTACGGCGTTAAGAATGGAACATATACAAAGAAGCGAATGATAAATACTGTTAGGTAATAGACGACGGGATAATATATATCTTATATATATAAACAATATATAAGGTATACAAAATAATAAACGCAGACTTTATGTGTTAATCTGGACCTTCAGAACAAGTAGGGTTGAGTAGTATTAATTCCCCAGGAAAGATAAATCTGTGGGATCTAATGTACACACCTGCAAAGTATGAAGATAGCCTCTGACTACAGTATATCCTCTAACAATTTAGCATAAGTCTCTCTCCTGTGTGCTCCTGATACGTGGAACATCATACAACATTCACCAACCATTCCACCATATTCTGCAGTTGATTTAATTTATTGTACAAGCTCTATTATGATTGCACTTATTGTATAGTGTATTGTTTATTGTATATGTATTGTATTTATCATGTATTTATTACGTTTGTATGCACAATGTAATTGAAAATGAGGGCTTGAGTAGAAATAAAGATTGAATGAACGAACAAGTACTAAACTCCAACCGCAACATTAGACCAAAACTAACAAATGTAAACCAGGTGCAATACTAGGCAGGGATTTTTTTTGGACTAGAGGTCGCTGTTTGACAGCATCACTGATTCTGCCTTTAATCACAGAGTTGATAGCTCAAAGGTGTAACATATCAAAGCTAATGCTAACCGTTTCATGTAAAGGAATGGAAAATGCTAAAACACAAATGTCTTACTCCGGGGGGGGGGGGGGCATAGTTCAATAAAGACACACATTTGGGTGATCTACCCAACCCTAGTCTGTTAGCTGCAGTTCAAACATACTTCATTCAGGGGAAAAGGAGTCCAACATTGTCTCTTAAAACATAGTGATCCACTTCCCTCTAGTGGTCTTGATTTGTATTACACCCAAAGGGTAAAACAGGGCGACAGGAAGCTACTGGAGCATTTACTGTAGAATGAACACTGTCCTAGTGTGCCCCCTGCTGCAAAAAGATATCCAATACCAACCTTTAATTAAAGCAATAACTGATTGTTTTCATGCCTTTATATATTCCATAATTCAAGTTGCACATTTGATTTCACAAACCTAAATGTTGGTTGACTACACACTGCAGTATGGGTTAAGATCAGATTCTTGTTCAAGTATCGTAAATTGCTTGTTTAGGTAGCTGCAGGTATTTTCAATGTATTCACATGCACAATCTCTCCTTTACTGACTAAGGAATAGAGCAGAATTACTTCATATTATATTATGTATATATTTGTTATTGAATTATTCTGTCTTTCCAGGTTCAAATTGTTTTAATTCAACTGAATTACACACTCCAAGAGGTAATGTAGAGCTTGGAGCAGTGGAGTATAAATTAATTGAAAGCCATACTTTCTTCCTTGAAAATGACTCCAGTAACAGTTACCTATACGAAAAATACTTCAGTAAAAGTATTTAATTTTTTTGTATCCACTTTCTCTCCTTATTTTCTATTTTTCTTCCATCCCAATTTCGTATTGCCAATTCTCCCCTCCCCTGTCTTGAACGTTGCTAGACTATGCCCCCCACTGGTCGGCTGTAGTGAGGATAGAAGCCTTGCCTCCCCTCCGGTACACGAGGAGGCAGCCTGTCGCATCTTTTCACCAGACAGCACAGACTCTCAGTGGCGAGGAGTAACGCGTGGGATGAATGAATGAATGAATGAATGAATGAATGAATGAATGAATGATGAATGAAAACTTTATTTAACAGATTGCAGAATGGGTACAATACAGTACGGCTCAATACACACAATTGTTAAGGGGATGCTGCAGACCAGAGAAAGACGTTTGTCTTGTTTACATCAGGGTCCCCCATTTTCAATTCATAGTGACATTTATGACATACACAACATACATGACATTTATGGCATAGGGACATACATGACATACAGGTATTTAGAACTGTTACATTTGTGACATATACGATATGCAAAAATACAGTACTGTTACCCATAGATCCTGACAGAGTATATACATATGATCTGGAGGGGACTGTACATTAGGAGGGGGTGGGTGGGTGGGAGAGAAATATACATACGGTGGGGAGAGAATATATACATACGGTGGGGAGGAGACTGTACATTAGGAGGGGGTGGGTGGGTGGGAGAGAAAATATACATACGGTGGGGAGAGAATATATACATGCGGTGGGGAGGAGACTGTCTATTAGGAGGGGGTGGGGGTGGGGGGGTTTGGACATTTACGGTGGCCAGTTTCTAATTGCAGCCTCCCGTAGGTGCTCTTTAAGAGCGGTTTTGAATGTGGGTAGGGATTCACATTCCTTTACAGCTTTGGGTAGGGCGTTCCACATTGATGTGGCATAATTGCGAAATGTGTTTAGTCCCTTGTTTGAGCCGAATCTGGGTTTAACATGATTTGTTGAGCTTCCTCTGGTGTTGTGGTCGTGGTATTCACTGACCTTTGGGAAGTATTTTGACATGTACATGGGTACCTTAGTCATATAGTGTATCTTGTAGACCAGACCCATTGCAAGTTGCTGTACTCTGTCGTCTACTCTAAGCCATCCTAGGTTGTCAAAGTGGCAGTGGCAGCTGCTACATTCTTTCCATGGGAGGGCGCTAGAGGGCGCTATACCAAACATTTTGCAAACATATGTACCACACATTGGCATTCAGCTGACCAAGCTACACACAACCAGTCAAATAAAGTACAGTCTAATTCACAACTTGAAACACAATATATAAATATAAAAGTTAGAAACAAACTCGCTCCGTCTCCAAACACACGCAGAGAGAGAGAGAGAGAGAGAGAGAGAGAGAGAGAGAGAGAGAGAGAGAGAGAGAGAGAGAGAGAGAGAGAGAGAGAGAGAGAGAGAGAGAGAGAAGCGTTAGCTGAGTGGCTGAGAGAGAGAATCACGTTAGAGAGAGAGAGAGAGAGAATCACGTTAGAGAAGAATCACGTTAGAGAGAGAGAGAGAGAGAGAGAGAGAGAGAGAGAGAGAGAGAGAGAGAGAGAAGAGAGAGAGAGAGAGAGAGAGAGAGAGAGAAGCGTTAGCTGAGTGGCTGAGAGAGAGAGAGAATCACGTTAGAGAGAGAGAGAGAGAGAGAGAGAGAGAGAGAGAGAGAGAGAGAATCACGTTAGAGATAGAGAGAGAGAGAGAGAGAGAGAGAGAGAGAGAGAGAGAGAGAGAAGAGAGAGAGAGAGAGAGAGAGAGAGAGAGAGCGAGAGAGAGAGAGAGAGAGAGAGACGAGAGAGAGAGAGAGAGAGAGCAAATCTACCTTGTTGTTAAATTGACAGAAGGCAGAAGGGCTTGATAAAGTATATCCACTCCGTCCATTGTCCAGACTGTGTTGTTGATGTCCATTGTCCGATTGTCCCTCCACACTGCATCCATATATACCGCTATATATATATATATATATATATATATGTGACCGGTGTAGTATGGGTGTACTCTCTGACGGCGTTGTGTTAAGGACGACAGACATGGATGACTGTTGACGGACTTTATTTCCCTCTTGTTAGGTTACAAAGGCAACACAATGCACCAGCATTAGGAATAGTCATCTGCACTGCAGCACGTGAGCTCACGGAGTTCCAGGTGGGACTCGCTCATAAGAATGACACATTTTAACATACAATTACATTGGAAAGATATACACAATTGAATACAAAACGGACACATGGGAGCTACTGTACACACATACCTGTTAGGTTACAAAGGCAACACAATGCACCAGCATTAGGAATAGTCATCTGCACTGCAGCACGTGAGCTATGGTGAGAAAAGACGTGACTGCATTAACTCCATGTTAACAGTGCACGTGTGTGCAAACTTCCTACATGCTATTAAAGTGCATTTTACCCAGTCAAACCTCCCACAAAACAACTGCACAGGTACATATTAACAACATTAGTTACATTACAAACTCGTTTCACAGTTTTAGGAATGTAACATACAATATTTAACAACTTTAGACCGAAGTCTTTCACTGAACATAATAATTAGTGCTCACCTCACGGAGTTCCAGGTGGGACTGGATCACCGCGAGACAGCAGGCAGGATGTGTGTCCCGGAGGACCAGAAAAGTAAGTGTGTCGATGTCAAAATAAAAGCCTTAACTCCCAAAAGTGCAATAAAACAAAACGAAAGGAATGAAATCAACTTAAATCAATAAAATAAAACGTTTAGGAGTATTAGTGGAATGTATTAAAGTGTATTTTGTGATGGGGTGTAATTATCTATACAAGGCAACAAGGCACTTGTTACATTCACCCCACAGAATTACACCTACATCGAATAAAATAAAACTGTGCCCACCTCGTGTCACACTAGTCACAAGCTTACTATGAGAACCACACACTGCGGAACAATCCAACGATACCTGTCACCTAATAAAAGGCCAGGAGGGCACTAGGAGTGGCCAACTCCCACCATACCTCCAGGGATAACGACGGTGCCTTATACACCATCCAGCTACACTTGACCATACCATGACGAGGGCACATACACATAAATAAAACTGTTACTCCTTATCACCACAAAGGACACTGTATCAGGCTGTAAGCGCTATACACAACACTGCAGCTAACCTCACACACGTTTGATAGAGGCTTGCGGCTCGAAGCCCATCATACTCTCAAGTTGGACCATTGTCTCTATCAGCCGAAAGACTGGCTTGATGACCCTACCGAACCTGGACGTGTAGTGTTCAGTGGTCTGTGGACCCTGGCTCTGACCAGGCACACTGACACTCATTAGCTCAGGAGTACGCCCTGGTTGTGTGGACACAACACTGTCATCATGCTGGACTACAGCAGGGGGGGAACTCGGTGGAGCAAGCAACAGTGGGGGACTGGCGGCACTTGCCACTGGAAGCTCACTCAGAGCAGGGGACATCCCCTGGGGGGAATACGGACGTAGCCCGTCATCCTCACTCTCCACTGAAGACTGCTCTTGCACCCATGATGCGGTGCGATCCCCATCAGGTCCATCTCCCATGGAAGGTCCATCTCCCATGGAAGGCTCTGCCGCCACACTGTCCGCGTCTGAGGCACTAGCTTCAGGCATGACTGAGAGGGAGGCTTCACCAGGCGCACAGGTGTCGCTGTCCGCGGCTAGACCCTCATCATCAAATGACCCGTCCAAGGGGAGGAAGTTGACCTGAAGCAGGAGGTTCCTGTGGACTGTCTTCTCCCGCCCAGTCCGGTCTCTGATCCGATATATGTGGCACTGTGGTCTGGAAGCGATGACGGTGTAGACGTCCGGCTCCCATTTGTCCGCCAGCTTCCGCTTCCCTCTGGCGCCCTTGTTCGCCACCAGGACCCGATCACCCACCGAGAGGGGCAAGCCCTTCATCTTTTTGTTGTACTGGTCAGCCTGATGCCCCTGTTCCACTGAGGTGTGCCTCTGGGCCAACAGCATAGCAGACTGGAGATCGGCCGCCAGGGACTTCACATAGGCATCATAGTCACAGACCACCTCGTCCTGGAGCACATTCTTAAACAGCAGATCAACTGGCAGACGCGGGACCCTCCCGAACATCAGGTAAAAGGGGGCAAAGCCAGTCGTCTCATGCTGTGTACAATTGTAGGCGAAGGTCAGGCTCTGGACCATCTGGGGCCATCTGTGCTTAGACTCCGATGGCAGGGAGCGCAGCATTCCACCCAGGGTCCGATTGAATCTCTCAGTGCCACCATTCCCCATAGGGTGATACGGAGTGGTCCGGGACTGCGTGACCCCTGCTAACTCCAGCAGCTCCGCCATCAACTCACTCTGGAAGTTCGCTCCTTGGTCCGAATGCAGGCGCTGTGGGAAGCCATACACACAGAAATAGTTGTCCCACAGCTTTTTAGCAACCTTCTTCGCGGTTTGGTCTTTGCAGGGGAAGGCGTGGGCCAGCTTTGTAAAGTGGTCAGTTATGACCAGAACATCCACAGACTTGTTGTTATTATCTTCAGCTGACCAGAAGTCGATGCACACCAGCTCCAGTGGTGCAGAGGTTATTATGCTCTCCAGAGGGGCTCTGGCCGCCGGCTCTGGAGTCTTGCTGAGTACGCATCTGGGACAGTTCCTCACATGGCCCCGCACATCCTTCTCCATGTCATACCAGTAGAAACGCTGACGTACGAGAGACAGCGTTCTAGGTTGACCTTGGTGACCAGCCAAGTCATGCACTCCAGACAGCGCCTCCGACTTCAAGGACTCAGGCAGAACATACTGGAACCTCTTGTGCCTGGTCATGTGGTCCTTCGTAACCCTGTACAATATGCCGTTCTGTATAGCGAGCCTCTCCCACTGCTTCAGCATCCTCAAGGCGGGCTGATCTTCATAGCAGCGCTCGCGTCTGGAGGGTCTGCGGCCCCTTTCAACGTAAAAGATTACTCTGGAGACGGTGGCGTCTTTTCGCTGGCGGGCCTGCAGATCGGCCAACGACAAGGAGGAGACTGCGTCGTGGTCGGCAGTGACAACAGTGGACAGGTGACCCGCCATAGATACTGCCCTGTGTCTTGGCGCAGAGTCCCAGTCTTCCTGGGAGGAAAGCACCGTGGAGGTCTCATCCGCCGACATGGACACATCAGCAACCGCACATCCAGAAGGGGTCACTAGAGCTTGGGGCTGGCATGTCAGACGGAAGATATCCTGCACCCCCCTGTTCTCCACATCACACACCTGCTCCAGAAGAGCGGAGTAAGGCTCGGTCAAGAGACGCCGGCTGAGCGGCCTCACGAAGGGATCTCTGCTCAGCGCATCGGCCACTGTATTCAGCCTCCCAGGCACATGCTTGATGTCGAAGCAGTAAGGGGCCAGCTTGGACACCCAGCGCTGCTCGCATGCGTCAAGTTTAGGCTTGGTCATGATGTACGTGAGTGGATTATTATCAGTCCACACAGTGAACTTGTGACCCTTGAGCCAGTGACTGAATTTGTCACACACTGACCATTTGAGGGCCAGGAACTCCAGTCTGTGGGCAGGATAGTTCGCTTGACTGCGGCTGAGCGACTTGCTCGCAAAGGCGATTGGTCTGGCCTTCTCCTCCCCGACAGGGACTTGAGAGAGCACTGCTCCAATACCGTCCAACGACGCGTCAGTGGAGAGGATGAACGGCCTCTCAAAGTCCGGGTGAGCCAGCACTACACATTCGACGAGCGCCCTCTTGAGCTCCTCAAACGCCGTCTCACAGGCGGGAGTCCAGTCCTCAGGAGTCAGCTTCCGGAACGTACCGGCTCCCGTACGACCAGCACTGGTCTTCCCTTTTCTCTTCTGGCCAGCTGTCAAGGCAAAGAGGGGCTTGGCTATACTGGAGCAGCCATGTATGAAATTTTGGTAATACAACACCATGCCGAGGAAGGATCTCACTCTCTTCGGAGCGGGAGTACGGCCATCCGACTCCATCAGATCCTCTCTCTGGAAGCCAGAGATGACGGAGACCTTCTCTTGGTCGACAGAGACTCCACTGGCATCGACCACATGACCCAGGAACCTGACCGACCTCTGTAAGAAGTTACATTTCTTCTGTGAGAGCTTGAGGTTGTTCACTCTGAGTCTGCAGAAGACCACCTCCAATCGCTTCAACGCCTCCTCCTCAGACGGCGCAAACACCAGCAGGTCGTCCAAGTAGCACAAGAGGCTGGAGTAGTTGAGGTCGCCAAAGATGCCGAGCATCATACGCATGAAAGATGCCGGACTGTTGCACAGGCCTTGCGGGAGTCTGTTGTACTCGTACAAGCCCAGTGGTGTTGTGAAGGCAGTGTACCGCCGGTCAGACACATGGAGAGGGACGTTGTAGAACCCTGAGGTCAGATCCATGGTGCTAAAGAAAGCGTTCCCACCAAGGGCAGCAAGGCAGTCGGACTGATGGGGCAACGGATGAGCATCTTTGACGGTCTTTGCGTTGAGCCAGCGGAAATCCGTACAGATCCTGAGGTCTCCATTCTTCTTCCACACCATGACCAGAGGTGAGGCATACTCGCTCATCGACTTGGAGATTATCCCCTTCACCTCCATCTCAGTCAACACCTCTCTCAGTTTGTGATAGTCAGCTGGGGGGACACGCCTAAAGGGCAGGCGGAACGGACGGTCGTCCGAGAGGTGGATACGGTGCACAAAGTCTTTGACCTTTCCACAGTCCAGCTTGTCCTTGGAGAAGACATCTTGATACGTCACCAGTAGGTCAGCTAGCCTCTTCTTCCCATCAGGAGACACCTCACATGACTTGATGTTCACGTCCTCCAGTCCACAGTCGGCCAACATCTGCTCAGCATCTAACGAGGAGCCAGGAGAGGCGGAGGAGCTGGAGACACCAGACTGCTGCTGACACAGGCCCTGAGTGATGGACAGATCTTCAACAGCAAGACAAGGTGAGACATCAGCCAGTTTGGCATTACGACGGAGCGTGATGGGGCTCTGTGTCGGGTTCAAGACCTTCATGGGGACCCAGCGGTCGCCCCACATGGGAGTCACCACTCTCCCCACTATGATGTTGCGAGGGGCCGACCTCGCTGAGGTGGGCTCCACAATGACTGTACTCCCAGGAGACACATGTGCACTGGCTGGTAGCTTCCCCCACACTAGATACTCCTGCTGAGGGAGGAGGGTAACCGCCTGGCATAGCTTCACTGTGCCTATCACCCCGGGCGGGTCTGGGCCCGACCAGCGGGAGGTGCAGCTCAAGAGCTCAAGGAACTTCTCACACTCAGGGTCCCTGTTTCTGCAGGACACAAGCTCCCAGTACTTTTCAGTCGACTTCAGCCTTTGGAGAACGGACTTGATTACATTAGTGCCAATTATAAACTCGTCTCTCTGACCTGGCACAACCAACGTAGGAACCACAAACTTTGACCCACAAACTTCAATCTCCAAATCATAGACACACTTTGGTCGAGTAGTCAAGCCACCACAACCAACCAGCACCACATTCACAGGTGCCGGCTGGACACGAGGGAGAACACCAGCGGTTTGTAACTTTTGTTCACCTTCCTCACTGAGCGTGCATGACATACTACCAGAATCCAACATCCCCCTCAATGTGTACTTGTCACTGACTAACACTGGAGCATAAAACAGTTCACTAGCTCCGTTCACTCTCTGTGACCCAACAAAGATGGCTGTTTCGTTTTCTGGAAGTAATCTGCAGCTGTTTACATAGATGGCTTCTAAGTCTGGTTCTCTCTCGAGGGTTTCATTCACTTTGCCCATACTATCCCTCTCATTGCATGGGCTGGCTAGTTTAAAGGGGCAGCATTGACAGGATGGGTCTGAGCGGGTCTGTTGGAGGGAGATGCTGATGGCTGGGAGATGCCAGGGCATGAGTCCTCATAGTGACCAGGGCGGAAACAGCGGTGGCACAGCCGATAGAGCATACAGTGTTGATAAGTGTTATGCCTGCTGTCTTGACACACTTCGCATGGGTCGTGCTGGTTGTGCGGGTAACTCTGCTGATTCGGTCTGGCCTGGTTGCGCGAATAACCCTGCTGACTTGGTCTGGCCTGGTTGCGCGAGTAACTCTGCTGACTCGGTCTGGCCTGGTTGCGTGAGTGGTACGTCTGCCCATTACTTGGCTGGATGTGGGAGCGAGACGGCTGACCAGGCTGAGCCTGTACTGCTGGGGCCAGCGAGGCCGAACACAGTGAGAGCACACGGTCTAACAAGTCAACCACCTGATGAAGGCCAGGGTCTACAGAGGGGGGACACGCCGGGGCAGGAGTCATTAAGATGGGTGTAGGAGGGCTGAGGGCCTGCGCTGCGGCTAAGACCCTGTGGGGCTCACCAAGCTGTTCATGAAAAGAGCCAAAGGAGGGAGGCTGCTGTGACTGCACAACAACAGAAGACTGCTGGGCCCCACCATACAGGACAGGAGGGGATGGGCCACCAGCCATGGGGCTCTGACTGCATGCCGAGATGTTAATCTGCTGTGCCCGTGAACTGGATCTCCTTTGGTCTCTCTGGTAACCATCTAGACGCTCCTGGACCTCAGCTGCAGTCCACTGCTCCACAGGCTTCAGCTGGAAGGACATAGCTAGACTGGGATCTTGGCAGTGCGTGATCAACATCATCACGACCTCGGCGCTCGCATCATCAACACACCGACCCCGGCGACGTAGACACTCATCTGCAACATCGATTGCTTTATTCAGCCGGACCCAGTAATCCATCACTCCCTCACTAGGCCTGGGAACCATGGCATAGAAGTCGGCCATGGGCATACTGGAGTATGTCAGCTCGCTGAAGTTACGCTTTAAAATGTCAAACACAGCTGCAGGGGTCATATTGGCAGACAACTCAGGCCGGCTACGCAGTGACACCTTCACTATGTCTCTAGCTTTACCAGTCAACCTGCCCATCACTAGATCACACAATTCTCTGTCGGTTTTACAACTCGCTCTAGACAGATACACTAGCATCATGTCTTCCCACTCATGTATGGAGACTGGCTCAGTGCGATCACCTCTGAAGAACGGAGGTGGTTTAGTCTCCGCCTGCACTATTACTTTCATCCTTGACATGTCTGCACACCCAGAAAAACATTGTGGTTGGGGTGCGGGGACCTTGGGCTCAGGGGCGGGGACCTGGGGCTCAGGGACGGGGACCTGGGGCTGATAACTGGTCTGGTGCATGGCATGCAGAGTAGATGCAATTTGTTCTCCTATCTGTATGGCAAGGTCTGTGACGAGGCTGCTTAAATCCTCTGACCTAGCGAGTTGCGGGGCTGCATCATTGCCATGCGTGATTGGAGTAGATGTGGCCACTGGCCCCACTGCTTCAAACACTGACTGGCGAACTGTAGACTGACTCAGTTCCACAGGTCTTCCCCTCCCACACATAAGAGCTGACTGACCCCTGCCATATACAGGCATCATACCCACCATCTCCAGATCTGGTGGTCCTGCTTCAGACATGTTCAAGAATAAAAAATAAAAATGCTTTAGAGGGCTATAAACAAAAGAAAAGTATGTGTGAATGTGTTAAATGGCCGCTTGTTACTGCTCAGACTTTAAACACTAGACTACACACAAATACATGTAGGCTACTGTATGGCTATCCATTCACAATTTACCAGAACAGATGGGGGGGGGGGGGGAAATAATATATATATATTATATATCTCATTACCAGCCAACCATATAAACAAATTGGTTCCCAATTATATTTACAGTGGGCATGTGTTAGATAGCAACACTTGTTACTGCTCAAACTTTGAACATTAGACCATAGGCTATCTATTCACAATACATAACAGATGAAAGAAAAAGAAAAGAAAAATACAATGGTCTTGTACAACTAGTGTCGTTTCCAATTACTGTATCATTACAATAATATTTACAATTACAATCAATAGCATATTATTTATCAAACAAAAACAACCAATATCACATATGCGCTTATCCTATGCGCACACGTTAACGTTCGACGTTGTACTCAGCACAGCCAGTTGAATGAAGAAGCGGCGTGCAGACAGCGTCCCCGGTGGACAGGCGAGCGTTGTCCGTTGTCCGAGGTCAAACGGCACCACGTGTGACCGGCGTAGTATGGGTGTACTCTCTGACGGCGTTGTGTTAAGGACGACAGACATGGATGACTGTTGACGGACTTTATTTCCCTCCTGTTAGGTTACAAAGGCAACACAATGCACCAGCATTAGGAATAGTCATCTGCACTGCAGCACGTGAGCTCACGGAGTTCCAGGTGGGACTCGCTCATAAGAATGACACATTTTAACATACAATTACATTGGAAAGATATACACAATTGAATACAAAACGGACACATGGGAGCTACTGTACACACATACCTGTTAGGTTACAAAGGCAACACAATGCACCAGCATTAGGAATAGTCATCTGCACTGCAGCACGTGAGCTATGGTTGAGAAAAGACGTGACTGCATTAACTCCATGTTAACAGTGCACGTGTGTGCAAACTTCCTACATGCTATTAAAGTGCATTTTACCCAGTCAAACCTCCCACAAAACAACTGCACAGGTACATATTAACAACATTAGTTACATTACAAACTCGTTTCACAGTTTTAGGAATGTAACATACAATATTTAACAACTTTAGACCGAAGTCTTTCACTGAACATAATAATTAGTGCTCACCTCACGGAGTTCCAGGTGGGACTGGATCACCGCGAGACAGCAGGCAGGATGTGTGTCCCGGAGGACCAGAAAAGTAAGTGTGTCGATGTCAAAATAAAAGCCTTAACTCCCAAAAGTGCAATAAAACAAAACGAAAGGAATGAAATCAACTTAAATCAATAAAATAAAACGTTTAGGAGTATTAGTGGAATGTATTAAAGTGTATTTTGTGATGGGGTGTAATTATCTATACAAGGCAACAAGGCACTTGTTACATATATATATATATATATATATATATATATATATATATATATATATATATATATATATATATATATATATATATATATATATATATATGAGCTAACAACAACACAACAGCAACAGCATAAACTCACTTTGTTTAATTGAAACGTGGTGGGCTTGATAAAGTGTATAATCCGCTGTTGATGATGTATATCCAGACCACTGTCCAGACTGCATCCGCCATATAGCTTGTTAGCCAAGTGTTAGCTCAGCTGTTAGCACCACACAACAAGACAGTACTTGATTTCTTTGTCCATTTCCGCGTCGAACAGACTGCAAACTACCTGGCGTTCTATCGCCATGCTCTAAGACAAACTCTAACCTTAACCAACTTTGAAAGAGTGCCTAAGCTTAACCGTCGAAAGAACTTGCAGTCACGCTCTAAGACAAATAGCTGAGAGCGTCTCTGCGAAATGCTGCTACGGAAAAAAATACTGGCGTCGGCCAATCAGAGAGCGTCTCCGCGAAATGCGGCTACTGAAATTCTTGACGCTGCTGCCTAGACCGCTTCAAATCGCGCCCGGTTTCCAACATAATAGTCATATTTCAACGCACAATGCGTTACGCACTGATTGGCTGCGACGGATACAGCGATCAAACAGTGACGCGCACTCAGAGCGCTATTGCGTCTAGCCCGGGCCGAGAAATACCGCTAGAGGAGAAATGCGGCAGGAGAAATGAGCAGGAGTGAGTCACTTCCTGTTCAGGAAAACGAGTATTTTTTATTTTATATATTAACGTTATATTGTGCATTGGAAACACAAACATACTTAAAATGAGTAAATATTATTCATTTTAAACATGTTTATATTATTTATAGGGCTATAAAACAAAAAACAAAAACGTTTTTTTTTCTTCTTCTCTGATTTAACAGGTGGGTCGGCGCCCTAGCGCCCCCGGTGGCGAGCCGCCACTGCAAAGTGGGCAGGGGTGAGGTGGGTTCTAGGGGTAAGGTCAAGTAGAATTCTGACCAGTTTGTTTTGTGATGTTTGTAATCTTGTTTTTAGCGCCTTTGAGGTGCTTTGGTACTGTAAGAGCCAATTTACATGGTTGTAGTGCCATGTGTTATTTTATGCATTTGTTTTGTTTTTATGTATTTATGAATTCTGCCTGTAATACATTGTGCCTGCCAGCCTGCCAAATTGAGTTTGTGGCATCAGTTCCCGTTGCTCACCAGTAGGTGACATACGTAGCTACTTAATGGGTAACGGGACAAATGACAGCAGGTGTGTTTGGTTACCGGCAGAGCCAAACAGTTTTTGACCGTCACGTTGTCACGTCGACACGGCACGTTGTTTTGTTATCGTTTTGTTTGTAGTGTATAGTGTTTGTTTGTTCTTTTGAAGGTACTTTGGCATTTACTTCATATCACATGCAATTGGTGCATGCAGTAGTTATGTGGTAAATAAACCCATTTGGGGTATTATTGGAACGGACCTTGTGGACATTCAATCCTTTCACCAGGCGGTATACAGCAGCAGCCACAGACGCGTCAACTATATGTTTTAGCCGGTAACAGCCTCCTCAAGGGCTTTATAGTTTTATTGTTTTTGTTAAGTCAAGTTGGCCCTTATACAAGTCAAAAACTTGCTCATCAGTAAAGTGGATCATTGGGAACCACAGCACAAGTAAATATTGTGGCTCATAGGGAACCACAGCAAGACGAGCAAAGTTATAGGAATAAGCTTTGCGCAACAAGAAGACTTTGAGGACAGCGGGGAAGCCATTCAGCCTCGCTTTGATGCGCGCGCGGAGCTGATGCGTTGAGGACTGCGTGGGATTTGCGCAGTTCCAGCTGTTGGATGTCAACAGAGCCATGAGCTGAGAAGCGCAGACCGTCTAACCCACTCATCAGAGCTCCAACTACAACACGGTACCCAATGTCAGCTGCCAACATTTTCCGTGGTAGGCTACAAGCCGAGGTAAGGTAGCGCTACCCTTTTTTTTTGGCCATGGTAAATGTGTGCACACAACTCTTAGGTTTTGCGAGCATAAATTCCAATGCATTGGTAGCTGAAAATAGACGTTCCAGTCTACCGTTAACTTTGAATCCTTTGTGCGCGCCACGCATAATTACCGTTGGCGTTGAATCCTTTATGCGCGCCACGCACAACTACCGTTGACTTTTTTAGTCCTTCGTGCGCGCCGGGCATAACGTTACTGCTTCAAACATTTCACTGCGGATTGTCAACATGAGCGTTTCTGATGACAATCAAGACATTAATAATGATCAACTCGTCGGTGCAGAGGCGGCTGTGGAAACTGTCACAATGGAAAAAATTAAAATTAAACTGACCTATAAGGCTGTAATTGAAAAGTTGGGAAAATTGGAAAATGAAAGATCAGATAAGTTAAATAAGGCAAAAAAGTTGTTGCAAATGATGGAGGTATTTATGCACAATACTGATGTAAAAGGGGTACACAGTGTATTGTGTGAATATGTAAGGCTGTGTGAGACAGCCAAATTTGTACAAATTGAATTTATGAATACGTCAACTATGTCCCCGGATGAAAGTGCATTACAAACTGCCTGGTTTGGGTCAAGAATAAACACGTTGGAAAGCTTCCATGTGCATGTTGAGAGTTGGCTGGCACAAAATATGGCAATTACAAGTAGCCAGGGTGAAGTGCACTCAGAACCTGTGCACACAGAGGAGGTGCACACTGTCTGTGTAGACACAGAGGATGTGCACACAGAGGATGTACACACAGAGGATGTGCACACAAAGGAGGTGCACACTGTCAGTGCACCCACAGAGGACGTGCGCCCAGACAACATGCAACCAGTGGTTGATGATGTGAAACCAAATGACAGTATTTCAAATATCTCCTTTGGACGCTCACAAGGCAGCAGAAAGAGTGGTAGCAGTGCCGGCTCTGAACGCCTCATAGCAGAGTCTAAAAGAGCATCACTGCTGGTGAAAGCAGCGTACTTGAAGGAGAGACAAGCTCTGGAGGATCAAGAGGAAGAGTTAAGGAGGAATAATGAGGAGCAAGAGCAACAGTTAATTTAAGGAGGAATAATGAAGTGCTAAGTGAAGAGCTAAGGAGGAACAATGAAGTGGTAAGGAGGAAAAAGCAGCAACTTGAAATGGAGGCTGAGTTGGCTGCATCCACTGCTCAATTGGCTGTTCTGAATACTATGTCAGAGTCAGGGAGACGGTCACGAAGCTCTAGCCAAAGGCATGTGGGAAATCACACTGGACCTCCTCATTCAAGCTACACTGTGCTAAATCCAACAGCACAGCAATTCAACATTCCTATGCCAGAGCCTGTTGTAAAGCCAAAGGTTAAACCTCACCTCTTTCACATGCCATCACAAGGTGGAGCTGCTGCACAACCACCCCTCTTTCACATGCCACCACGAGGTGGAGCTGCTGCACAATCACCCCTCTTTCACATGCCACCACAAAGTAGAGCTGCTGCACAACCACCCCTCTTTCAATTGCCACCACAAGGTGGAGCTGCTGCGCAACCACAATTGTATCAATCTTTTCAAATACCACTTCAAGGAGACTTGAGTACAGTCCTGCAACAGCAGAATGAAATCACTAATGCTCTTGTGCAACAACAGCTCACAATGTCTCTACCATCCAGAGACATCCCTGCCTTTGATGGTGACCCGCTTCACTACAGGAGCTTTATAAGATCCTTTGAGCATAATATTGAAGCAAAGGCCAACAAAGCAGATTGTTTATATTTTTTGGAACAGTTCACAAAAGGACAACCACGTGAGCTGGTAAGGAGTTGTCAGCACATGATGCCAGACCGTGGTTATGACATGGCCAAAGGTCTCCTGAAAGAACATTTCGGGAATGAATTTAAGATCGCTACGTCATACATCGAAAAGGCATTGGCCTGGCCCGCAGTTAAGGCTGAAGATGTAAAGGCACTACAGGACTATTCTCTGTTCCTGCGCAACTGTTGCAACGTGATGACAGAGATGCAACACATGCAGGAGCCCGACATGCCTACCAACATGTGCATGATTATAACCAAGCTGCCCTACAGATTTAGGGAAAGATGGAGGACAACAGCTTATGAGCTACTTGAGCGACGACATCATAAAGCTGTTTTTAATGATCTTGTCACATTCGTGGAACGTCAGGTTAGGATCCTTTCTGACCCAGGATCAACCAACCATAAAGGATGGATTGAGTAGTAGGAACAAGTTCCAGCCTCAGTCCAAGTTTGGCAGAGTTGAAGGCAACAGCTTTGCTACAACTGTCACACGTCTGGACTCCAAGGAGCCAAACTCAGGCTCTGTCCATAGGGGGCAAAATTTTAACCCAGACTCAGGCTCTGTCCATAGGGGACATGATTTCAAAGCCAATTCAGGCTCTGTCCATAGGGGACAGGATAGCAGAGCATACTCAGGCTCTGTCCATAGGGGACATGATTTCAAAGCCAATTCAGGTTCTGTCCATAGGGGGCAGGATTTTGAAATGGAGAAATCTGAGTCTTGTGTATGCTGCTTTCAGGATCACTCTCTGTCAGAGTGCCCGCGGCTGAAAGGCAAGAACCACAATGATAAAATTATCTTCATAAAGCAAAATAGGATTTGTTTCGGATGTTTGTGTTCCGGTCACATGAGTGCTGATTGCGACAAGCGCCTAACTTGCAAGGTTTGTGAGAAAAAACATCGAACCATGCTTCACATTGACAGGCCTTACCTCAGCACATACCAGCAGCCTAATCCATCTGCAAGTGTCACTTCAGCTGTCAAGTCAAGTGTCACTATAGCCACGCAGACGTGTGGTCTTACTGGGACCGGCGGAGGAAATTGTAAGCTGTCCATTCTGCCAGTCCAAGTAAAGTCCACAAATGGAAAGATACTGCAAACATACGCCTTTCTCGACCCTGGCAGTTCTGCAACATTTTGTTCTGAACATTTAATGAGTGCATTGGATGTGACTGGACCACAGACCAACTTCCTTCTGCACACTTTGAGCCAGGAGCAGGTGGTATCAAGTACCTCACTGAAAGGTTTGGAGGTCTCTGGTCTCAATGGGGACACTTTCTATAGCCTCCCAGAAGTCCTTTCACAAAGGAAAATGCCTGTGACAAGTGACAATGTTGTATCACAGGAAGATTTGCTGAAGTGGCCTTACCTGTCCCATGTCCAAATTCCCAGCATAAAGGCAAATGTTGATCTATTGATTGGTACCAATGCTCCCAGGTTATTGGAACCTTGGGAGGTGATCAACGGCCGTGGAAATGGTCCGTATGCTATGAGAACTGTTCTGGGCTGGGTGGTCAACGGCCCCCTGCAAGAAAATGATGGTCCTGAAAATGGGATTTCAGTGGCCACTGTCAATATGATTTCCGTGAGCAGATTAGAAGAGACACTGAACAACCATGTTTCGGTGTGCGATCCCTTGAGTTTACTTGGCCCAGTTACACTTCCTGCCAAGTCCATGCTGCTCAAACTGTGGAGAAGAGTGTGCAGCTGGGATGAAAACATTCCCAATGACATTGAGCGCCAATGGACAAGATGGCGGGAGATTTTATTGACATTTTCAACTCTGCAGCTCCTCGGCAGAGTTTTGGAGACCTTCTCAGACAAGAACAGCTTGGTGCGCTCAGTGCGTCTGAAGACCAAAACAAGTGTTTTAGAGCGACCAGTAACCAAGCTTTGTCTTTTGCACGAGGCAATAGTCTCAAATATTTGATTTGTTTTGTGATTATGGCACACTTTGGCTCTTTTTGTTTTTCATTTTATGTTATAATTGTTATATGTTATGACATTTAACAATTAGAGGCCGACGTGTAAGAGCCAATTTACATGGTTGTAGTGCCATGTGTAATTTTATGCATTTGTTTTGTTTTTATGTATTTATGAATTCTGCCTGTAATACATTGTGCCTGCCAGCCTGCTAAATTGAGTTTGTGGCATCAGTTCCCGTTGCTCACCAGTAGGTGACATACGTAGCTACTTAATGGGTAACGGGACTAATGACAGCAGGTGTGTTTGGTTACCGGCAGAGCCAAACAGTTTTTGACCGTCACATTGTCACGTCGACATGGCACGTTGTTTTGTTATCGTTTTGTTTGTAGTGTATAGTGTTTGCTTGTTCTTTTGAAGGTACTTTGGCATTTACTTCATATCACATGCAATTGGTGCATGCAGTAGTTATGTGGTAAATAAACCCATTTGGGGTATTATTGGAACGGACCTTGTGGACATTCAATCCTTTCACCAGACGGTATACAGCAGCAGCCACAGACGCGTCAACTATATGTTTTAGCCGGTAACAGCCTCCTCAAGGGCTTTATAGTTTTATTGTTTTTGTTAAGTCAAGTTGGCCCTTATAGGTACCATGAGGTGCAAGCATAGTCATAGTACCCTTGAATGAGTGCTCCTGCCAGAGTCTTCAGGGTATTCTTGTTCACCAGAGAGGAGATCCGGTACAATAATCTTGTTTGTTGGTTGACTCTTTTTATTACTTTGGATGACATTTTGTCATAGGAAAGATTTGCCTCTAGGATGGAACCTAGGTATGTAATTTCATCTTTCCTTGTGACAATATTGTCACCCACTGTAACTGAGAAGCCGTCGGTCTTGCTGAGTTTGTTATTTGATCCGAAGAGAATGGACTCTGTTTTACCCAGGTGTAATGATAGTTTGTTATCAGCGAGCCAGGTGCAGATTCTGCCGAGTTCAGAGCTGAGGGTTTTTTCAACCTGTAACTTGTTCTTGTCAGAGATCAGCAGGGCTGAGTCGTCCGCGAACAAGAACAAGTTGCAGTCACAAGCTGACGACATGTCATTTGCATAAATTAGGAACAGTAGCGGTCCTAGTATGCTTCCTTGTGGAACACCACAGCTCACTGTGAGGTGGGGGGGGGCTAGAGTACCGTTTACCTCCACCATCTGTTCTCTCCCCTCAAGGTAGGATTGCATCCAGCTCACTGATAAACTATCAAAACCAATTGCTTTTAGCTTGTCAATCAGAATGGAGTGATTGACAGTGTCGAAGGCCTTTTGTAGGTCCAGCATGACCATGCCGCAGTATTTGCCCGCGTCCACCTCTTGTTTGATGTGGTCGTTCAAATAGAGAAGGCATGTGTCAGTGGGAGGCTCACGCTGCCCCCGATACTTCCTGTTTCTGCTGTGCAGGCGTCACCCAACCGACCTGTAGGAGTCGCCGTCCACAACGTCCAATCCCCACCCATCGACTTCCACCCGCTACCTCTGCCAATTGAGATAGTATGACGACTGGCCCAAGCCGCAGGCAATGCTGACACCGGGATTCGAGACCGGAGTCTCTTGCATTGGTGACAAGCGCAATCTCCGCTACGCCACCCAGCCACTACTTGAGTAAAAGTCTTAAAGTAACTCACATTAAATGTACTTAGGTATAAAAAAGATTATTGTAAAATTTCCCTCGGGATAATTAAAGTCTTTTCTATTCTATTCTATTCTAAAAGGACTTATCTGGTGTTAAAATGTACTGTTAAAATGCAGTAAAAAGTAACAAAACAGCCAGAAATTGTTAGTTTTCTCTCCTAACTTTATTAAAAAATAATGTATTTCTCCCTCCCTCAACTCCCTTCCCCTCTTGCCTGAAGACGGATGAAACATCACTTTTGAAAATAACTCCCAACAGTCGATGGCAGCCAGTGTTGGAAAGCAATTCCTTGACATAACTTGATACACTAACAAAACAAACATTTCAAACTATGTAAGCATCCTGCCAACAGTTTTTATACAGTATACGATAGCGATCTATAGACCTGTTCGCTGTTTACAAACATACCGCGTTCGAGCTAATAAGCAATACCAACTGAGTCACGTGACTAAGTTGCAGTGTTAATTTAGTCAATGAAAATGATGACTAAATAATTATTGTCGTCAACAAAGCTTTTTCCCCTGACGAGATGAAACGTCACGTTAATGTAGATCATGAGACACTAACGTGACTAAATAATTAATGCGATGACGTTGACTACAAACAACGAAACAAAATGTAGTTTACAAAATAAAATCTTGCCGAAATCTCTCTTCGTTTTAAGACAAGACAAAATAATTCTAACTATTAGAATAATTCATGTTATTATTAGTGCTTATTACATGGCGTTTTAACATTCACCAAAATGCTTGATTGTGATTGGTCAATAGCGCTCGGTTGCCCATAGCAGCGGTAAATTATTTCTCGATAATTCACAGCTGCTACGGGCAACGCGCAATAATGACCGCTGTTAGGGGCAACAGAGCTCTATTGACCAATCACAATCAAGCATTTTGATCGCAGTCACAGAAGCTAAACTCAGCATATGCACAGCTGCACTACATCAGGTGCAATCAAGTCCACACACCTGCCGTCTGCCGATGACAGAGGAGCAACAGAACAACTGCGTCTGCATTTGATCTCGACTTGTCGATGGTGTAAAATGAATTACGTATATTGTTAGTAAGTTAGCCCTGTAATAAGCGGGATAATGTATAGCTATACTCTGTCATTGTCGCAAAATAATTGACCTTCACTGCGTTTAGAACACCTCGGCTGCGCCTCTGTGTTCCAGAACGCAGTGTCGGTCAATTATTTTGCGACAATGACCTCGTAGCTATACATTATCCCTTACATAATTTCCGTTTCCTGTGTGCAGCGCAAGCGCTTTGATTAATTTCCCCACTCGCGTTACAATTATTGTTCTTAGCCAGCATTCTAGATAGCAGTAACTGCACATGGCATGGGTTTAATGGAACAATGGCAGGGCAACATGTCTTGTATGCAGTGGGTTTGGACTTGGCAGAATGTATTGTTGAAAGTGAAAGACGAGGAGGAGACTAGCTTGAAACTAACTGATACGTTACTGTTAGCATTAGCAACTAGCTAGCTGTCAAATCATCTCTAATTCATTCTCGCATTGATTCCCTTTACTTCTCACGCTGGACACTAATGCAGGAAACAATCCCACCGCTGCCACCAATGTAACCGAGGAATAGTCAGCCTATACTTTCAAACTATAGTAAAATAAAATCACGGGAGAATTGATATCTGATCAGCAACATAACGGTTTTCTTCCTCTTTCCACTCCACAACACAACAACGGAGCTGTCAAAGGCACGCGCCCTGCAACTCCACCTAATAATGTCGGGATCAATAATAACATAGAACACATTAAATAGCTTACATAAGTCTAACCAGCTAGCACTAACATGAGCTTGTTTTTATTTAGAAAAAGCTCACGCCAAGTTATGAGGCTGTAACTGAGTGGGGAGACTAAACAAAAAAGACTAAATCGAGACTAAACAAAGACTAAAATGCTCAGACCTGTAGTTGACTAAACGAAAAATAAATGAAGGTCACTAAATATGATGAAAACGAAAAAGAGCATTTGACACATGACTTTAAGACTAAAAAAAGAATTTGAAATAGCTGACTGACATGGCGGCTGGGTGGCGCATTGGACTAAGCGCTCGTCACCAACGCGAGAGACACTTGTATCGAATCCGGCTGTCAGCGTTGCCTCCAGCTTGGCCGGCCGTCATACTGGCTTAATTGGCAGAGTCAGCGGGAGGGAAGCCGGTGGGGTGGTATTCTGGTCGTTGTAAACAGCGACTCCTACAGGTCGGTCAGGGCGCCTGCACAGCGAGGGAGGGAGATGGTGAGGGTAGTGTGACCTCCCACACGTTACACCTCACCAATGAGAGTCCACGCTGGCAGGTGAAAAGATGCTGCTGGCTGTCTTCTATGTCTCAGAGGAAGTATCTGATAGACCTAAGGGCTCCCTAGACCGACCAGTGGGGGGGCACATGCGAGCAACAACCAAGAAGGGGAGGGGGGAATTGGCGTAACGACTAAATTGGGATGGGAGAAAAACACAGAAAAAACAGGAGGCGAAAAAGTGGATACAAAAAAAAATAGCTGACTGACTGCAGATTGATCACATAGTCTCTCCGGATTGTCCCAAGTCTAGGTTTATCAATCTGCGCATGCAGTTTGGGGAGTAGGTGCGAAAAAGTGACTATAGCTTGGCCGAGAAAGTGCAGATTGACTTTGGATTGGTCTCTCCGTGTTCAGGAGACTCAGGCCGGCGTATAAAAGTCTATTGGATCATGTCTCCAGCACCCCCACAGCCATACCTACAACCACTTAATGGCAAGGCTCTCATCCACATTCTCCCCCCGAACTCTCCCATGATTTCAGAATACCGGAAGTGTTGCGGTGGTCTATACTATAGGTCTTTGTTTTCCACCAAAAATAGGTGTGACTGTGTGTATGATGTATGCTGTATCAAATAGCCTAGCATTAGGACCATGTAAACTGAGGACTCCTTCCCAAAGATTATGATTTGATTCATTGCACACATCCATTGCTAATGAAAGCAATCTTTTCTTTTCTCATGACATATTAAATTCTCATTTACTGCCATCTGTTTGGTCTTGTGAGAGATATGCCTCAACTGGTCTTGATGAGAGCGCCAGTTTTTCACACATGAATGATCTTCTTCTACAACATGTGTAGTGGTTTTCACTGTTTTTCATGCCACCTAGAGGCTTTGATTTATACAGTCGGGATAATACAATATCACAATGAGACAATTATCCAGATTTTATTTTGTAGCGTGTTAATCATAAAATAAAAACAATGCTTTTACTGATACTTTTATGTAGCATTCTTTTCTTTTTAATGTAGTGAAGTAAATGTGAAAGTCGCAATGAATATAAAAACTCAATTGAAGTATAGATACTCGCAAAACCTACTATAACAGAGTGCTTTTACTTTGTTACTTTACACCACATGCTGCTGGATTGAGGCCATCTACTAGTTGGTAACAGGGATATGGGGCACGATGATAAAACATGTAGCCTGAAGTAGAGCAAAATAAATAATTCACATGTAGCACCAGACTAACACAGTTTTAATCAGAACGACATTAACATGACTGTAAGGCTGGATGCAGGGGGGAAAAGGTCACTAGACTGAAAGAAACTTTTAATGAACCTCTGTATGAAGGCTACTGCATTGGAAGGACCTTGCTGTCTTCATGACATACAAATAAGGAAGTAATGAAGTGCTACTGGGACTACTGTGGCATCAGCATACAGTGATGGATAAAAATGGAGCCAGAATGCTGTAATGCCAGGTTTATCATATTAAACATTTATTTTAGATAATGTGCTCTTATCTATTCTATCTGAGGGAGTAAAACACTTACTGATTTCATCCACTAGCCATCACAATGGTTCGCCTAAGTGATTGTTATTAACATCAACAGAGATTATATAATGATATAAAATGTGCACAGTGGTGTTTTGTTAAAGTGACCACACTTCTCCCTTTGCACCGCCGATGGTTCATAGAGGCACATCGTAATATTATCCTATCTGTATATTTACATTTACGTTTAGCCATTTAGCTGACGCTTTTATCCACAGCGACTTACAAATTGTGTACAACAATGAGGGTATACGTATAGAATGTCTACTTCCTCTTTCTCTCTACATACATAATATGTTCTCTGAATACAAATGCACCCTCTTTGAAATACGACAATCGGGGGGGGGGTCTGTCGAGAATCCAATGAGCTGATTAGCTTACAATCTTGGTTTGACAAGCCCCTTCATTATGCTGTCATGTAAAGGACACGCTCCCTAATTATAGTAAGCCTCCCACTCTGCGGTCTCCTCCTCTGTGCACTCTTTCGGTGAGCGGCTCTTCTTATTCCTATCTCCCAGGACGATGGAAGCGACCACTGTGATCACCACCGTGGCCGAGAGAATAAGAACCGTCACCGTCTCGCCGAAGCACAGGTCGGTGTCCACCTCCGCCATCAAACTGCCCCGTAGCTTGGCAGGCTCGCTGCACGCCAACTGCTGGTAGTCGTCCATGAAGAGGCGCTGGACGCTGGCCAGTTTCCGGAACACCCTCTGGAGGTCGCAGTCGCAGTGCCAGGGGTTGCCCTCCAGAAGGACATGCAAGGTGGAGGTGTGGATGCTCAGGAGCGTCATGAAGCCCAGGCCGGTCAGCCGGTTGAAGGCCAGGTCCAGCAGGACCAGGCTGGAGAGCGAGGTGAACGCCCCGGGCTCGGTGACGTTGATGCGGTTCCCCCGCAGTCCCAGCACCTCCAGGGAGTGCAGGGTGGAGAAAAGGTCCAGGTCCAGGCGCGCAAGTCGGTTTCCGTCCAGGCAGAGCCGCCGCAGCGCCGTCATGCCGCCCAGAGCTCGGGGCCTCACCACGTCGATCAGATTGTCGCTCAGGTCCAGCTTCACGAGACTGTCCAGCTTGCCGAACGTTCCGCTCCCCAGCACGGCGATGTGGTTGTGGGCCAGGACCAGCTCGGACAGCGACTCCAGACCCAAGGCGAAGCCGGTGCCCAGGGCGGTGAGGCGGTTCTGGCTCAGATCCAACCTCTGGAGACTCTGGAGGCTGATGAAAGCTCTGTCAGCCACGGAGCTGATGTTGTTCTCCTTCAACAGCAACACCCGAAGGTTCCAAAGGGCCCCGAAGGAGCCTGGGGGTAGGGCTGTCAAAAGGTTCCTGGAAAGGTCCAAATACTCTGTGTTGTACGGGAAGTTGCTGACAGGCATAGAGAAATTCCCACCTGAGCAGTTGACATATTTTATGTCTAGGAGACAGTCGCATCCCATATAACAAGCCCTAACTGCTGCTCCAGATAGAGGCAGAAGAGCAAACTGGAAGAGGAGCAGCCAATAGGGAGAGGCGACCATGTCTCTGGAGAAACACAAGATACACGTGTTAAAGAGGATTTGAGAAAATTGTCGCTGTGTGCAGTATATTCACCTCAAGCTCAACATAGAAATTCCCAAAACAAAGCTGCTTCGAATCTCATTCCCTAAATTCCACTTCAAGAGCACCCCATGCAAACATCCATTCTTCTCACCCAAGTCTCATGATTAATTCAGTCCAAAGCGTTATGAGCTGCAGACGCAAGACATTCCACTTATTAACCTCTCTCTCTCGGCGTCAGCATGTGTAAAAAAAATTCTGCGCCGAAGTGCTGGCGAGTTGAATAATGCCAGCTGTCAACGGAAAAACGGGAGGAGGGGGGGGGGGGGGGGGGGGGGAGAGAAAACACAGCAAATAATGACACAGGCTGACGTGATGACGTGATCAGTCTAAAGTATAATATATCAACATAAGACCTTGGCTTTTACCTGTTTCGTCTTTGTCATGAAAACACTCACACCGGCCGTCTGTCCATGCGGAGCCCAGACTGCCCAGCAGTCAGAGGCGGACAGGTGAGGCTGGACGTCTGTCAGACATTGAAAAGGGGTCGTCCTCTTGCCCTCCCCCTGCCAGTGCACCTGTTGACAGGGGAGAGACGCTCTGCCAAATGCCCGCTGTGAATAATTCATGGCTCGGCAGGAAGCAGCCAAGCCAAGTTCCTGATTGCGGTCAAGGCACACCAAGGGGAGATATACCAACACTTGGCTGTGGCACGGGGGCAATATCAGGTTATTAGCCGGCTACACGTGATATTGATACGCATTTGTACTTGAGGCGGTTAAGTGCGACACTATCATTACAACAGACTCTGTGACTTGTTGCGCCTGAGACCTCTTGACAAGGTAATTGGCTGCAAGACTGCAATAAAGGTCACCCAAGTTTGAAGGCATTTTTTATTTTATTTTTTTTACTAGACATCACTCAGGTGTATTTATTGATGCTCTCATTGATACTATGTTTGATTCTGAAGTGTGTGTGTGTGTGTGTGTGTGTGTGTGTGTGTGTGTGTGTGTGTGTGTGTGTGTGTGTGTGTGTGTGTGTGTGTGTGTGTGTGTGTGTGTGTGTGTCTGTGTGAGTGTGTGTGTGTGTGTGTGTGTGTGTGTGTGTGTGTGTGTGTGTGTGTGTGTGTGTGTGTGTGTGAGAGATATATAGAGAGAGAGGGGGGGCTTTGGTAGACTATTGCATTGGTCCATTCATTGAAGATGAACGCAATGCGACATCCTTTACTAGGCTCACCCACCAACAGTGCAGGTGCTGAACTGCTGATCCGAATGTATAGGTAAAAACCATATTATGCGTTTTCATCAATAAATAAATGGCCAAAATTGTTTTTGCTTGCGGGCTTACGCACGCTCTCATTCATTGTGGGCCTACAAATACATTCTTTCATGGGGCCCAGAATCTACAGCTACGCCCATACGGCTCAATAGACACAATTGTTAAGGGGATGCAGACCAGAGAAAGACTTTCGTCTTGTTTACATCAGGGTCCCCCATTTTCAATTCATAATGACATTATGACATACGCAGAAAAAGGGTAACCATTGCACTCAAACAGGTGCGTAGTCCAAAATTTACTAATTCACAAAAAAGGGAGTAGGGACCGCACTCGAAGAAAAACGTTATTTTATTTTAATATGCACAATTTGAATATGCACAAAACGTTTTCGACCATCCGGCCTTCATCAGTGCAGTGACATACGCAACATACAGATATCTTGTCTTGACATTTCTGACATAGGCCTACAGGTAGAGCCATATGAAATCCGTTTTATTTTTTTCCAAATTCCATTATATTTTTTTCCAAATTCCGTTTTTTCCGTTTTAATATTTCAGAATTCTGTATTTTGCTTTGTACGCTCATTTTACCATCAGAAATAGTGTCTAATAAGTGGGAATGAATAAATGTCCACAATTTAATAAGATATAACAGTCCATTTAATAGGGCTGTCTTAAATACTTCGAAGTTTCGAAGCTTTGTTCGATGGGCATGGGATGAAAATAAAATTCGATTATTAAATAAAATAATAATAATTATATATATTTTTGCAAAATCAACTCTGCCTCTCTTTGTTAATTACAACAAGCAATGCTGTTTGTTATTTAAGATGAGGTCGGACTCTGCACTGACAGATTTGTGTTCATTGTGCTGCTTTTATAAAGCCTCAAATGACGGCTTACAATATTTCATGAAAGCAAAGTGTTTTGTTTGTCTAAGATTTAAAAAGGTTTCAACTTTACAGCACTGACAAAGTTGAACAAAGTGCTGTACAAGTCCCACAACAGTAAAAAAAAAAAAAAAAAATAAAAAGTAAAATTTTTTTTTTTTTTTTTTTTTTTTTTTTTTTTTTTTTTTATAGTGGATTCCATTTTTATTGCTCAATTCCGCGATTCCGTCCGCGATTCCGTGATCGCGGATTCCATATGGCTCTACCTACAGGTATACAGGTATACAGATATGCAAATATACAGTAGGCCTATCCTAACAGAAAATCCTAACAGAAAATATATACATACGAGGGGTGTTACGAAACTGTACATTAGGAGGGGGTGGGTGGGCGGGGTGTTAAAGAGCGTCATTATACTGCCTCCAGATTAAGGGGAGACACTACAGGTGAATAGGGTAAACAAATTAACTAATAGATATCACAATGAAAATTCCCCAGTTGATTACTTATATTAAGACAAGACTTTATTGTATTACAAGTTTTCTGAAATTGTATGTTTAAATATGCAAATGAGGCATTATCTACTTAAATATGCACTAATTTGCATATAATTCCAGGACAGAAATCTGAACATTGGATAAAGCCATTTTCAAAATTATAGTTTCATTTGGTTGACATATTAGAGCCAAAGGTTAGTACAGAGGGGATTTTGGATATCTCTTTTTATCACTCCATAAATCAGAAAATACTCCATTCAGTCAATTTTTATGGTAAAATTCCATATTTCGCCATGTTTTTAGGAATAAAATGTGATATAAATCTGGGTATGAATGCGATATCAACAAACCCTTCTGTAAATACCTTCAGAACATAGATATGAATAGAACTGGAAGTTTTGGTGTATGTGAGTGCTACTGAAGTGGAGATTTCTGGCTCAGAGTATGAGGAAAAACTCTTAAAACTCATTTTTGGGAAAACGCCTTCAAAGTTCTGTATTGTAAAATGCCATACTTTTTTTTTTGAAACAGATATTTACAAACACAATATCTAATCAAACCATTAGTAATAGACAACCTAAACACATGCCTGATAACTGAATAATAATAATAATAATGATGTTATTGAACTGAACATAACTACACACAGGCTACAAACAGTGTAGTACAGTGTAGTACCCCCTAATAGGCAAAAAATATTTAAATAGATATCACTATGAAACTTTCCCAGTTTGTTATGTACATATAAACTAAGAAAAAATATATTGCAAGTTTTCTGAAATGTATGTTTATATATGCAAATGAGGCACTTCCCCATTAAATATGTGCACATTTATGGATGCAATAAGGCAAAATTAAGTAAAATAAACAACTAAATGTTTGTTATTGACGTTTTATTGTCATTAGTTTCATAGAAGACATGTTTAGGAAGCAAAATATAACAAAATCTCAAAATCAACAAAAAAAGTATATTTGCCTATTCACCTGCAGTGTCTCGCCTTAAGCCGAGAAACATATCCTGTTCCATAAAGATGTGCTGTGCCCTGAGCTACCTAGCGGCTAGCGATCAAGGTGAGGAAGCGTTATCGGTGAGGACCAGTGGTGCGTTATTAAAATCATCAGGGGTTACGCGCTCCCGCGAATGCGCATTTAATGTCCCCTCGCTTGAGCGCAGACTGGAGACAGTGCCTGATTGCCTCTACGAATGGAATGTAACACATGTCTTCACAACAGGTTGGGTGTGAATGTATCTGAGAGCGTATTTAACACACCTGACGACCGGAGCTATTGATATGCAAATAGCGAGTACTTATCATGGGGTGGCACGGAGTGCAACCCCGTCCCATGAAGAACGCATGCCTGGTGAGGACTCGGAGGTTCATTACTCTGCCTCCCTGCGAGCTGTGGCCACCGCCGAACACCGCGGGAGCCAAACGAGGCTGGGATATCTAACTCGACCGTTCCATGTATGATAATCCTCGACATTAGGGACTCACACGTAGGGCCTTTGTAAGCTACAGTACACTTTGTGCGCAGCAGAGGGCACTGTTGCCATCTGGAACCACATGATTTGGGTGGCATTGCATTGTGTGTGACCAGTATTGTTTTGACAGTATGTAGCTCTGGGCCCGTAGCACCTCTGAATAACACCATTTAAAGACAAAATACCAAGGACAATTTTTTAATTATGTTATTTATGTGAACAGCTGATGTTGAAGCACATCATAAACAGGTGTGCCGATGGGCAGAGCATAGAGATAGACAATTTCCGAGCCTTCCTAATGCAATGTAGTGGTGCAGTGAGAGCACCGAGTTGCTAATTGACAATATCTTACAATGCTGCTAAAACGGGATTTACAGACCGCAGACTTCGTCTGATGAACCGCGCATGAATTAGAGACTTCTGGGGGAAGGCTGTAACCTCAACCATACCGAACAATTAAAAAACAGCATACTATTACATACAAGCAATGCTGACTATCACTGTTGGCCATAGAAAGTGTCAGAAAATACACTGAATGAATTGTGTGTGTTCAGGTTGTTGTGGTCTGACATGGCTGCAGTGGCTCTCCGTCATATCTCCTGACGGGTCATATAATAGGGTTATTGATAATCTGTCGCCCTACCGCGGCCCCTTAGATTTTGCCACAGCACAGCATGATATGATATGTGACTGATGGGGGGAGGGGGGGTTTCCAGTTCACATCCCCTATGTTCTATATGACATGCATGAATGTTACGCGGCGGATCATGTGTTTTCGGTAGGCTTTTTTCCCCCACATGAAACGAGACTCGCCGCTCTGTGATGTAGCCGTACCGCTCTCGAATCTCTCTGCCGAAACACACTTCAGACACGAAGACGAGAGACATGGTTTTTTCACAGTATATTTCACTCAGACATACCTCCTCCTGAAGCGGGCCTCGTGTAAAGAACCCGAGAGTGCAGTGGGAGTAGCATTGATATACTAACAAAGAGCGTGGCTGCGAGTCGGACCGGGCCCCGGTGTGTAACCTCATCCTGGCTATCAGATCAAGATAAGGAAGGATGAGCGGTATGACAGCCCCGTGGCCTTTAGACCTTCGGCGGTTTTTCTCTTCAGTTTGAATAAAAAGGTTATCCGTTACGCGCACCTATACTGTCATGTGGCATCATCTCAACGCTGACCCTCGGTTCAGCGGGAGGTCAACAACACGCGCCGGTGTCTCCGCGGCGAGGCCGTAAGTGGCCTGGAGGGCCGATACAACTCTTCCCTTCCTGGTGTCTCTGCGTGTTGTTCGCTGTTGTTCTCCGTGCCTGCGGTGTGTGTGGGCGGAGGTCTGGTTGGCAGGACGTAGATACAGTGCGGCATGTCTGGAGTGCGTCTCAAGGTATAATTGAGCCTCCCACTGCCCACAATACTGTCAGCCCCCTTTGTGTTTCTCCTCTCCTGACAATTATTCTGTGCATTGTGGCACTACTTTTTCCATTGCATGTTTTCAAAGGATGACTAATCAATACGTTGCCGGGGTCTCTCTCTGTCCCTCTCTGTCTCTCTCTCTCTCTCTCTCTCTCTCTCTCTCTCTCTCTCTCTCTCTCTCTCTCTCTCTCTCTCTCTCTCTCTCTCTCTCTCTCTCTCTCTCTCTCTCTCTCTCTCTCTCTCTCTTTTGAAGAAAATATTTTTTTGCTCTCCTGTGATTTATTTTTTTTAGCAGCAAGAGACGGAATTCAAGGATGAGCTCATTAAAAAGCAATGGTACAGAATGTTGTTCTGCAGAAATGTTAGAAGTTGGGGAGGGGGGGTCCCTGGTTTCAAAGTGTTTTATACAGAATCACATACTACCATATGTGTTCCATGTCTTGGCAATCTATTGTTAATGTTATGCACATGGTAATCTAAGCGTACAGTCCTGAATTAGCATGAATAAATTCTTGATCAATCTGCCTATGACAACTACGGTATGAAAGTGAATGGAAATGTCCCTCGTTATCCAGTGACTGATAAATGATTGTGTGTGACAAATGTAATTTCCCAGTTATTCCCTTATCTTTACCTTGGGTCTCTCCCTGTTATTAGCATCCCCTCATACTTTCGGGAGGAACGGAATTATGAGACGGATGATGAACAGCGCTTCTGTTTTCACCTGTCTGTGACGATTCGGGGGGGGCGACGGGTGTGTTTTTCTATCGTCTCTCGCCGGGAGCTCGTCTGAGACATTTGCTCCATTTGCTCTCAAGGACTTGGAAAAGGGATGTTTTTTTGAAAAGTGTCTCGGCGATGAACATGGCCCTGAATGGAGAGTGCCTCTTTACGCCAAGCTAAAAGAACAAAGCGTCGAGCGGGAGCGTTGGACTGCGTGAGTGACAGGCCGCAGCCCCCGAGCATTTCCTGGTGTTGTGATTCCTCCCGTGCGAGAGGGAGAATTATTATGCCGAGGCTGCTGGGCCTTTCACTTGACTAAGAATGAAAGCCCAAGCTGGAGAATCTGATGGCACCATCCAGTAAATCACGCTCCATGTTAAAAGAAACAAACCCGTTGAGACCAAGCCTGTTTTGCCTCCATTTTACCTATCAGTGGTAATCTCATGGGACGCTGCCTCGCATTTTGATGTACAGTAGAACCTTTTAAACAGCCGCTATTCGGCTAATCCGGTAAATGATATACAGGGATCTTGTGGACTGTGGAGGATAGAATTGCCAAGGTGTCAGAGAACCAGAGGCCGTAAAATATCCTCCACACACACACACACACACACACACACACACACACACACACACACACACACACACACACACACACACACACACAGACAAGCAGAATAATAGAAATATACAGAAAGTCAATATCAGATCAAGAGGTGAGACATTCATGCGGTTCATCTCATCTCATTAAACTGCTGTAGCCAAATTAACACGTCACAGCTACGTTCTATTAACACTGGCTGAAAAGAGTGCAATCTATGATACACATACAACACAGAGAGACTGCGATAGAGACATGCATGTAGGGAGGGTGTTGTGGGAAGAATTTGAATTTAGAATACAGGCCTACAGACTGATTACGGAGCAAAAAAGATTCATTTTATTTTGTGCATATTTGATATAAATGGCTAGCGATACTAGAACAATTTAAATTAGGACAGTATTCTCTAGGGCATCCGCCTTATTCACTTGTTGAGAGGTCTATACACACACTAAATTTGTCAGTTCAACGCTAGTGAATGAAAGAAGAAGCTGTGCCTGTTTAGTAGTGTGGCGATAAAACAGATGTTTCTTTCCACGTGGAGACCAGCTTGTTCCCACTCCTCTAGCAGAGAGCGGGAGCCGAGGGCTGATCTCTGTGGCTAAAAATACCTGAACAATACTGACGTGTCCCGCCACCAGAGGGGATAGATGTCATTTTGTCACACTATCAGGTCTCCAGATGGGAAAAGGGGGGCGCATTTTCATAAAGGTGTAGCCTTCACTCCGGAGATGGAGTGGTTTTGCTCGTCACAACGTGTTGACAAAACTCTGTTCAGCGGCACAGCCACCATACTATCATTAGCATCTCCAGCGCTCAGGGATGCATATCATATTCGACTTGCTCTCCACCGCGACTAAGTATTGATAAACTAAATGGTCTTGAGAAAACACACTTTGTCTTCTTGTGAAGGAACCGCATGTAGCTGATCCCTCCTTATCTCCCTCTCGCTTGTCTCTTTCTGCCTCTCTCTCTCTCTCTCTCTCTCTCTCTCTCTCTCTCTCTCTCTCTCTCTCTCTCTCTCTCTCTCTCTCTCTCTCTCTCTCTCTCTCTCTCTCTCTCTCTCTCTCTCTCTCTCTCTCTCTCTCTCTCTCCCTCTCTCACCTTCTCCTAGCAAGCACTTCCACAAACGTGGACTGTCTCGTTCGTTCCCCTACTTGGCCTCTATAAGTGAATTTATGAGCGTTTCTGACACCAGAGTGAACAAGAAATTATGACCGGAGGTATAATTACTTTCCTGCCTCAATATTACTGAGCCTCTTTCCAGCTCTAGTAAACCCAGATTATTTTTTTCTTACTCTAAATCAAATGAACCTGTTGAAAATGATAAACAATGCAATGAGCCTGAACTTCAACATGATGAATAGCCCTGCAATCTTTGGCGCTTTAATGGTGGCAAGCTTTAATCAGATGCCATTTTAAAACACCCAAGTGCAAAAACAATTAGCCCCCCCCCCCCTCACAGATGAAAAGGATAGGGGGGGCACAACCCATCGGCCACTGCAATATTCCCTTCCAGCAGCGAGCCTTGTGACATATCCCCTTCACAAGCATGCAATAGCCTACAATATATTACATCCAACGTGTCACACCCAGTATGACACATGATAGTGTGTGGTCAACACACAGGACTGCTACAACAACACTTTCCCCATCCTCCACCGCAAAAAGCATTTTGATTTGAGCTATTTCTGCAGTGCGCCATTCAACCCCGCCGGAATCCCCCCCCCCCCCCCCCAAAAACCTGAATCTGAACGTAAAAATCGAGGGGTCAGATTTTGAATAAGGAATTGCCGTGTACATGTATTTATCATTTATTCATTCTGGCAGGTCAGTGTCAGATATATCATGCATGAAAGAACAGGCCCCAAGATGTGACAGAACGAGATCAAATCCAGATCAGACATGGTATACTGTTATGTGGCACCCCGCGGAGTTGAGTCCTTAATTTGTGAAATTCCCAAGAGGGAGCGCACCCAATTACAAACAGGTGCGTACAGGGAATTGAAGCACTCTTATCTGTCCTCCAGTTTCGGAGAGGAACAGACTTTACCCCTCGCTGCTGTTGCTGAGCTCTGGTGCTGAGCTCTGCTGCTGAGCTCTGATGCTGAGCTCTGGTGCACCGATCTCTGTTGCTGAGCTCTGTTGCGCCAAGCTCTGGTGCACCGAGCTCTGGTGCTGAGCTCTGTTGCGCCGAGCTCTGGTGCACCGAGCTCTGGTGGTGAGCTCTGCTGCTGAGCTCTGGTGCTGAGCTCTGCTGCTGAGCTCTGGTGCTGAGCTCTGGTGCTGGCCTCAGCTTCAGGTACCGAGCTCTGGTTCTGGCCTCAGCTTCAGGTACCAAGCTCTGGTTCTGGCCTGAGCTTCAGGTTCTGAGCTCTGGTGCTGGCCTCAGCTACAGGTACCGAGCTCTGGTGCTGGCCTCAGCTTCAGGTACCGAGCTCTGGTGCTGGCCTCAGCTTCAGGTACCGAGCTCTGGTGCTGGCCTCAGCTTCAGGTACCCTTTGCTCCAGGTTTATCTGGTTACATGGTATTTTCATTTCTTAAATTGAATCTGGCGTTTCCTCACATTTACAACAGGGTAGGGCTGACCCCTATTAGTCGATTAGTCGACTAATCTGTCGATAGGAGCCGTAGTCGACTGCCAACCTCTTCGTTGAATAAAAAAAAAAATTATACAAAAATATTTTTTATTTTATTTATTTTTTATCATTCTTTCCAAAAGAAAAAGGCCTAGAAGCATGGCTAACGCTAATGGCACGCATACCAGAGGCTAACTGCCTAAGAAAACAGGCACAGAGGCACTGAAAGAGGATTTCACCCATCTAATGAACACTAGACTAGACAAATATCAAGATGTATCCATCAGTGGACCAATTGCATGCTTTTGCAGAGGACAAGAAGCCTTCAGTCGACTCCTTCAGACATTAAGCACCCCCACAGCCCAAATGGGATGATACAAAAAAAAATATTATACTTTTTTTTTGTCGACTATAACGGCACATTTTGGCCAATCATAGTCGACTATCCAAATCCTTAGTCGGGGACAGCCCTACAACAGGGAATCCTCTCCCGGTGCCGTGACAATTCTGAGCACTGCTCCATACTTGTATCCAGGGAGTCAGAGACATTGTTTCAAGTCTGAACAACAGTTGCCATTTCCAAGTAGGAAATCACTTCTATTGTAGTTTGTCTGATTCCAATGGTAATCCTGTCCATGGCACGGTGATGTAGTGGCCTCACAGCGAGAAGGTCCTGGGTTCGATTCCCGCTTGGGGACCAGGTTGCCGGGTTGCCAGGTACCCAGGTGGGGTATCTCCCAGGCCTTTCTGTGAGGAGCTTGCATGTTCTCCCTGTGCTCACAAGGGTTTCCCCTCCAGAAAAAGAGGAAACCCAATGGAAAAACATGCAGAACAGATCACTACTGCTGTGATGAAGACAGACAGGAGCAGTTGGATTGGTACCCGGGGGCACGGCCTCATACTGTCTGCAACCCATGTCTGCTCCCAGCTGGCCCTGGGGGGGAAGGACGACAGGATGGGTCAAGTGCAGAGAGAATGTTTGATCGGTGACCCAAAATATCACCTATCGCATTTGTGTGTTTGCTGCATGACTACGTTCAAATGTGTGGTACGAATAAAGACTAGTCCAGTTTAATCTTAATCTTTTAATCTAATTTTATCTCTGGAGAGGTCAAGTCAAACAGTTGCAGTTTCCAAGTAGGAAATAATTCCTATTGTAGTTTGTCTGATTCCAATGGTAATCCTGTCCTGTATTTAATTGTGTTTTCTTTTTATGATCAGGACGAGTTCCTTATCAGGATAGGGGTTGCTTCAGCCAGTGTTTCCTATAGGGCATTATTTTATTATGTAAACTTACTGCAGGCTCTTGTGCTAAGCCGTGTAATTATTGTGGGTCCTTGTCGTATATGTTTATGATGTGTGCTCCAAGGGTTTAGGGCGGATATACTACCAAGTGGCTGACCAAACAGGAGTCCCCTTTTAAAAGAAAATACTTTTATATACTAAATGCGCAGAACATCTTTTGTTATAGATTTGTACAATAAAGTTGTCATATCTTTCTACACCCATGAGTCAATTTGGAGGAGGAGTTATGGTGATTGGGTTATTCTGTAATACTTGGGCTATTTGCAGAGTTCCTTCCACAATAACTTTAAACAGAAGCTAGTGTAGTCAGGTTCAGGGGCGTGCACAGAAAATTTGGGGGGCAAGGGCTCAGGCTACAAAAAGGGCACTTAACCTAGCTTTTGCGCAGCTTTTTTCCGACCCAACGCCGGTGCTTAAAGCTCTGAAACTCAAGTTTGCTATCCACAGAGGACGTGCAACGGGTGAAATGAGGTGGCAACTGCGTTCCATCAGCATTGCATCCAGTGCAATTGGCGCGTATTTCAATGAGGTAATATGGGCGGAACATGTCCCCTTTCTATGCAAATTAGCGATATCCACAAAGCCCGGCGGCAATTGCATCAAGCAGTTACCGATACGCACCTATCGTCTTCACAGACAAGGTGGTAACTAAGCGCAAAGCCCTAAGCGCTATGGCCGTGTTCACATCTGAAAGTCCACAGATAGTCCGGACTTTCTGGTGAACCAAATGTGAGAATGATACATTGTTTGATTTTGGTTTGCGTTCACACTGCCCTTTTTTGAGCGAACCTAATAAACAAAGGACATGCAGTCGCCAAGTCGTTCATTCTATTGGACAGATCATTTTCGGGGAAAATCCCACTCGCACACACACACACACTCTCTCATGCTCGCTCGCACACACACACTCGCACACTCTCATTCACACTCACTTCCAAAAACCCTGCGCTTCCTAGATTAGGTACTATATAAAGTTCAATTGCGTTCACACCAACAGCAAACCGTACCATGCTCCACTTTGAAAGGGACAGAGTCCCAACTTTAATCAACAGTATTATGGCCATTTATACTGTTTGTTTAAACAAGTGAATGTCCTCCGAGCTCTCTCTCTCTGCCTCTCTCAGTGCTGCGAGCCAACTGCGCTGGAGCAGATATGGGAAAACTCCACACATAATAGCCGTGTCTGCGCTGGTATCTCATCCGCGCAATGTCCTTAGTGGATAGCTCGCAAAGACGGAGCAGATACCGCGCGCGAACCCTGCGCAGTTAAGGGTGCAATTCCCACCGCGCAAATCCATTCTTAGTGGATCCCGCCCCCAGTGTTCATATTTGACTTTTTGGGGCTAAAGGGCAGGGGCTCAAGCCCCCGTTCAGCCCTATCTGTGCACGCCTCTGGTCAGGTTACTATGTTGGCCCTGGTATGAGTTTCCACATTTGGCCTATAGTCAGTAGGATCACCATTCTAGGCATGCATGTTGCTAATTTAGTTTATTCCAATTCAATGTAATGTAACCAGGAGTTTTGTAATAGGAAACAGTGGCTAATACTGGAGGACGGAAAATGACGAGGGCTGTGGTTCTCTGGCGGACGGGCAGGAGTGGAGTTCAGGCTCTACTACACCTGGCTCTGCACATACACAACCTGAGGTCCAAATAGGGTGGAGGAGAGCAGTTGAGCGTGTACTTTATGCCCCTCGGAAGAGGTACTGCCCATTATTTTCAGGTTTTGGTGCCCTCACAGAACTCTCAATCCACCAATGGGTAGAGGGGGCACATGCCTGCTTTAGAGATGGCTATCGGACCAGGTCTGAGCAGGCCTTCTAGCTTTGTGATCTTCTCCGGGGAATGGTTTAAATGGCACAAGTTTAAGGGGAGACACTACAGGTGAATAGGGTAAACAAATTAACTAATAGATATCACAATGAAACTTCCCCAGTTGATTACTTATATTAAGACAAGACTTTTTTGTATTACAAGTTTTCTGAAATTGTATGTTTAAATATGCAAATGAGGCGTTATCTACTTAAATATGCACTAATTTGCATATAATTCCAGGACAGAAATCTGAACATTGGATAAAGCCATTTTCAAAATTATAGTTTCATTTTGTTGACATATTAGAGCCAAAGGTTATTACAGAGGGGATTTTGGATATCTCTTTTTATCACTCCATAAATCAGAAAATACTCCATTCAATCCATTTTTATGGTAAAATTCCATATTTCGCCATGTTTTTAGGAATAAAATGTGATATAAATCAGGGTATGAATGCGATATCAACAAACCCTTCTGTAAATACCTTCAGAACATAGATATGAATAGAACCGGAAGGTTTGGTGTATGTGAGTGCTACTGAAGTGGAGATTTCTGGCTCAGAGTAAGAGGAAAAACTCTTAAAACTCATTTTTGGGAAAACGCCTTCAAAGTTCTGTATTGTAAAATGCCATACTTTATTTTTTTAAACAGATATTTACAAACACAATATCTAATCAAACCATTAGTAATAGACAACCTAAACACATGCCTGATAACTGAATAATAATAATAATAATGATGTTATTGAACTGAACAGAACTACACACCGGCTACAAACAGTGTAGTACAGTGTAGTACCCCCTAATAGGCAAAAAATATTTAAATAGATATCACTATGAAACTTTCCCAGTTTGTTATGTACATATAAACTAAGAAAAAAATATTGCAAGTTTTCTGAAATTTATGTTTATATATGCAAATGAGGCACTTCCCCATTAAATATGTGCACATTTATGGATGCAATAAGGCAAAATGAAGTAAAATAAACAACTAAATGTGTGTTATTGACGTTTTATTGTCACTAGTTTCATAGAAGACATGTTTAGGAAGCAAAATATAACAAAATCTCAAAATCAACAAAAAAAGGATATTTGCCTATTCACCTGCAGTGTCTCGCCTTAAATTATAATCTTTACCTCCTGAGGACGGGGATGAACCACAGGCAACCTGTTGGAGCGTTACAGACCACCAAGCACAATTGTAGTATTGACAGAGAAGCTGTATGTGTCACAGGTTGACAGGAACATTATGTATTTTCTCTGAATGTATTTTCTAGGACTGTATGACAGCCATTCTGTGTCCAGGAAGTACTGTGAACATTGAATGAATTATCATTGTATTTATACAGTGCTTTTCTAGACACTCAACCTTGGGTTACGCAGGCTCAATGGCTGCCATACACTGACACCAGGCACACATCACACTCCATAATGGCTGAAAGGCTCAGGAGACGAGGATTAATATCAGCTAATTAAGGGGGAGGGATGATTAGGTGGCCTTGATGTCAGAGACCTGATTGGGAATTTGGCCAGGCACGTCAGGGAACCCCCTACTCTTAAGATAAGATAAGATATTCCTTTATTAATCCCCTTGGGGAAATTCGTTCTTTAATGACCAAATTCAGTTGAGTTTAACGCCTGATCCGAAGGATGGCACTTGATAAGTGGATGAGTCAGGTAGTATATTTGAGTTCCCCGTGTATTTTTCCACTTCCCCATTGTCTGCTTGCACAGCTTCCATGGTGGTCTACTAGGATGGAAGGGCATCTTCATGACCATAGCAGCAGTACCTGTAGCCCGTTCAAATCAGTCACAAGTAGAGCTCCATTGTGTGCATGCCATTGTGTAATCACAGGCATAAGTGAAAAAAGTAGTAGAACGTGCTCAACTCACTTGACTTGACACTGGGTGCTGTAACCTCTGATACTATACATAAAAAAGGGAAACAAGTCCAGACACGCACTCTGAAATTGAAATCATGACGTTTCGGTGTGAACACACCTTCTTCAGAAATGGCTTGCAATAGACCACCGCAACACTTCCGGTATTCTGAAATCATGGGAGAGAGAGCGGGGGGAGAAAAGTAATGAATGTGGATGAGAGCCTTGATATTAAGTGGTTGTAGGTACGGCTGTGGGGGTGCGGGAGACATGATCCAATAGACTTTCATACACCTGAGTCTCCTGAACACGGAGAGACCAATCCCAAGTCAAGCACTTTCTTGGCCGAGCAATAGTCACCTTTCCGCATCTACTCCCGAACTCCGCATGCGCAGACTGATAAACCTAGAAATCGAGAGACTCCGTGGGCAATCTGCGCATGCATAGTTCGAGAGTAGGTGCGGAAAAGTGACGATTGCTCGGCCGAGAAAGTGCAGATCGATTTGGGACTGCTCACTCCGTATTCAGAATTCTCAGGCGTATATAAAAGTCTATTGGATCATGTCTCCAGCATAGCTACAACCACTTAATGTCAAGGCTCTCATCCACATTCATTTTCTCCCCCCGCTCTCTCCTCCATGAGCTCAATGTAACACAGATGTGCAGTAGTCTATGAAGCATGATGCAATCCATTTCTGTGTTCACACTGAAACGTCATGATTTCAGGTTGCCAATACATTTGAAAAAACTGGTGTGTGCCTGGACTTGTTTCCCTATTTTTTATGTAATCACAGGCATGCATTGGAGTGACTAATTAGTGAATGAGTGGGCCCAGCTGTAGGTGTTTGGGATTGATTGTGGGAAGACCCACCCATGCCTTTTTCCAGGTCTCTCATAGGTGTGTGTGATGATTTAATGACCTGCACAACTGGGCTTTATGATGGCAGTCCAGCGTCATCCTGGGTGGAAGCCCACAAATAGGGGGTGCCCACTCTTCATCTACAATGTCATATCCTTCATCTTCTATCTACCAACGTCCACCATCTCTAACGGAATACTGTAAGCTCAGCAAATATCAGACAAACATAAAATACTGTATCCAGTACAGGTTAAAATTACAGTAAAACAAAAAAATAATTGAAAAAATGTAAACAGAAAATACTAGACATTATCTCTTTACCTAGCTGGATCTGGCAAGATAATTTTTTGTTGTGATTCTCCATGTTGACTGATTTGGGAAAATGGGAGAAAATTTATATTTTCATCAGTCTGCATCATTGGTTGTCTTGTGTAGTGTTTGGTGGATGTATTGTATATTTTCACGTTCTCTGTGTACAGTACTTCACTCTCCTTCCATTTTGGTTGAAGACAGGTGAACTCACCTGCTGCATTTTTATAGTGCTTAAACCTGATTGGTGTATCTACAATTAAGCAATGGTGTGTTTGTGCATCTGATGGCTGTGTTTAACCAATTGGCTCATATGTGTGGTAATTTGACATTCTGTGTCCAATGGAATGCAAGTGTGTTTAGTGTTTTGCAAATCACTGTGTGTATTGTTTTGCAAAAAGTGTGAGGCTGACATTGTAGGGGTGCAAATCTGGGCCTATATTTTGCTCCTTGTGTGTAAGGTTTTGATAATTGTGTAATACTTTTGATTTGAGTGTTTATGCAATTGAAGAAAACTGTAAAGACTAGAGATGAACTGTTTATTTCTTTTGTACATAGGCTGTGCATATGTTTGTTTGTTTGTTTATTTGCTTATGTGTATGATTCTTAACTGTGTTTTTATTTTGTTATTGGTGTATATGTGTGTATATATGTACAGTATATTATATGTGTATATATGTATATTTGTACTCCTGTTGGGGCTTCTTGGACCAGATCAATGTTTTATCTGGCTAAATAAAAGTTAAATAAATAAATAAGAAACTGATGATTTGGTCCTGTTAACTTTGAATTTTCTATGGGGACTGCCCAGATCCCTCTCATGGACCTGGACCTCACTTTGAGAACCTCTAATGATTCTAGTTATTCAGTATTCATCTCTAATTACTCTAAAATTGCGTATTTCCACCCCCCCGGGCTGAAGCCCCCAATGTTTTCTAACCCTAAAAACGCCCCTGGTACACACATTACAAAAACCTTTGTAAAACATAAATTTTCCATGCAATGTTTATAAACATTGGACTTACTACATAATGCTTGGAACCATTATGTTTTCCAGCTCCTATACCTCTCAGCTGGCATCTGGCAACCAGTAAAAATAAATGTGAGTACACAACATTTACTTCAGTGTGTTCAAACCTCTGTTACTCTATTTCATTAGCACTCAAAGTGATTTTTTGAATGTTACCAGAATGTTACCAGACTCATGCATAATGCTATAAGTATAAAGTATAATAAATCGCAAATTACTTTGGGTATGCAATCGACAAAAACATTTAAGAAATAGCCCCATTTTGCCCGATGCTTAAGAGCTTAATATCCAAGTAAATTATGGCAGTGTTGACCAGTGTATTAAACCCCCAGGGAAGCGGCATTGGTCTTTCCCTCTCTTTCCCCACCCCAGTAGACTTTATTTTCCCTGTGTCTGTTACGATACCTCCAGGTCAGGAGAGGGGGCTTTCCACCCCAGAGAGGCTGGGCATAGTATAAGACTGTAGAAGGAGACTGGCTGGTATTCATTGTAAGCATGGAGCTGGACATGATGCGAGTGCTCAATAAAGTACACACCTGAATACAATGAGTGTCATCATTGATAGCGAGCACCAAACTGTCCATGCCTTCCCTATTCCCATTTTATTGTGTTTTAACGTAGGTAAGTTGAGAAAGACGGGTAGTACCCCTCTGTCCGCTTGTACGGCCTCTACAGTAGTATAGGTTAGGTTGATGGAAGGCCTTTGCTGCTTTAGCAGCACCACCCTTTATCCCGCTCTCAACCAGTCCTTGAAGCAGAGCATTCATTTTTATTGCGTGCCCTTTGTTAAGCGCAGGCATTTGAGTGTGTTATTTATGTCCACTGTGTGTTATTTCCTTTGCATGAGTAGTGTGGCTCACAAATTGAGCATTGCACGTAAGTATAGCTACATGGTGCGGATGGTGCTTGTGCACCTATAATTTTGTGTGTGTTATTGCTCCCTTTTGGCCAGTGGCGGCTGGTCAATGGGGGCGCTAGAGCGCCGCCCTCCCTGGTTAAAAGAGAGAAGAAGAAGAATTAAGAGCCCTAGAAATCAAATAAACATGTTTAAAATGAATAATATTTACTCATTTTAAGTATGTTTGTGTTTCCAATGCACAATATAACGTTAATATATCAAATATAAATGTTTTCATGAACAGGAAGTGACTGTCTGCTAGAGAATAATACCGCCTCTATACTTTCCATAGCCGCATTTCTCCTGGGCTAGACGCATAGCGCTCACAGTGGGCGTGCACTGGTTTCATCGCTGTACTGTTGCAGCCAATCAGTGCGTAATTCGCTGTGCGTTGAAATATGATGTATTATGATGGAAACCGGGCGCGTTTCCAAGCGATCTATTATCATCTAAGCAAGCAGCGTCAATCATTTCCGTAGCTGCATTTCTCGGAGACGCTCTCTGATTGGCCGACGTCAGTTTCTACACTGGGAAAGCCTAGCCACTCTTCGTTCGAAGTAGGTTAAGGTAACGTTAGAGTTTGTCTTAGAGCGTGACGGCAAGTTCTTTCGACGGTTAAGCTTAGGCACTCTTTCAAAGTTGGTTAAGGTTAGAGTTTGTCTTAGAGCAGGGCGATAGGAAAGCCAGGTAGTTTGCAGGCTGTTCGACGCGGAAATGGGCAAAGCCACAGCTCGTCACTCACAGTACTTGTTGCCTAACTTTGCTAACAAGAAGCTATATATGGATGCAGTGGACATGGATGGACATCAACACAGTCTGGACAGTGGATATACTTTATCAAGCCCTTCTGCCTGCTGGACAGTTGTGCGTTTCAACTTAACAAGTGAGAGTTGCGATATCTCTCTCTCTCTCTCTCTCTCTCTCTCTCTCGATGCTGTGTTGGTGTTGAACTAATACATTTCGCTGCGGGGGGGCCATAATGACCCGGACAATGAATGGTAACTTGTTAAAAAGGACAAGATATACATAAGTGATTATTTTTGCATGGATGGATCAGAGAGAGAGTGAGAGAGAGAGGGGGGGGGATAGGGAATAGAGAGAGAGAGAGCTATGCGCGTGTTTGTGTAGGGCATATTGGAAGCGTGGCTGCATTTGACTGACTGTGATCATATATTGATTGATGGCAATGGTGATAGTTGTACCTACTTAAATATTCGCCAATGCGTGGTACATGTTTGCAAAATGTTTGGTATAGCGCCCCTCATGGAGAAGAATGCACCGGCCTCCACTGCTTTTGGCATTGTTGATATTGCATGGGTTCCGCCATTTTGGCAAATAGCTCAATATAAAAACTCCTCAAAAAAAGTTCGGAAACGTTATTTCGGTCGATTATTCCTCCCCTTTAATAATACCAATTGGTATTGTATTTTATATCTTTGGAAAGGCTGATTGGTCATCTTTACAACGAGGTACAACTTGTAAGGATTGTGCATTCGTGGAATGAGCAACACAGCTAACCGTGTGGGTAGCGGCGCAAAATAATTTGCCAAAATCCCCTGCAATACCCAGATAGCAAAAAATGAGTGAATCAACGTTGAAATAGGGTTCGGCAGAAATATTGAATCTATGTTGAAGCCTGACATCGAAATTATACAGATCGTTGTCTATGACTTACATGTTGAATCAACGTTAGGTGTCAACCATAACTGATACTATATCAATGTTGATTCAACCATCATCTAAATGGTAATCTACATGCACATTTTAGTTGATTTTATATTGAATCAATGTTAGACATCAATGTTTATTCAACCATAATCTAAATGGTAATCTACATGCACATTTTAGTTGATTTTATATTGAATCAATGTTAGACATCAATGTTTATTCAACCATAATCTAAATGGTACTCTACTTGTACATTTGTAACTTGTACATCTACTTGTAACTTGTAAAGTTAAGGAATCAATACTGATTAATGTACATTTTACATTAAAATATTGCTGCTGATATGTATACATCATAACATTACATGTTTTGTTCCTGCTGTTAAACACACTATTGTTAAATAAATAATAATAAAATTCTTATATGACCATATTTCCAAAAATGTGTGAACAAAAATGACAACATGGCTTTAATATGAAAATTTATTTTTTTCTAGGGTATCATACTTCCAGTGACCATACCTTTTACACAAAAAAAAATAACAGACCTTATAACAGGCTTTCATTAACAATACATATATAGCCACTGCCAGAATAGTGACACACATATTGTGTGTGGTGAGCACACGCATTCATGCACAACGAAGACAAGATTGCGTTGTCTCAATCATTTTAACTATAAATTTATGAGCTCAAAGTATGAGCTCACTACTGACTGAAATGTCCAACAAAAAGCATCAATTGTCAAAGAATATTGATCACATTAACTAGACTAGATGTTTGAGGAAATTAGAAAGGGAACAACAACTTAACCCTTGTGTCTGATCAGATTCGTATTTGTTTGATAACTTTGCAGTGATTATGTTTGTAGCCAACATAATATGTGGCATAATCTTTTAATTATCTTGTATTTTTTTTTTTACTCTTCATAAATAGTTTATTCCACTTCAGCCCGATCATAACCACCACATATTCTTTTTTTTGTCATATTTAACAACTCTTTTCAGAAAAGTGGGAGTATTTCATTACCCCCCCCCCCCCCCCCCCCCCCCACTGTACCGAAAATAATACCGAACCGTGTCTTCAAAACCGAGGTACGTACCGAACCGTGGATTTTGTGTACCGTTACACCCCTAATGTTTCTATAACTCTCTCCCATATAACTCTCTCCCATACCCTTAACACCAACCGCTGAAGTGCCCTTGAGCAAGGCACTAAACCCCCAACTGCTCCAGTGGAGTTGCTCAGTGGCCAACAGTGTCAGACTGTGGTTGTACTGGGGCCTAACAAAATTAATAGTTGGTTTCAGGTTGGTTGTCAGTTTGGCTATGGGTAGGTAGGGAATTTATTTTATTTTATTTTTTTATTTTATTCTTTCCCACGGCGACTATGGATAGGGAATTTCTTTATTTAATTAAAATGTTCACAACAACATGGATGCATGTACTCTGCCAGCATGTTTAATATCCATAATACTAAATGTTTGACTAAGATTTCTATGAAACTAAAAAAAAAAAAAAAAAAAACAGATTTTTTTTTTTTTTATAATTTTTTCTAAAAACTCATAAAATATATTGGGTCGCACCTAAATCGGCAGGGTCGGTCGGCAACCTGAAACCAACTATTAATTTTGTTAGGCCTGGGCAGCTCCCAGGTGTGAATGGAACTCTGTGAATGTGAAGCAGGGCGTAGCTGAAAAAGAGCATCCGTGCTCAGCGAACCTACCCTGGGTAAATAAAGGTTAAAATAAAAAATAAAAAAAATAAACACTGCAAGAACAGGCTGAAGCAGCAATCATTCAAGTAGATGCCGTCCATGGAAGAACAGTGTCCATGAGGGTAATTCCTTGTACTGTATGAACCAGGGAAACAGTGTGCTGGGGTACCCCAAGTTTGACTCTGGTTCGCTTGACAATTAAGTTTGGGTCACTTCGGTTCCAAGAACAGGCTGAAGCAGCATAAGTCATTCAAGTAGATGCCGTCCATGGAAGAACAGTGTCCATGAGGGTAATTCCTTGTACTGTATGAACCAGGGAAACAGTGTGTGCTGTGCTGGGGTACCCTAAGTTTGACTCTGGTTCGCTTGACTTAAGTTTGGGTCACTTTGGTTCCTTGAGATGCCTCCCTCCCGGTCTGGCGCATAACGAAGCCACTTCTTGACAGTTTCGCTGTAGTCCTGGTCGGTCAGCTTGGGGTCAAACTGTCGAGCAGCAGCTGATAGACACAAAAATAAAAAAGTGAGGAAGAGAGGTGGGTGAGATGATGTACGATGATAAGAGCACCCCTCACTTCACACGAGTGCGATTTTTTTTAATCACTCAATTACTCACTCTGTAGGTCTACAGTAACAAGCTACAGTCAGCATCCAGTTAGACTGGACAGGAAAGAGAATTAAGCAATCGCCTAGCCTGACACCATCTAGGCAATACAATGTGTATCCATGCACCTCTAAAGCTCACCAATTACGTTGTCCATTTCTTATAGGTTGCACTTTCATCACTTTATTCCAACATAACACTTTTTTTAAAGTTTTTGCAACAGCATAATTATATTCTGAATCACCAGCATCACCAGCATCACCACCTCACTACCTCACTACCTAAACTTAACCTATGAAGTAGTTTGCAGGGGAGGAAGCTCACCAAACATGCAGGCTTGTAGTGTGGTGTGCTTGAATGGCTTCTTGCTTTCTGAACAACGCTTGTCTTTCATTCCAGCCCAGTTGAACCCACTGGCCAGGGCGTTGGTCATAGCAGTTTTCAACATCAGTCTGATCAGGTTCTCTGAATTGGTGCCTCCTACCAAAGCCAGACGAGAAATCTAAATCAGAGAGAAGAAAATGAAGGCCCTGCGTTAGAAACAGCATAACGTTTATTTTATGAACACAGAGCAACCAACTTGTTTATACACACACTTTATGCATGCACTGATATTCCAGCCCATGCCAGTCATTAGGTTTAACCACATTAACCCTCCTGTCCATATGTAAATGGTATATTTGAACAATTTCAAAACGTTTCATAAATAGCAGATATACAAGCTCTAACACGTTTTGAACTAGAAAGTGCTAAACACATTTTTCCCCTGAACAAGACCACACTGAAACGATCTACATTTGATAAATGAATGCAGTTCAATAAATTACCATCTTTTGACGGACTGATTGCTCCATCAGTAATGATTCTGCCTCATTGAAGTCTTGTTCACTGGCGATTGGCAGCTGGAAGGGGAGCATAGTGGTTGTGGTGGCCACCCCGTGTCCCCTGGTCCCACCAGATATGTTGCCCTCAGCCAACTCGGTCTTGATGAACTGCACATCTCTGGATAGATCCTTCACCACGACAAGTAATTCAGCAAGCATTGAATTATTCTTCTGGATGGTAAGGTCTTCAGAAGAAGAGTTAAAATCATTAAGTGAGAAATAAAAATAAGCAGCAAATCACACGAGGAATTACACCATGTCCAATAGACTTGCCTTTCATAAGCTGCCCGTCATCGCCGGCCATCTGTCTACGCTGTGAAACACCAGATTGCCCTGAGCTGTGTCCTGACATCGCTGTAGAAACAAAATCATAGTTATATATTTCACTATAGTTTGACTGCATTGGATCAAACTGGTGGTAGTTCCCTTTAAAATGGCATACCATTTTGTGCATGTTGTGAGAGACCAGGGGGACTGTAGTATTGCCCCGAGCTGCATCCCGACATCCCTGTAGAAACAAATCATTATATTTAAAAATACAAAATCTGACTTGTCAGTCAAATTAACATACATGTCATAATCACTAACACCGGTTCCTGACAGGCAGCAAGCGAGCGAACTGGAGACGAAATCGCACACGACACTGTCCTGATATGACGCAGCGCGTGTCCGAGTGTGTGTTACCTGGATTCTCGACCAATAAAAAGTGTTTAGGGGCGGGACTCGGCCGCGTAATCGCTCAACTAGAGACACAGCGAGCGAATATTTGAGGGGTGAACGACATCGCTGCTCAGTTCACTGTCGCTCGCGGCAGGTCAGGATAGTCTGATTGAAACGAATACATTTTAATCACTTTTTCTCGCTCGCTCGCGTCGCTCTATGTCAGGAAGGGGTGTAAGGAGTTGTATCCCCGTCTCTCAAAACACTGTTACTGAAAGAGTACAGTATCATACCACTACTTGCACTTTGTCGATCTTGCAGCTGCTGGACATGTGAGGCCTGCTGCTGCTGGTGATACTGTACAATATCAAATCCTGGCATCTCGGCTGAAACACAGTAGGAAATACACAAAGTTATTAGCAAATGACGCTATTGTAATCCCCCATGTGAGAAAATGTTTGATTTCCATTCAGCTGATTTCACGTGCACTGCCAAATACTACTTTAATAAAAATATCAAAGAAAATGCGAGACAATACAGATATTTTAAACATGCCAGAATATTATGTTATGAGATTGCTTGATAACTCACCATTATGTTGAGTTAGCGATTGCCGGTAGTTGCTAGTAACCAGATCTACAAAGGGGAAATGTAAAATAAGTTGCGACTCAAACATGGTGGAAATTGTGCTCAATATAAAAGCATTATGTACAACTACACATTTTTATTGTGACATTGCTTGCAAGTTGTGAAGGCTTTGAATTTTTGTAGTGGGCTGGCATGCACATTGTAAACATGTATTCTGTTGCATGCATGATGCCAGCGACCTGCCAGCAAGCTCCTCACAAGAACACAGATATGGGTTCACTTACTGTTATTTGGATCAGGAGTCTGCAACGAATCTAAATATCTGTAGATCATGCCACCATCCAAAGAATCTAAAAAAGGTAAGCCAGGGTGAGAATTGAAGATGCTACAAATCATGTTTAAACAGTCATCTAGTTGGCATTTTAACATTCATAGCAACATACCATTCATTGTAGGCTCTTGGCCAACAACTGGAGGGTTGCCGGATCTTAGCGCCTTACGAGACCGGCTCGATTTTGGAGTCTGTCCTACAACATATTTTAGTTGGCATGTTATTCACAATGTATATATTTTGGGCCAACTATAGAATAACTGCAAGAAATGCAGAAGTCCAATCAAATTAAAATGCTCAATTTGTCGGTACATGGTCAGACTAATTTGTTTAACTGTTTATTATTATTATTATTATTATTATTATTATTATTATTATTATTATTATTATTATTATTATTATTATTATTATTATTATTATTATTATTATTATTATTATTATTATTATTATTATTATTATTATTATTATTATTATTATTATTATTATTATTATTAACTGTAGCAGTGATCATTTCCAAAGTGCCTATATAAAATAAATGCATTGCATCAATACCTGGGAAACCCACATCAGGTGCTTTGGCAAAACGTTTTCTTTTGGCGTCGCCACTCGAGTCATCAGAGTCCGAGTGCACATACTGCTGATTTGGCCTAAAAATAAGTATATATATACACACATATAAATAAATGTAGTTATGATACTACGTTTATTAGTCAAGGCTAAAGTCTGAATACATAGGCCCTCAGGCCACTGTGTGTTATCCTTTTAGCACTACTTGCAACTACAACAGCAGTGCCATTATTTACAACACCCTAGGGAGAGTTGTCCCTTTAACAAAGTGAACACTGTACCTGGATCTTCTTTTCTGGCGGAGATCTCCTTCGTCCTCAGATTCAATTTCAGAGGTTGGACACATAGTTGAGGTGTACTTGGTCTCTCGTTTTTTGGCCTCATCATGGGTCTCTGGAAAGAGCAGAGAGAAAATGACAATTAACATATCTGCAGTCCAGTGTTTAACAAAAAAATATATGTACCTCTTATCATGTGCATCGTCACAATTTGCGTCCTCACTTTTTGTGTATGTGTTGCACGAAATACTCACCACACGTAGTAAGCTCACGTACATCCTTATAGGTGATCCATTTATCATCTGGTTGCAGTCTATCTCGAAGGGATTTTGTGAGCTTTATGTGTTTAGGGGGCCATAACACAGTCTGGTCTTTAGCATTAAACCAGCTCTCTAGAACTACTGCTGTCCCACCATTTGGGAACTGTACAACTGACCACAGCACCACCTCACCATTCATCTTCAAAGGGCTGAAATGAGAATTTACGGTACTCATAATGATCTCTCCTTACAAGCCATTCCCATACCGTCCTAAACCAGCCACAGGACCAAAGCAATATAATCCAGCCGAAAAGGGCTCTGTAGTCGTCGGTGTAGGTTATCCAGTGTACATATCCACACGGTTCTCGTCTAGGGCTCCTCGGATGGCGGCACAAGGTTAGGCCGCCCAGCCTGGATAAGCACACTAGCTCGGTACGATGAAACGTTGGTAATGCTGGTCACTGTAGAACGGTAGCCGCACGATACACTATACATAATAGACTAATACTTAATAATAGAATAGGTCGAACTCGACGATACAGCGTTAAACTCTGACACTTCAGCTATCAATTTGCACGCGGTCTCAAGGCTCTATTTTGGGGCAAAACGGGCACACTTCACAGCACGTTGTATCGTGATGAAGGCTTCAACTTATTGGGGTAACTAACTGCTGTATCCACCTGCAACGTATTTATACGTAAGGTGAATAATCTATAGTACCAGCCTTATTTCTGTCTGTAGTCGTCGGTGTAGGTTATCCAGTGTACATATCCACACGGTTCTCGTCTAGGGCTCCTCGGATGGCGGCACAAGGTTAGGCCGCCCAGCCTGGATAAGCACACTAGCTCGGTACGATGAAACGTTGGTAATGCTGGTCACTGTAGAACGGTAGCCGCACGATACACTATACATAATAGACTAATACTTAATAATAGAATAGGTCGAACTCGACGATACAGCGTTAAACTCTGACACTTCAGCTATCAATTTGCACGCGGTCTCAAGGCTCTATTTTGGGGCAAAACGGGCACACTTCACAGCACGTTGTATCGTGGTGAAGGCTTCAACTTATTGGGGTAACTAACTGCTGTATCCACCTGCAACGTATTTATACGTAAGGTGAATAATCTATAGTACCAGCCTTATTTCTGTCTGTAGTCGTCGGTGTAGGTTATCCAGTGTACATATCCACACGGTTCTCGTCTAGGGCTCCTCGGATGGCGGCACAAGGTTAGGCCGCCCAGCCTGGATAAGCACACTAGCTCGGTACGATGAAAGGTTGGTAATGCTGGTCACTGTAGAACGGTAGCCGCACGATACACTATACATAATAGACTAATACTTAATAATAGAATAGGTCGAACTCGACGATACAGCGTTAAACTCTGACACTTCAGCTATCAATTTGCACGCGGTCTCAAGGCTCTATTTTGGGGCAAAACGGGCACACTTCACAGCACGTTGTATCGTGGTGAAGGCTTCAACTTATTGGGGTAACTAACTGCTGTATCCACCTGCAACGTATTTATACGTCTTAGCGGTGACTTTGAACTAGACATTGGGGGTATGGCCGTGGCGCCTAGGGGGGTCGCTGTCCAATAGGAGAACGAATATTATGGTCTGGCCTGTACTAGGTAAAGGGATATTCCTTGTATATGTACAAAGAATATACAAGGGATATCAGACGATATACAAATACTATACAATATATCTCAAGTAATAAATATATATATTCGGTTTAATCTGACCCTTTGTAACAGCCGCCTCCTAATTAGTCCGCACACATTGCATTTTTGAAGCATTTAAAGGAAAACTCCAACATTTTGGGAAATTAGCTTATTTGACATCTTCCCTGGAGTTATAAGAAGATACATACCTTTTTCGTCTCTCTGCATGCATTGGGCTTAGGGGACGCCTGGACAGTTAGCCTAGCTTAACTTCATCACTGGAAGTGGGGCAGACATCTAACCTAGTTCACTACAGTCAGGAAATATACTCCAAATACAATCAAAATACAACTCCCAAACGTTCCCGTAAACATGTTGTGACCTGTGTATTTACCACGTCTCCCAGTCACACAAGTCACACAAGTCTCCCAGTCACACAAGTCACACAAGTCTCCCAGTCACACAAGTCACACAAGTCTCCAAGTCACACAAGTCACACAAGTCACACAAGCCCAAGTCTCCAAGTCACACGAGTCACACAAGTCTCCAAGTCACACAAGTCTCCAAGTCACACAAGTCACACAAGTCCAAGTCTCCAAGTCACACGAGTCACACAAGTCTCCAAGTCACACAAGTCACACAAGTCCAAGTCACACGAGTCACACGAGTCACACAAGTCTCCAAGTCACACAAGTCTCCCAGTCACACAAGCCCAAGTCTCCAAGTCACACAAGTCACACAAGTCTCCAAGTCACACAAGTCTCCAAGTCACACAAGTCACACAAGTCCAAGTCTCCAAGTCACACGAGTCACACAAGTCTCCAAGTCACACAAGTTTCCCAGTCACACAAGTCTCCAAGTCACATGAGTCACACAAGTCTCCAAGTCACACAAGTCTCCAAGTCACACAAGTCACACAAGTCCAAGTCTCCAAGTCACACGAGTCACACAAGTCTCCAAGTCACACAAGTCACACAAGTCACACAAGTCACACAAGTCCAAGTCACACAAGTCACACAAGTCTCCAAGTCACACAAGTCACACAAGTCTCCAAGTCACACAAGTCTCCAAGTCACACAAGTCACACAAGTCACACAAGTCCAAGTCACACAAGTCACACAAGTCTCCAAGTCACACAAGTCACACAAGTCTCCAAGTCACACAAGTCTCCCAGTCACACGAGACTCATGTGACTGGGAGACTCGTGTGACTTGTGTGACTGGGAGACGGGGTAAACACACAGGTCACAACATGTTTACAGGAACGTTTGGGAGTTGTATTTGGAGTATATTTCCTGACTGTAGTGAACTAGGCTAGATGTCTGCCCCACTTCCAGTGATGAAGTTAAGCTAGGCTAACGGTCCAGGCGTTCCCTAAGCCCAAAGCATGCAGAGAGACGAAAAAGGTATGCATCTTCTTGTCCAACTCCAGGGAAGATGTTAAATAAGCTAATTTCACAAAATGTTGGAGTTTTCCTTTAAGCGTTTCAATTGGCCAGCCAAACATGTTATCTGTGTACATGTAATAGTGTACTAATTGTGTATTTATTAATGAGGTAAGTTATGCCCCGAAATCCGACGTTAGAGTCAGTGTGTCAATATAGTTACTGCACTTTAGCTTTGTAGGGCAGTATGGTTATGCTGTTAAATGAAGTAGTGGTATTGCAATGGCACCATCTCCGTCTGGAGAGAGAAGACATTTGCGCTTGATATAGCGAAGTTTACCTATCCCTATATCTTCTTGCAAGCCACTGACCTTGTATGTACCAATGTATGATGATTCACAGGGATACATGTAGTATGGCTGTTTGTGTCTGTACTTTCTGTAAATTATATATACCTCTTCCTCTGATTTAAGAATATTCTCTACTAATGCAAATCCATCTCCAACCTCAATACAATTGTCTCCTTTCTTTGTGGACAAAGTAAACCGATGAGTGGAGACCTTCCTGTACTGTTGTGAAGAAGTAAACTGTGGGGGGACAGGCCCATCAGTGTGAATATTACGCAAAATTGGATCATCTGTGGGACATGGGGATCCAACATGTGGAATTTCAGACAACCTTTTCACTACCTGTTGTAGAGGCTGATGTGGCTTGCGTAGAAGATGCTTAATTTGTCCAAGATAGTTCTCAAAAGGGAATCCTGAGATATTATCTAGAGTGCCAAACTTCCTGTATTCCTCAGCCAAATGAATAAGCTGGTGTACATTGTACACAATTTCACCTCTTCCATACACTGTCCCAAAGTGTTCAACAAAAGAAACCATCAACTTGTGCGCAAAGGCCAACATTTCCTCAGAAATACTAGGGGACAGCAACAAGTACATTCCAACAGAAAACAACATGAAGTTGTCATACAGCTCACTGGGGAGGGAATCCTTCAAAACAACAGGACCCCAATACAACATGAAGGATCGCAACTCAGTAGCTTTCCAGCGATCTAACTCTGACAGTTCCCTTGGTTTACGGTTAAATTCACAAGGCATGTAGGGACGTAGCTTTAGCAGTTTACCTGAAATGGCTTGTACAGTTTTGGAAGGGACCCTTGTTGCCAAATTCTTCCCCTTTAACCATATATTAAGCAGTTTCCTTGTAACTCCGAGACAACAGAGATGCATGTAATCAGTTGGAAACATAGAAACCATCTTAACTAAACCTGTTAAAGGGCTCGTCCCATTGTGATGTGCCTCATCAACCATGTCTGAGAAACTGGAGTCTGTCCTAAGTCTGACTTTTGTTTCAGGATATGTCATTTTATTTCTCCATACACCCTCCTGAAAACACTTGTCACAACCAGAATAGCCATTAAATGCCTTGGTCTGCTTAATATAAGCTCTAGCCGGGGCATCACAAATGAAAGAAGAAATCTGTACATCAAATTGCCATTAGACAGTACATTCTGAAGATCTTTGACAAACTGCTCTAGGTACTCAAAAACACTCTTTGGCTTGCTTAGACCACAAAAAATGCCAACAACAAATGGGGACTTTGTGTAGTCACATTTGAGACTTCCAAGTATGGGCCAAAACTGAAGTTTAGAACTTTTGAATAAAGGTAAACCATCTATATTAAACTGTAAATTAAGAGTTGTCAGAGTTGCCGGTAAAATCAAACATGCCAACCGTGAAAGCACCCCTTTGACTAAACCAAAATGATAGTATTATCCCCCTTCAATCTTAGTGGTAGGCACATGTTTTTGTGTTCCTAGCAATGTTCTTACATCTTTAGGAAGGGTGGGGTGAAACATCTTCAAAAAGGACAGCAAAGATGATAGTGCAACCAGAGAGACTGAATAGGATGTTGCCCAATATTTTAAACTTGTCATGAGGAAATCTTCATTATGCTCATCACTGTCAAAGACATGTTCAGGTTCAATTTCGTCATCCCCAGCTATACTTTCAAAATGTGCATTTGACTCACCTGGTGAGTCAATATTTTCACTTTGATCACTGATAGTTAGTGGTCTGTTTAGTGGCAAGTCTGAAGTTGATAAATCTAGTGGCAAGTCTGATCTAGTTGTTAAATCTAGTGGCAAGTCTGTCTTTGGTAAATCGAGCAGGCACTCAGTATAGGCTGTGACAGGATCTGTGTTCTCTAAAGAGTGATGGTTTGTCCTTGAATTAGCAGCAACAATTAACTTATAATCAGTGAGGATAGCCTGCTCTGTCTCTCTCACTAATTTGTTGACTCTACGTCTTTTAGCCCGAGAATAAGATGACATAGTGATGAGGTGCTGTAGTCAATGTAATGGTACATACATTGTGCTATTTACTTGGCTAGAACAGGTCTTTGCTTCAATTGCTGCAACGTGCGGCTTCTTGAAACTGGTACGTGATTCTGGAAAAAGAAAGAAAAAGGGGGGGAGGGTCGACATTAATGTGCTGCATTGCAATGTGCAGGGTGAAACGCTTGCATAATTCTACATTTTGATCAATATCAAGAGAGTCCATTATTATATTATTGTTATATTGTTCATTAGAAAATACCATGTATATAACCAAACGTCTAACTATATAGTCAATGTAATGGTACATAAATTGTGGTATTTACTTGGCTAGAACAATTAAGTCTTTGCTTCAATTGCTGCAACATGCGGCTTCTTGAAACTGGTACGTGATTCTGGAAAAAGAAAGAAAAAAGGGGGGAGGGTCCTGATTAATGTTCTGCATTGCAATGTGCAGGGTGAAACGCTTGCATAATTCTACATTTTGATCAATATCAAGAGAGTTCATTATTATATTATTGTTATATTGTTCATTCGAAAATACCGTGCATATAACCAAACGTCTAACTATATACTATCTGTATGTCATGCATGTCCCTCCCTATGCCATAAATGTCATCATGTGTATGTCATAAATGTCACTATGAATTGAAAATGGGGGACCCTGATGTAAACGAGACAAAAACGTCTTTCTCTGGTCTGCATCCCCTTAACAATTGTGTGTATTGAGCCATATTGTATTGTACCCCTTCTGCAATCTGTTAAATAAAGTTTTCATTCATTCATTCAACATTAGCAAAACCAGTGGCACGCCAAACAGCCTGCAAACTACCTGGCGTTCTATCGCCATGCTCTAAGACAAACTCTAACCTTAACCAACTTAGAAAGAGTGCCTAAGCTTAAAGGGGAGATGAAGCATATAGCGATATAAACATAGTCATAGCATCAAATTAGTATTTAGATAAGCCACAGAAAAAAATCACGTTATAAAAATAAGCAGTTTCTAAGAAAAAACGATTTGTTATGTGAAGCGCTTTATCAACATGGGCGCCGCCATTTTGTTTGGTGACATCACCGTCGCGGTGCATTTAGCTAGCTGGCTACCTAGCCGCAGCCGGGATTCAAAGCCAACTAACCGGCTAACCCAGCTCGCTAAATACTGCATGTAGCTAGCAGAACTGTAAAATTAGTTTGAACAGCCATACAAAAAGAAACACGCAGTCCCGTTGTCTGGTAGGCAACGTTGCATTTACGGATCCACGTGTTTACTAGGCCAGCTAGCGCGTGCTTCCTTGACTACTTCCTGTTCACCCAATAAGCATGCTTTTGATTGGCTGAGTCGCACAACGTCATTCAGTACCAACGCACGCAATTGGACCACGCAATTTCTATTCGTTTGGCGCTAGAATATTTACATCGAAATAACTTAAACAACCGTACCATTCCACTTGCACACTCTCCAGAGTTATATTAAGCACACGCTAACGAATATTCATGAATATTTATCTTAGTTGACGTATATATATATTTACCTACCAAACTGCAGCATAAGCACATGCACAACGCCGTCAAGATCCACTGGTCACACTCACAATAACGTTATTTTTCACAGAACACAGTTAAGATAAAAGTAATATAGCCAAAACTTAATGTAAAGCACTCAGTAGAATCAAATCCGGGGGAACCAGACGTGCTGTTCTGTTGCCATGCAGTTCACATTGAGAGAGTGCTCAGCTGCATGCTGGGACGTACCATATCTGTTTAAATTGGGGGGGGGGATTCGGATCGGTCCAACGTAATGACGACAAACAGCATACGTTGAACAGCATACGTTGATTCAACATTTATTAGATATTGGCATTTCAATCATTAAAATGCAACCACAAAACAATATTGATTCAATGATATGTTTTCAACATAGTCAATTGCTTCAGCGGTTAATGGGTGATTCACCATCAATCGTCGACCTTAACCAAAAATCAAGCATTTTGACCATAAATCAACATTGAATTAACACCTTTTGCTATCTGGGTATTCTTCTGTTTGTATTGTTTTGAGTTGCTTGGTGGATTGGATGATTGCACTCTCCCACAGTAATAAGGAAAACACAACACATATTGGCTATTTTTACACTTTATTCATTTTACACTGTCAGGGACCTCGGTAGCGTGTGGAAGATCCATACACAGCCACAACAGCTTGGCACCTCCTCCTCATGCTGGTCACCAGCCTGGTCACACACTGCTGTGGGATGGCATCCCCTTCCTCAACCAGGATTTTTCGCAAGTCAGCCAACATGGTTGCGTTGGTCACTCTGGCACATACTGCATGCCAAAGCTGATCCACAAGTGTTCAATTGGGTTGAGGTCTGGACTCACGGCAGGCCATTCCATCCTCTCCACTCCCAAATTCTGGAGGTACTCTGTGATAATCCTGGCTCTGTGGGGGCGCGCATTGTCATCCTGGAGGATGGAGTTAGGTCCCAGATTCCGAAGATATGGGATCGTCACTGGCTCCAGAATCGTATTCCGATATCTCACTGCATTGAGATTGCCTTCAATGATGACAAGTTCTGTTTTGCCCGTGAGAGAGATACCGCCCCACACCATGACACTGCCCCCATTGAAAGGTGTCACGCGATCTGAGCAGCAATCTGCATAGCGTTCTCCACACTGTCTCCATACTTTGGTCCTGCCATCCAGCTTCTGCAGACATCACCAGTTTGACTTCACCAGTCTCACATAACTTGGTCCTAAGTTTGGAAATGGTACCAGGTGTTAGATTTGGACCAATCAGCCAGTATCACCTCTTCATCTGTTGACTTGTGTGGGTTCTGCGTTGTGTTTATTTCTTTGACGTCTTCTCATACTGGCTGTACAATCTTTGTCATTGCCCTTTAATGCAATCCGTAAACCTAAGAATTCGACACTGGACAGCGTAGTACCTTTCTTGGAATCGTTGTTTATTACATAAACAAAAGCCTCAGATGTTACCCATTTCGTATTGTCCTTGAAAAGTCTTTGATGGAACACTAAATTCATTATTCTATCGTCGCTTCTGCTGTTAGTCCAATGGTGGTTGAGGCCTCGTCGTTAGCCAAAACCCTTCTTTGTTAGCCGAAGCTAGCCTCCTCTAGGCATAGGAGGGGGGGGGAGGCCCCTCCCACCACCCTCTAGTCTCTCTCTCCTCGTCTGCTCGTATCACGCTGTGTCCTGTTCTAACTCACACCCGGAAGGATTCACATTATAATAATCATCATCATCATTATTATCATCTCGGCATAACAAATGACAGGCCCGCCCCTCTTCTTGTTGCCATGCGACGCGCTGTCATGGCAACTGCTCTTCACCCTTCACACACATCAAACGTCTGTTTCTAGTGGTGTCTCTCTCTCTGACCATTCTGCTAATGCAATCCTTATCAAGATGAAGGTATGACCTTCAAGCCACTCACACCCTGCTCGCCGTGGAGACACACTGCCTGCTGACGTCTCTCTCTCTTCTCGTCTGTGTTGCTCTCAGATGGCTATAAGCAGTGCTGTCATACACCAATACATATACCTTTTGTTTACATTATATACAATATCAATATCATTCACAGGGCTGACCAAATAATGCTGCCACTTTGCGTACCGGAACACCAGCTTCCAGTTGCCCTATTGCACGGACAAATGTGGCATGTTTATGCTTGGAGCACACACAAACTCAACAAAGTTACTGGACCCATGAGCTGTCAATTAGGTGTCAATCAGGTGCCAGTCACACACCTGTTGGCATACACCTGCCAAAACCCAGTTTTTATAAATATATGTATTAAAAAAACTATTTCCAAGAAGCATCCAGGTCGAGTGAACTTCGCTCCAGCCTCTCTAACAACTAGTGCAGATATGCCAAGTAACTCTAATGCCATTGAGCCTCCGAATACTCCTGCTCTGGCTAGTGTCATGGAATTTGTTTTGAAACAACAGACCCAAATAGATATGCTATGTAAGAGAATGAACACATGATCACCCCCAGTCAGAGCTTAACCCCAAGCCTTCGAAGTCCAACCACCAGTTTACAGATGATAGTGTCCCAATCTGTCAGGCCATGTGACGCGTCAGCATCGTCAGGAGGACCAACGCTCCCCAGTGTTAATGGCTAATGCATCTGACTCAGAAGAAAACGACACACTGGAAACGTGATACCTTTCCTTGATGTTGATGTTTATTCCATAAACATAGCCTCTGTACAAAGTGGAAACAGTTCTGAAAGTCTTTGAAAAGTCTATTGAATTCCTTAATTCTACTGGCTCTCCTGCTATCAGTTTGATGATGGTTGCGGCCCAGTGGGTAGCCAAAGCCTATCCGGCTATCGGAGCGAAAGGGATTTCTGCTGTCTCTCTGTCAACATCCCTACGTGTCAGCTTCGTGTCCTAGTCTACCTTAAAGAAACTCACAGCTATAACGTCTTTCCCCTAGCAATGGTGGCCATCCCCGTAGCCACGCCCTTTCTCTCGTTACTAAGTGACACGACGCCATGGCAACGGCGCTACGTCTCTTGTCACCTCTGACCAACTCTAACGCCCTTTCTCTATCTCTCCCCTCCCAGCGGCCTGCTCTCGATGGTGACCTTGGCCACCTTGGCCACCGGTGGCACTCACCTCTGTGGTCATGAAATGTTTCGAGAGGCTGGTCAAGGACCACATTTGTGCCTCCCTCCCCAGTGATATGGACCCTATGCAATTTGCATACAGGACAAACAGGTCCACTGACGACGCGGTCTCCCAGGTACTGCACAGCACCCTCTCGCACCTTGACCGTCAGAAGGGGGGCTATGTGAGACTGTTGTTCATTGACTACAGCTCAGCGTTCAACACCATAGTCCCCACCAGACTGGTGGACAAGCTGATCGAGCTAGGTCTGAGCTCCGCCCTGAGCGCCTGGGTACTGGACTTTCTGAGCGAAAGACCCCAGGCGGTCAGGGTGGGGGGTCAGACCTCCAACACCATCACCCTGAGCATCGGGTCCCCCCAGGGCTGTGTTCTGAGCCCCCTGCTGTACTCACTCTACACACACGATTGTGTGGCCAAGTTCAGCTCCAACTCCATAGTGAAGTTCGCAGACGACACAGTGGTGGTGGGGCTGATCTCGGACAACGACGAGAAGGCCTACCGGGAGGAGGTTGAGGTACTGGAACGCTGGTGCCAGGACAACAGCCTGCTCCTGAACATTGGTAAAACCAAGGAGCTGATCGTGGATTATAGGAGAGGACAGCAGGAGACGCACACACCACTGATGATTAACGGGGCTACCGTGGACAGGGTGAGCAGCTTTAAGTACCTGGGGGTCCACATCTCAGAGGACCTGACATGGTCAACACACATAGACACAGTAGTAAAGAAGGCGAAACAGCGCCTCTACCACCTGAGACAGTTAAGGAAGTTCAGAGTATCGGGGAAGATACTCCAGTCCTTCTACTCAGGAGCTGTAGAGAGCATCCTGACCGGAAACATCACTGCCTGGTATGGAAACAGCACGGCACAGGACAAGAAGGCCCTACAGAGAGTGGTGCGCTCAGCCGAGCGTACCACGGGTATTGCACTACCCCCCCTGCAGGTTCTATACAACAAGAGGTGCAAATCCAGAGCCTGCAGGATAATGAAAGACCCTCACCACCCCAATAACAGCCTGTTCCAGCTGCTGAGGTCAGGCAGACGCCTGCAAACCCCAGCTACTAGGACAGAGCGGCTTAGGCTCAGCTTCTTCCCCCAGGCCATCAGAGCCCTGAACAATGAACATTGAGTGCTCAGAACATTGAACTATCCACACACAAGCACACATGAACACACACACGACACGCACGCTGTGCACGCTCACACACGAGCAGCCACTTAACACTTTAACATGAGCGGGCACACACTCATGTCGCACGCACGCACACTTATGGCCAAAAGGAAAGGACACTTTAAATTAGAATAACAGGAACAGTGTATTGCACTACCAAAGCTAACTAGCATGTCCCATATGCTCTGTAAATAACTATGTACAGATACCGAGATGTCACTCCATGTTACCTGTTACCTGTTTACTGCACAATGTTGTTTTTTCATTTTTTGATTCTATTATATGTTGTACCACTGTATTGCACATCGTTGCGGGCAAGACCACCCGCATTTCATTGTATACCTGTATGCCGTGACAATTAAAACTCTTGACTTGACTTGACTTGACTTGGCTGCTATCCCTCACACACCCTGCACCATGTGTCTGGTCTGTTTCTGGAGAGTCTAACACTATGCTCTCTGTCTGCTCCTCAGCTTAAAGGCCCTGTCGGTGTTGACCCGTACCGAGTAGATGTCTCCTGTCATCTATAGATATTTACATTATACACATGAAAAACAAGTGCTATTCTAGGCTGACAGCTTAAGAAGAAGACCACAGGTCAACACATCATCAGTAGTTATCTCCACAATAGGCAACAATATGTGCAGTTGGCAGATGTCAAATCTGAGCTCATGAAAATTGAATGTGGGGTACCGCAAGGTTCGGTTTTGGGGCCCAAACTCTTTCTTTTATATATTAATGATATTTGTGATGTTTCAAAACTATTACAGTTTGTCTTGTTTGCTGATGATAAAAAAATGTTTTGCTCTGGAAATAATTTAAAGGAACTAGCTGAATATATTGTGTATGAAATGACAAAGCTAAATAAATGGTTTGATGTAAATAAGCTATCACTGAATCTGAAAAAAACTAAATGTATGATTTTTGGCAATCGAAAACTAGATGAAAATATAGTACTGACCATAGATGGAGTTGATATAGAGAGAGTTAATGAATTTCGTTTTCTTGGTGTGATTATGGATGATAAATTAACATGGAAATCGCACATAGCACACGTTAAAAAAAAGATGTCGAAGAGTATTTTTGTTATGAATAAAGTAAAGGATGTGTTAGAGTATGAGGCAATGAGAACACTCTACTGCTCACTCATCTCACCTTATATCAGTTATTGTGTTGAAGTATGGGGGAATACTTATGGGACTAATATAAAACCATTATATTACAGAAGAGGGCTGTACAAATCACACATAAAGTGAGTTATCGAGAACACAAATATATTATTTATTAAATCTAGAATAATTAAACTTGAAGACATGGTTAAGTTTCAAACAATGTTAATTATGTTTAGGGCAAGAAATAATACACTGCCAGAAAAACTACAAAATCTTTTTCATTTAGAAAGTGAGTTTAGTAGGAGAAAATACAATTTTAAACATCAGTTTGCACGTACCACACTCAAACAGATGTGTCCTTCAGTTATTGGTGTAAAGTTGTGGAATTCTCTCCATAGCGAGCTTAAGGGATGTAATAGTGTTTATCAATTCAAAAAAAATTATAAAAAAAAAATATTTAGTCAGTATGAAAATCAAATGTGATCTGAATAGTGAGATATTTTTTTTTCTTCTCTTTGTTTTATTCTTTATTCTTTATCATTATTATTATTATTATTATTATTATTATTATTATTATTATTATTATTATTATTATTATTATTATTATTATTATTATTATTATTATTATTATTATTATTATTATTATTATTATTATTATTATTATTATTATTATTATTATTATTATTATTATTATTATTATTATTATTATTATTATTAAATCTTTTCTTGTTTAACTGTGGATTGAGTGTTTTTTTATAATGGTATAAATTATTATTTATGTAAATTAGGTTGTACGCCGACCATTAAGTAAATACTTGTTAGTTTAGGAATAAGGGGCAGGTAACTATAAGATTTATTCTTCTTCCTGCTCCTTTTGTCCATGGAATGACTATTTATGATTGTGTAATGAAGAAACTATGATTGTATGATTCCATGTGGCAAATAAAAACTCTGAATCTGAATCATGCATCTTGAGAACAAATCCACTGTTGCTAATGACCACCCGTTATTTGACACACTCTGTCCTGATAATGTTGAGAAACAAATCTGTGAATGTCCAGTGAACATAAATGACGTGATTGCGGGTGGCTTAGGCTATGGGCAGGACGGAATTGCTTCAGCCACTGTATCATATTGTTGAAAGCCTACCGGTGTCTCTATCTATCTCAAATCACCTACTCGAGATAGAACCGTGTGGCCGCCCGATATCCCCCAGCGAGGTGCTAAACTCGCCAAGTTCTCGGTGTAATATTAGCGTAATAACATTAATAATCATTTGCAAGCCCCATAACCTCCTATCAGTTTGACAGGTCCATCAATCCGTGGCCCGATCGTCAGGCCCTGCAGTGGCCAGACTCTCAGATTCCCACAAAAACGATAGGCCCGTCGAACACAGAGATACTGGTGCTTGCAAGCAACAAATAGTGATATGTATATATATATTATATCCTTTATATAACTTTAGCTAAAAGCAGTAACCAGCAATTGATTTAATCTTCATGGCTTCCAGAATATAGCTATACCGTGTTACCTCAGATGAGAGCAGGGCGAGGCCAGCGTCGTGACACATTGTGATAGAACAGCACGAATGAAAGCAGTCCACGAATTCAATAAGTATTTTAACAAAGTTGGTTTAATTAGAAAAAGTAAGTTACAAAGATTCTGTCTTGGAAAAGTCCAATCCAGTAAAAATAAGTATAAAACAAAACATCTCTCTCAAGCATAGCATAGCATCTAAAAAACAGAGTTTTGGCATAGGGACTCCACTCTGAAAAATAAGCAGACTCGGTTCCAATACATCGCTCAACCGTGTCTGCTGCTATAAGAATGGCAATCAGAAATCTCAAAATCAAAAATCTAACTCGGAGCAAGCGAGCCAGGCTTTATATACCCAGGTTCTGCATCATATCAAGACCTCTTACTATTGGTCTAAATACAGTCATGTCATTCTACCAGCCAATCAACACATAACACATAATACATAACACATTCAGTAAGGATGAACCCTCCTCCCTTTCTAGTCATTACAGTTACTGGAGAAGTAACCGATTACTTTCTGTTGGGAAAAACCCTATTACGTCACTTGTCATGTTTATGCATGTTTGCAATGATCTAAATTTTACAGAAAGCAGATATAACATATATATATACATGTACAATTCAATACTCATATACTTAAACACTGATTGATATGTTCACACATCATATATATAGTTTTTAAAGTGTATAATAGCTCTCTGCCCCAGAACTGCAAGGGTTAAAACCCTGCCGCAGCGATTCACCTTCAAGGTCACATTCCTGGCTTCAATAACTGTAAGAGAGGCCCCCTTAGTTATATCCAGTCTTCAGGGCTATACAAGATATGGTAGTTTACACAAGTTACAGTTTTATAGACTATAGTTCTTACAGTTTTACACAAGTAGGGAGAAAGAATACATAATAATAATATTAATTATAATAATTAATTAATAATCATAACTTCTTCATAAATCACTGACTTTCAGTGCACATTTGGTGCTTAGATCAGAGGCCTACTTGTCCTGTTATCAAGCTTATAATACATACTTATATTTAATCCTCTATATATACATGTTAAATGCTCAATATACTGCATCATACAAGTGACAGAGAGAACAGGATGTCAAAATAAAAGGGTCACTTCGTGGCTCCTCAACACCCTCTGTCATCCTGGTTGGTCACTTTCCACTGTCCTAATGGCGTCTGTACGGGGGGACGGGATGGCAATTGCGGGGTCACGATGGCTGTGACTCTCAACACCCCCTCTGTCATCCTGGTCGGTCACTTTCCACTGTCCTAATGGCGTCTGTACGGCCCATTCATTTCAGGCCCATTCAGGGCTCTCGTCGCCCTGTAACTTGGGTCCAGGCCGATGTCTCTCTGTCTCCATGTCACAGGATATGCGGGCATAATATCCCCTGTTTCATCGCCTGCCAATTCTCCTTCACCTTCGTCGGAGACGTCCTCCAATCCTGAGCTCCAGGTCGAGCCTGAGAGTGACTGAAAGGTGGTGCCTTTCAGAGAAGGCCCCTTGCTGATAGGTCTCAGTTTGGCCGGTTTAGCTCTCTTGTTCCGAGGTCTAGGAGGTTCGTCCCTTGGGTACTGAACTCTCTCCCTAGATCTTGACCTAGATGAGGACCTTGAGGATGCTCTGGATCTTGACCTATCCCGGTCTTCCTCCATTTCTGAGTCCTGATCTGGATCAGTATGCTCCTGTTCGCTACTTGCTGCGTCGTCCACCGACTCCGGGGGACAGCCCCCCTGTCTAAGAATGCTCTGGCCTGAGATAGGGCAGGTTCTGATCCTTCCGGTTCGAACTGTACTGCGGTCTCCTTGTGTTCTGACGTGAGCACTACAACAGTGAGGTCTCTTCTCTCGGAGATGAAACTCCCAATCCATCATCCGAGGGTGAATCCTCGTCCTCGGTGACGTGGGAATGATTGTGAGACATCCTTAGGCTGCTATTAGCTCTGGCTCGTTAGCCTGCTGTGAGGTCTTATTAGCTCTGGCTATTTAGCCTGTTGTGAGCTCTTGTTAGCTCTTGGCTATTTAGCCTGTCGTGAGCTCTTGTTAGCTCTCGGCTAGTTAGCCTGATGTTAGCTCTGGCTAGTTAGCCTGATGTTAGATCGGGCTAGTTAGCCTTCAATTAGCTCTGGCTAGTTAGCCTGATGTTAGCTCTGGCTAGTTAGCCTGCTGTAGACTCAGGCTATGTAGCCTCTTGTTAGGGGTGGATGGTATGGTCTAAAATGTATATCACGGTATAATTTGAAGCATAGACGGTAACGGTATATATCACGGTATCAGTGTTTCCGTTAGAATAATTTTTTTTGCCTGATACGCAGGCTATATAAAGAATGACATCCTCAAGGCATGTAGATTTATAATATTTTAACTTAAAACTAGGCTACTTTTGCGTATAAAGTCATTATATTCCAAATAAATTAAGTCCAGAGTCCATGCTGCTCCCATTGCAAACAGCGAGGCTGGATGCTGGATTTTGCTAGAAGCATATGTAGCTGCAGAGCCGCAGAGCCAGCGGTGCTTTCAGGTCTGGTCACAGCTTTCAGCCGTTGGGTTGGGGGGCGCTGTTGAGCGGACCTGACCTGAAAGCGCCGCTGGCTCTGCGGCTCTGCAGCTGCATGCTATTCGCAAATCCACTGCTGCCGCCATCCTCCCGGCTCCCGCTGCAGCCGTCGTTATCATAACACTACACGCATATCATAATGTTTACAGCAAACTGTAGTTGATCACCAGGTATGTTTTATTAACGTAGAATAATTCATATAAGAAAAACGATAGGGACATCTCTTACCTTTCTCCACTGGTTAAAAATGCCAGGAACTGAAATTGAAACTTGCTGTGCGCCGCGGTGATATGTGTTTATTATGAAATGACAATTGCGTGTTGACACGCACACTGTGCGAAGCCTCCTAAATAACTTTTTCCAGTTTGCACATATCTATTATCTATGACTAATTCTATCTACTTTTAGGGGCAAATGCGATTGAAATAGTCGCGCTGTGGTTACATGACGTCATTGCTATTTTAGAGCTACTCTACCGGTTACACGGTATAGTCAAAATCCATACCGTAGAGCAAATTAATACCGTTTATACCGTATACCGTTTATACCGTCCACCCCTACCTCTTGTAGACTCAGGCTATGTAGCCTCTTGTAGACTCGGCTCCTGCCGACAACGCCAGCCTGTATGATTACGCTGGTGACTATTTAAACTGCCTGTCACAGTTGCTGGTTCCACTTCCGTCACAGTAGCAGGACTTTTGCTCCTGCTAGCTTCTGGCTCGTTAGCCTGCTGTTATCATCTGTTAGCACGGGCTCGTTAGCCTGTTGTTATCATCTTTTAGCACTGGCTCGTTAGCCTGCTGTTAGCATCTGTTAGCAATGGCTAGTTAGTTTGCTGTTATCATCTGTTAGCACTGGCTCGTTAGCCTGCTGTTAGCATCTGTTAGCAATGGCTAGTTAGCCAGCTGTTAGCATCTGTTAGCAATGGCTAGTTAGCCTGCTGTTATAATCTGTTAGCACTGGCTAGTTAGCCTGCTGTTAGCATCCGTTAGCACTGGCTAGTTAGCCTGCTGTAGACTTGTAGAGTTTTCTACTTTAAGTTCTGACTTTAAGTAAACATTGTTTACTTCAAGTTCAAGTGACTTTAAGGCTCCCTAGACCTGCTAGTCGCGAGTAAACGCCACTTCAAGTGGTTTCTTATCAACCCTCTCTTGTTCCTGATAGATTTTCTACCTCTTAGGCTGTCTGCTGCGCTTTGCAGACCTCTACGTCTCTCATTGTTCCAGATCTCGAGCATTAGGAGGAGTCTTGGTTGGAGAGGTTTGCTTGCTGATAAGACCAATCTTGAGTAAGGTTTTAACTCAAATCTGTAATACATTTTACTCCAGAGGCACCTGACAGCAGTCATTTCGGTTCATATTCTTTTGGCTGTTAATACCTATTCAATTAGTATAAAGCCCAACTCACGGATGTTCTAAGCCCCAGAACCTCCGATCCGTTTTGACAGACCTATAAACCAGTGACTTGGCCGCCTAAGCACCACAGCGTCCTGTATGCTGAAGCTTCCAAGTCCCCACAAATCTGATAGGCCTGTTGGATAGAGACCCTGATGCTCGCTCTGTCCCCCCGCGTCAAGGTGCTAAGCTTGATAAGAGTTTGCAGAGTCTCAATTTTTATCCATAGGCGCTGGTGAGTGTACATCTCATGCAGCTGATATGGTTGGTACGGGTGTAACCTACCAAATGTTTGCTGTCAGGAAATCCCCTTTGCCTTTAATGAAATAGACTACAACATTTTTCATCCTCTTTACTCTGGTTTAGAGAAAAGACAGACATCTTTACATAGTATACTTAAAATGTATACAAAATGAATGTAGTATTCTATGTCATGTTTCTTCCTAAATGACAATAACACTATATATTATTCCCTCGACAGATGAGCTGAATGTCAAGTGCAGTTTGCACTTGCTCGAGTGTCATGTGTCAGGGCCCCAGTAGGTAAGGATACTATTGATGTTTTTTCCTTCCGGGCTTTGAACTCCTCCCTTTTTGCCCTCATCTCTGCTTGCTGCTCTGGGGTTAGTTTCTCCCCCATGTTTTCCCCTGGATCTGGATGTCGCCGTCCTCCTCCTCTGGGCCATAAAAAATGGAACAGTGCGCATAATTGATGTTCTTGGCCTTTAGGAACTCGTCTAGAGAGTCGAACACCTCTATGTCAGTGGAGGGAGACGCCGCTGCTCGTTTTGAGGTTGAGCCTTGCACCTCACAAAGAGGAAGAATGACTACATCGTCTTCTTGGTTTTTTCCATTTCCAATATCCTGTGGCAGAACAGGGTCTCCATCTGTGGGTTCAAATGTCAGGTCCGACACGACCACACACATAACCATCCAGTCGTCATCCTTCTCCTCATTTTGTGGTGATTCCTCCACCGTCAGTTCCCTGTGGTCTAGATCTATGGATTGTTCACGTTGAGAATCTTCATGATTCAACCCTTGCTCTTTAATTGAAGCTTCAGTGTTGACCGCACTTTCACACTGCATAAACAGTGTCTCAGGAGGCAGAGCGGTCGTCTGGCAATCAGAGGGTTCCTGGTTCGATTCCAGCTCGTCCCAGGTAGTGTGTCGAAGTGTCCTTGAGCAAGACACATAAGATAAGATAAGATAAGATAAGATAAGATATTCCTTTATTAATCCCCTTGGGGAAATTCGTGACACACACATACAGCTCAACGTCTCATAAATGATATTAACAACAACACAATCATTACATTTTTACAGTAACAATGGCACAGCATAAATTCAACAGACATGTACATTTGTTGACACATGTCAGCATTACGGGAGGCCTGAGACACTGTATGCGATAGTCGGCTGCATTCCACCATGTGAACACAGTGGATCGCGCCTGGTGAACTGGAGGGGGGGCGGAGTGGGGGGGGGGGGGGGGCATAAGGAATTTGGTTGTGGAGCAGGCAAGAGGGGGCCCCCACCGTCGCGCATCAGAGGCAGCCTACGTATGGCTGTGGCGCCAGTTGAGTCACAACAGCAGGTGCGGATGGGGTGAGGGGGGTGGGTGGGGGGGTGGGGGTAGGGGGGGGCCTCATCAATCTTATAACCCTTAACTGCTCCAGTTTTGCAGGTTGGCACCCTGCATGGCTGCCTCCACTGTCTGTGGTGTTTAAGCTCTGCCTTTCTCTTGAAGCTCCTCCCACACTGGTAACAGCAGTAAGGTCTCTCTTCTGTGTGTACCATGTAGTGTTGTTTAAGATCTGCCTTTCTCTTGAAGCTCTTCCCACACTGGTCACAGCCATAAGGTTTCTCTCCTGTGTGTACCATGTGGTGACTTTTAAGTTCTGTCTTCGTCTTGAAGCTCTTGTCACACTTGTCACAGCAGCAAGGTTTCTCTCCTGTGTGTATCATGTGATGTATTTTAAGTTTTGCCTCTCTCTTAAATCAAATCAAATCAAATTTATTTATAGGGCCCGACAACACACGTTAATGTCCCCATGGGCCGTACAGGTCTTCTTTAAACAAGTCAAGAAGACAACATAACAATAAGTCAAGAACAGAACAAGAACACCATAGGGTCCAAACATTTTTTAGATGAATGCAAATAAATGAAAGAATGCAAGCACTCCCAGACATACCCCACGCGAAGGTAAGGAAAAACTCACTAAAACCTAACAATAGGGAAAAAAAGCTCCACAGGCAATGTGGAGGAGAGAAACCTTAGAAGGGCCGTTCAAGGGGGGATCTCCCCTCTTGAAGCTCTTCCCACACTGGCCACAACCGTAAGGTTTCTCTCCTGTGTGTACCATGTGGTGTTGTTTAAGTTCTGCCTTTCTCTTGAAGCTCATGTCACACTGGTCACAACAGTAAGGCCTCTCTCCTGTGTGTACCATGTGGTGACTTTTAAGATCTTCCTTTGCCTTGAAGGTCTTCCCACACTGGGTACAGCAGTACGGTTTCTCTCCTGTGTGTACCATGTAGTGTTGTTTAAGGTGAGTCTTCGTCCTGAAGCTCTTGTTACACTGGTCACAGCAGTAAGGTTTCTCTCCTGTTCCAGGTTTAGGGAGTTCTTTGGGTGTAAATCCCCCCATTTCGTGTCCAGAGGGAACTCTCATTGAGGGCGTCCAAGATGGCGCCGCTACGACCGGCTGCCTGTCTGTGCGCTCCGTCGAGACTGTGCATACTTTTGTTAATATTTATAGTTTTAAGAGTTTTGTCTGTACCAACAGTAGGTGCATTTAATGTGTATGACCGTCAGTCACTTATAGACATTGGATTACGGGAAACTTACCGACTGGATTACTCTCTGGATCAGCTCTCTGAACCGCAACAATGGCCCGTTGAGATCTTGAGGACATCAGGACCGGATCTCGCCCCCAGGGACAAAGGACCCAGACGGCGAGGAAAGAGAGCTGGAGTCCGTAACAGGCTGAGAACCAGGCGGCACAGGACACCACTACCCAGTATATTGCTAGCCAATGTACAATCAATAGACAATAAACTAGACGACATCCGAGCAAGGATTCAATTCCAGAGAGACGTTAGGGACTGTAACGTTCTCTGCTTCATCGAGACGTGGCTGGCGCCAGAAGTCCCAGACCACGCCATCCAACCGGCCGATCATTTCTTCATTCACCGCAAGGATAGAACAGCAGAATCCGGTAAACAACGTGGAGGAGGTATTGCCTTCATGTTGAACAAAAATTGGAGTGACCCAACTAACGTGAAGGAATTATCCAACCACTGCTCCCCAGAACTGGAATATATAACCATCAAGTGTCGTCCTTTCTTCCTCCCGAGGGAGTTAACGGCGATCGTCCTGGTCGGAGTGTATATTCCACCGCAAGCCAGCAACAAGGTTGCGCTCTCCAGACTACACGACGAGGTAAATAGAATCCAAGAGGCGAATGTTAACGCCGCCATTTTAGTTCTGGGAGATTTCAATAGCGCCAATCTGAGAAAGGTATTGCCCGACTTCTATCAGCATGTGACTTGCAACACCAGAGGCGGTAACATCCTAGATCACTGTTACACGCAATTTAGAGGTGGCTACAAGGCTCATTCTGATAGTGGCTTCGGTAAGTCAGATCACGCATCAATTTTTCTTACACCGAAGTACAGACAGAGAATTAAAAGTACTCCCGTAGTCTCGCGAGAGGTGCAGAAATGGGATGTGACGTCAGAGGATACGATCCGGTCAGTGTTTCACAACACAGACTGGAATGTGTTCCGCGACACAGATAACATTAATGCCTACACGGAGACAGTGCTGGACTATGTTTGTACTAGGGTGAAAGAAACAATCCCCACTACCAAAATGAAAGTTTACCCAAATCAAAAACCCTGGGTAGACAAATCCGTCCGTGAAGCTCTGAGAGAGCGCACCAAAGCATACAACGACGGCCTAGAGGCAGGCAACATGAATGACCACAAGGTGGCGCGATACAACGTAAGGAGGACTGTGTCAGAGGCCAAACGACGCTACAGGGATAAAATTGAACTCCAGTTTGAACAAGCTGACTCTAGAGCTATGTGGCAGGGGCTCAAAACGATGACAGACTACAAAGGCGCCTCCCTCAAACTGAACAGTGACATCTCCTTAGCAAATGACCTCAATACCTTCTATGCGAGGTTTGATGCTGGTAATAACAACACCAGCTCACAAGCCTCGGCAATGGGGGGGGGGGGGTCGGCTGCTGATGGAGGCGCAGTGTTCAGGGTAACAGAGCATGAGGTGAGGCGGACCTTTAAAAAAGTGAATATCAGGAAGGCAGCAGGTCCAGACGGCATCCCCGGCCGCGTCCTAAAAGTCTGTGCCGACCAACTGGCCCCAGTATTCACTGACATATTTAACCTGTCCTTAGAACAGGCTGTCATCCCCACCTGCCTGAAGAAGTCCACTATTATCCCTGTACCCAAAAAATCCAAGCATGCTTGCCTCAACGACTACCGCCCTGTAGCTCTCACCTCCATAGCCATGAAGTGCTTCGAGAAGCTAGTAAAGGGCTACATCTGCTCCTCCCTCCCCATCAACATGGACCCCCTGCAATTTGCATACCGCCCCAACAGGTCCACGGAGGACGCCATATCCCATGTGCTGCACACAGCAGCATCACACCTGGACAAGAGGCAGGGGAACTATGTGAGAATGCTATTCATCGACTACAGCTCGGCATTCAATACCATAGTCCCCTCCATACTCATAGCCAAGCTCAGGGACCTGGGCTTGGGCTATGACCTCTGCCAGTGGGTCTTGGACTTCCTGACTGGCAGACCCCAGGTGGTGAGAGCAGGCAACTGCACCTCCTCATCCATCACCCTCAACATAGGGGCCCCCCAGGGCTGTGTTCTGAGTCCCCTCCTCTACTCCCTGTACACACACGACTGTGTGGCTCAGCGGAGTAGCAATACAATCGTCAAATTTGCTGACGACACAGTGGTGGTGGGCCTGATCTCTGCCAACGACGAGAGGGCCTACCTGGAAGAGGTCAAGGTCCTGGCGGGATGGTGCCAGGAAAACAGCCTCTCCCTGAACGTCAGCAAAACAAAGGAGATGATTGTGGACTTCAGGAGGTCGGGGGTCAAGGACTACAGCCCCCTCAGCATCGACGGGGCACCGGTTGAGAGAGTCAACAGCTTTAAGTACCTCGGAGCCTACATATCCGAGGACTTGACATGGACCACACACATTAACAGTGTTGTGAAGAAGGCACGACAACGCCTCTACTTCCTCAGGCGCCTAAGGAAGTTCCAAGTCAGCCAGAAGATCCTTAAGAACTTCTACTCATGTACAATAGAGAGCATCTTGACCGGCAACATCACCTCCTGGTTTGGGAATAGCACTGCACAAGACCAAAGCAGACTACAAAGAGTGACACGTTCAGCCGAACGCACAATTGGAGGGGGGCTCCCCACCCTCCAGAACATTTACTACAAGCGTTGCAAGGGCAAGGCTAAGAGAATCATTAAAGACTCCAGTCACCCGAACAACTGCCTCTTTGAACTGCTGCGGTCAGGCAAGCGATACAGGAGTCTCAAGGCGAGCACAGAAAGACTCAGAAGAAGCTTCTATCCCCAGGCCATCAGGCTGCTAAACGAACAATGAATGAACACTACACAACAACAACCACCAAACGCACATAGCACACACATCCACACGCACACACTCACTTTAAACAAACACACTGTAGCACCCACTCCACACACTTATAGCACACACCCACTTTAAACAAACACACTGTAGCACCCACTCCCCACACTTTATATTTATGGATGAAGGATTGCACTACAACTCGTACACCTTACTGTAAATTGTACCTAAAATTGTACCTCATCCCATTTCTGCTTTGCACTAGATAGTACTGTACATTAGTACACTGCATAGTATTGTGTATTGTATATTATATGGTAACTCAGAACATTGTACATATGTCTATACCGAACACTGTGACCTCATTTTCTTCTTCTAAATTCATGCTATATTATGTTATTATGTTATTTGATACTATCTTGTCTAGCACAGTCTCTGGAGCGTAACAGTAAGAAGCATTTTGTATGAAAGTATTCTGTACTTCTGTATGACAACTATTAAAGAACTTGAACTTGAACTTGAACTTATCCATATACATGGGAGTGGGAGCAGGCAGTGCTCGGCCTGTTTCTATGAGGCATGGTGCATTCAGGATCTGTCCCTGATGGTGACCAACTCCTGGGTCCTGACCATGTTCCTGTGCCATCCCATCCTGGGTGTGTCTCGCACAGGTGGAGTGGAGCTCATGGCTTTCAGGGTTAGTGAAACCCCCTGAGCCTTCTTTCTCCGGGCTTGGAGGCCGAGTATCTGGTGTTTCCTCATATATCCTCCCTCGTCCTGACCGGGGCCACGTAATTTGAGCCCTCTGGTCTGAGTGACTCACTGCTTCCCTTGGTGTTCCCGAGTGACCAAACCATGTCTGGTTTCTGTACGCCAGTTTCTTCTGAGCTACCTGTGCCAGCTTCTCCTGAGCTAGCATCTGCTGCGCCAGCTTCTCCTGAGCTAGCATTTGTTGCACTAGCATCTGTTGTGCTAGCATCTTCTGCGCCAGCTTCTTTTGAGCTAGCATCTGTTGAGCTAGCGCCTCATGGGCTAGCATCTTCTGTGCTAGCGTCTCTTGTGCTAGCTTCTCTTGTGCTAGCTTCTCCTGAGCTAGCGTCTGTTGCGCCAGCTTCTCCTGAGCTAGCGTCTGTTGCACTAGCATCTGCTGTGCTAGCATCTTCTGCGCAAGCTTCTTTTGAGCTAGCATCTGTTGAGCTAGCGTCTCATGGGCTAGCATCTTCTGTGCTAGCGTCTCTTGTGCTAGCTTCTTGTGGGCTAGCTTCTCTTGTGCTAGCATCTCTTGTGCTAGCTTCTGCTGAGCTAGCATCTCTTGTGCCAGCTTCTCTTGAGCTAGCGTCTCTTGTGCTAGCTTCTCTTGTGCTAGCTTCTCCTGAGCTAGCGTCTGTTGCGCCAGCTTCTCCTGAGCTAGCGTCTGTTGTGCCAGCTTCTTCTGAGCTAGCGTCTCTTGTGCTAGCTTCTTTTGGGCTAGCTTCTCTTGTGCTAGCATCTCTTGTGCTAGCTTCTCGTGAGCTAGCGTCTGTTGCGCCAGCTTCTCCTGAGCTAGCGTCTGTTGCACTAGCATCTGATGTGCTAGCATCTTCTGTGCTAGCTTCTCCTGAGCTAGCGTCTCTTGCGCCAGCTTCTTTTGAGCTAGCATCTCCTGTGCTAGCTTCTCCTGAGCTAGCATCTCTTGTGCCAGCTTCTCTTGAGCTAGCGTCTGTTGCGCCAGCTTCTCCTGAGCTAGCGTCTGTTGCACTAGCATCTGCTGTGCTAGCATCTTCTGTGCTAGCTTCTCCTGAGCTAGCGTCTCCTGCACCAGCTTCTCTTGAGCTAGCATCTCCTGTGCTAGCTTCTCCTGAGCTAGCATCTCTAGTGCCAGCTTCTCTTGAGCTAGCGTCTGTTGCGCCAGCTTCTCCTGAGCTAGCGTCTCTTGTGCTAGCTTCTCCTGAGCTAGCATCTCTTGTGCCAGCTTCTCTGGAGCTAGCGTCTGTTGCGCCAGCTTCTCCTGAGCTAGCGTCTCTTGTGCTAGCTTCTCCTGAGCTAGCATCTCTTGTGCTAGCTTCTCTTGAGCTAGCGTCTGTTGTTAGCTCTGGCTATTTAGCCTGATGTTAGCTCGGACTAGGTAGCCTTCAATTAGCTCTGGCTAGGGAGCCTCCAATTAGCTCCTGTTAGCTTCCGGCTAGTTAGCCTGATGTTAGCTCGGGCTAGTTAGCCTTCAATTAGCTCTGGCTAGGGAGCCTCCAATTAGCTCCTGTTAGCTCCCAGTTGGCTGGAGCCAGTTAGCTCCCAGTTTGCTAGAGCCAGTTCACTTCCAGTTAGCTCTGGCTCATTAGCCGGCTGTTAGCTCCTGTTTGGCTAGGGCCAGTTCACTTCCAGTTAGCTCTGGCTCGTTAGCCGGCTGTTAGCTCCTGTTTGGCTAGGGCCAGTTCACTTCCAGTTAGCTCTGGCTCGTTAGCCGGCTGTTAGCTCCTGTTTGGCTAGGGCCAGTTCACTTCCAGGTAGCTCTGGCTCGTTAGCCGGCTGTTAACTCCTGTTTGGCTAGGGCCAGTTCACTTCCAGTTAGTTCTGGCTCGTTAGCCGGCTGTTAGCTCCTGTTTGGCTAGGGCCAGTTCACTTCCAGTTAGCTCTGGCTTGTTAGCCGGCTGTTAGCTCCTGTTTGGCTAGGGCCAGTTAACTTCCAGTTAGCTCTGGCTCGTTAGCCGGCTGTTAGCTCCTGTTTGGCTAGGGCCAGTTCACTTCCAGTTAGCTCTGGCTCGTTAGCCGGCTGTTAGCTCCTGTTTGGCTATAGCCAGTTAGCTCCCAGTTGGCTAGGGCCATGTAGCCTCCTGTAGACTCCGGCTAGGTAGCTTCCTGTAGACTCCGGCTAGGTAGCCTCCTGTAGACTCGGGCCAGTTAGCTTCCAGTTAGCACTGGCTCATTAGCCGACAACGCCAGCCTGTATGATTGCGCTGGTGTCTCTTTAAGCCGTCTCCAGACATTAGAGAGGGGGTTTTCTTTTCTTTCTTTTTCTTTAATCCAATTTTGCGGCCTTAACCGCTCCACCAGCAATGCCCACAAAAACGCAGATGCCTTTTAATTTGCCACTGCTTTCCTCTGAGGGCCATACAGATCAATATCCTTTGTCTGGCACATTCTAAAGCGGAAGGTTATGACTTCCTAGGTGCTGATAAGAGCACATTCAAGTAAGGTTTAAACTCACTTTTGTAATCTGTTCATTTCAGAGTTCTCCGTTATCAATATTCTAGTTTATTTTATTTGGCTGTATCTCATACCGATCTCAGCCCGAACTCAGGGACGCCTCGAAAGGTTGGTGGTTCATGCCCACCCAGGGACGCGTGAATATTAAAGGCAACCAACTTGTGTTCAGCTTTTCGTTCAGCGTTTCTCTGATTGGCCACACGGCCAATCAATCAATCCACTAACACACGCCCTTGCGGCAAGAGAGACGCGGCAGAAGCGCTGGTCGAACCAGCGGTGTTCTGTTGTGTGACTGTACTACAGCGGTGTTCTGTTGTGTGACTGTACTAAACTCTTCCACCACATGACCGACATTTGACATACAGTACACCTCCTATCTATGTTGGGATTATGTTTGGTCATGACAAAACAATAAAAATCGCTACTGTTAGTAATGCTGCCACCACCCACTTCAATGACAGAGCTCTCATATTTGCGACATTTGACATACAGTACACCTCCTATCTATGTTGGGATTATGTTTGGTCATGACAAAACAATAAAAATCGCTACTGATAGTAATGCTGCCACCACCCACTTCAATGACAGAGCTCTCATATTTGCGAATGCATAAACTATATCTTAAATTATGGCGATGTGTCTAATATGGCTGTCGCGAAGTCATTGATAAGCGACAGCCATATTAGACACATAGCCATAATTTAAGATATAGTTTATGCATTCGCAAAATATGAGAGCGCTGTCATTGAAGGGCTTCTACAACGGAGGAACGGCCGCTGCTGCTGCTGGAGCTGAACCGAGTCAAGCCGCGGGCAGCGCACGGAAGCCGGGGATAAACCACCGCGTCGCCCCGCTGGCGCTTCAGGCTCAGCAGCCTCCACGGGTGAAATAACATATAACGTTACAGTTCCACACTGATGTACAGTGAGTGTCTAATATGGCTGTCGCGAAGTCATGCCTCTCCCTCTAAAAGCCCATCCACGCTGTGTATCATAGAGACATAGAGCACTGGGTTTTATCACTGGAGATATATTTCTCACTCACCATTGTATTTTGCGCCATCTGACAATATCATAATGATGTGTTTTCTATATTATATCCACAATCATTCATCTAAAAAATTGTATGGGCTTTGATTAAACATGTAACCTACACCTACTGTAACTTACTGTACCTCTGCTTCCTACAGCACAGCAGGTAATGGCGTTAATCAATGGAACGCGAAACATAATAACGTTACGCTTTCTAGTTCAGCGCATTTCATAACTGTATGGGCTTTGTTTATACACGAGTGAATCTGGTAGTTGGTTGTTAAAAACGCGAAACATAATAAAACGCAAAACATAATAACGTTACGCTTTCTAGTTCAGCGCATTTCATAACTGTATGGGCTTTGTTTATACACGAGTGAATCTGGTAGTTGGTTGTTAAAAACGCGAAACATAATAACGTTACGCTTTCTAGTTCAGCGCATTTCATAGCGCTCCACTGCTACCGCAGCTGGACACAAGTTGGTTGGAACAGCAGCCCAACACAAGTGCGTTGGAACAGCAGCCCAACACAAGTGCGTTGGTACACAAGTTGGTTGCCCGCGCTGCCGCTCGCTTGCTCCTTGGATTTCATTTGGGACGTGGGACAACTGCCGCTTGCCTGCGCATGGGGGCGGGGGGGCGCGGCCAATCAGAGAAAAGCCGAACACAAGTTGGTTGCCTTTAATATTCACGCCCCAGGGACGCCATGTTGAAAGCCTACGGGTGTCTCTATCTATCTCAAATCACCTACTCGAGATAGAACCCTGTGGCCGCCCGATATCCCCCAGCGAGGTGCTAAACTCGCCAAGTTCTCGGTTCAATTACTATTCCTAATCACGCTTACTTCATAGTCACTAGTTAGTTATATCCGGTTGATATGAAATATAAGCGTAGAAGAGTTGTTAACCTCTTCTTTGTTTGTAATAAACCGAATGTATGTCTGGGAGAACTCCTTGCCTATAATAATACTAATTATATTATCACTATCATCACCATTATCATCATTTTAGGAAAAGCCTATAATGCTAATCATTTGTAATCCTGATGATATTACTACTCTTTTAATAAATATTACTACTGCTAATAGTGTAATATTAGCGTAATAACATTAATAATAATTTGCAAGCCCCATAACCTCCTATCAGTTTGACAGGTCCATCAATCCGTGGCCCGATCGTCAGGCCCTGCAGTGGCCAGACTCTCAGATTCCCACAAAAACGATAGGCCCGTCGAACACAGAGATACTGGTGCTTGCAAGCAACAAATAGTGATATGTATATATATTATATCCTTTATATAACTTTAGCTAAAAGCAGTAACCAGCAATTGATTTAATCTGCATGGCTTCCAGAATATAGAGCATACCGTGTTACCTCAGATGAGAGTAGGGCGAGGCCAGCGTCGTGACACATTGTGATAGAACAGCACGAATGAAAGCAGTCCACGCATTCAATAAGTATTTTAACAAAGTTGGTTTAATTAGAAAAAGTAAGTTACAAAGATTCTGTCTTGGAAATGTCCAATCCAGTAAAAATAAGTATAAAACAAAACATCTCTCTCAAGCATAGCATAGCATCTAAAAAACAGAGTTTTGGCATAGGGACTCCACTCTGAAAAATAAGCAGACTCGGTTCCAATACATCGCTCAACCGTGTCTGCTGCTATAAGAATGGCAATCAGAAATCTCAAAATCAAAAATCTAACTCGGAGCAAGCGAGCCGGGCTTTATATACCCAGGTTCTGCATCATATCAAGACCTCTTACTATTGGTCTAAATACAGTCATGTCATTCTACCAGCCAATCAACACATAACACATAACACATAACACATTCAGTAAGGATGAACCCTCCTCCATTTCTAGTCGTTACAGTTACTGGAGAAGTAACAGATTACTTTTTGTTGGGAAAAACCCTATTACGTCACTTGTCATGTTTATGCATGTTTGCAATGATCTAAATTTTACAGAAAGCAGATATAACATATATATACATGTACAATTCAATACTCATATACTTAAACACTGATTGATATGTTCACACATCATATATGTAGTTTTTAAAGTGTATAATAGCTCTCTGCCCCAGAACTGCAAGGGTTAAAACCCTGCCGCAGCGATCCACCTTCAAGGTCACATTCCTGGCTTCAAGAACTGTAAGAGAGGCCCCCTTAGTTATATCCAGTCTCCAGGGCTATACAAGATATGGTAGTTTACACAAGTTACAGTTTTATAGTCTATAGTTCTTACAGTTTTACACAAGTAGGGAGAAAGAATACATAATAATAATATGTATTAATAATAATATTAATAATAATAATTAATTAATAATCATAACTTCTTCATAAATCACTGACTTTCAGTGCGCATTTGGTGCTTAGATCAGAGGCCTACTTGTCCTGTTATCAAGCTTATAATACATACTTATATTTAATCCTCTATATATACATGTTAAATGCTCAATATACCGCATCATACAAGTGACAGAGAGAACAGGATGTCAAAATAAAAGGGTCACTTCGTGGCTCCTCAACACATATATGGCATTTTTATGATGTAAACGTACTGCAGGCTCTTGCGCTGAGCCTTATGATTATTGTGGCTTCTTGTCGTATACATTCACGATTTATATGTTGTGAGTGAAGTGAAGAGTGTGGTGGGTAGAGTTGGCGGGCGCTGTCACCCTAACTGCTAACCCGTTGTGAAGGTGTCTCTTCCCTCTTTAGGCAGCGTGTCCTAGCCTCAGGTGGTTGTTGAGCAGTGTTCCCCCCGGATCAATTGCCACGGAGGCTACTTTAGAAACACCTTCCTTCACTTAACATCCGGCTTCAACATGGACGGTCGCATTTTACGCAGCTCTCGTAACCAACGCAACAGATCAACAACAAAAAAGTACTTTGCGCATTTTCTACTTTCCCTCCTGTGGATTATGGATTTATACCTGAATTCACAACTCAAGCAGCAACTCCAGACAGAAGTGGAGGGTAGCGAAAACGCAAATCAGCAGTCCCATTGCGACTTCTACTTGATAACGGGCATGGAGAGGAAACATCCAGCCTTCGGAGCCACGACCATCCACACAGTACTTACTGCAAATCCGGAACGAAAGAAATTACCCCCGACAGGCAAGTGTAATAAGAGATCAATGTTTTTATTATATCTGCTCATGTCGGGTGACATACATCAGAACCCTGGTCCCGTAATGACACGGAACCAGAGACTACAGTTAAGTCTGCTGACCCAAGAAGCAGCAGCCAGCGACATGATCAACGGCAACATTCCTCCTCTGCCACCTCTGCAAAAGAACCCACGAGAGGCCACAGCGAGAGGGAAGGAACCGGGGTTCACAACCGAGGCGCCCAGCACGTCGCGGGGACAAAACAGCGAGGCATCGCTCCTCACACCGGCGCCGGAGACCAACAGCATCCACGCAATTGACGCTTCAGCCAGCAGTTGCACCAGCCGACCAGCAAGCGGCGACATACCCTCACAGAAGCCCCAGCGGACTCGGCGAGTGGCTAAAGGGAGAGCGGCGCGGGACATCAAGGTCACCAAGGACCCGACGGTTCGCTCGGCTGGCCCCGCCATGCCAGCTAGTCTACCCGGGCCGAGGCCAGGTCAAAAGGCACCCCCCCTCCCCCACAATGGAGTTCAATCAGACATATCTGTAATCAACCAGCCCCCCCCCCCCCCCCACATCGCGGGCTTTCACACAAAGGAATACAGACTCCAGCAAAGGACAAAGAAGAATCACCCCCTCCCCCCCTCTCCACCCACGGCACAAACAGCAACAACGCCCCCCCTCCCCCCACCACAGGACAGGACTCAAATGAACAGAGTTACCTCAAGTGTGACAACGTCAATCTGATTACCAGCAAAAATGGACTACACATATTTCATCTTAATACAAATAGCCTGAGACCTAAACTGGCTGAAATCAAACAGTTGTTTTTAAACGGTAAGGCTAACATATTGTGTTTCACAGAAACAAAATTAGACTCAACTGTACAGGATCCAGAGATTGAAATTGAAAACTACTCAATAGTCAGGAGGGATAGGAACCAGTATGGAGGTGGCGTCTGTGTGTACATACACAAGGATACCAAATACATCAACCGTACTGACCTTAACCATGATGAAATTGAAACTGTTTGGATTGAAATCTTATTAGACAGGGCGAAACCAGTACTAGTAGGCACAATCTATAGACCACCAGAACAGAGTGGCTTTTATGACACACTTGATGGGTGTTTAGCTGGGGTGGAGGGGGTAGAAAAAATTCTTATTGGGGACTGGAACACGGATATGCTGCGTAAATCAGCACCCGTCTTCAAGGCCTTCAGTAGGTTTTCTGATCTGCACGGTTTCAGCCAGCTAATCACCCAACCCACAAGGGTATGCGATTCGACACAAACCACCATTGACCTCATTTTGACCACTGACAAGTCAATGATCTCCAGTAAAGGGGTGATAGCATGCGGGTTAAGTGATCATTATATGATTTTCTGTACCCGCAAAAAGCTAAAACAGAAGGCCGGCTGTCACAAAACAGTCACATCTAGAGACCTCAAAACTTACTCTAGAGAGGCCTTTAACCTAGAACTGGGGAGCTTGGACTGGTCAGATGAACTCAGTGGTACACAGGTTGAAGAAACATGGCTTGGATTCAAAACCAAATTCACAGCAATACTCAACAACATGGCACCGATAAGAACCACCAGGGTTAAAAATCGCGCTGAGGCATGGATGCACACTGAAATACTGGCCGCTATGAAAACCAGAGACAAAAAATGCTCTGAACTTCATAAAAGTCAGACAAAGCTTTCCAAAAGCTCAAACAGTGAACTCCAAGCCCACGTGGTTGAACTAAAAATCCAAAGAAACAGACTAAGAAATGACGTAAACACCATGATCAGAACCGCAAAAAGAAATTTCATCAACGACAAAACTGAGGAAAACAAAAACAAACCCTGCGAACTTTGGAAATTACTCAATAATCAACTAGGCTGCAGTAAAAAACTTAAAACCAGATTCTCAAACATAAACATAAAGACGGACAACACGCTCATCACAGACAAGCTGGATGTAGCCAATTACTTAAACATCTTCTTCACAAACATAGCCACAACACTGGTAAACAAACTACCCTCCCACTCAGGGCATTATGGGGTAGAACACATAGTAGCATACTACAAAAACCTAGGGGTCCACAAAGACGACTTCAAACTTGAAATGGTAACAACCGATGAGGTACTCAAAAAATTTAGCGCCCTCCAACCTAACAAGGCCACTGGCCATGACAACATCCCCTCCAAATTCCTCAGAGACGCAGCAGCCGCCATCACCCCAGTCATCACACACATAATAAACCTCTCTATAAAACAGGGGCACGTCCCCAAGGACTTCAAAATTGCGAGAGTGACCCCTCTACACAAAAAGGGCAGCAAATTAGACCCAGGCAACTACCGCCCTGTTTCTATTCTTACCTCCATCTCGAAAGTCATGGAGAAAATAGTCTATGAACAGGTCGAAAAGTACTTGGCGGAAAAAAATCTAATCTACGAATTCCAATCTGGCTTCAGAACGTCCCACTCCACTGACACATGCCTCCTCTATTTGAACGACCACATCAAACAAGAGGTGGACGCGGGCAAATACTGCGGCATGGTCATGCTGGACCTACAAAAGGCCTTCGACACTGTCAATCACTCCATTCTAATGGACAAGCTAAAAGCAATTGGTTTTGATAGCTTATCAGTGAGCTGGATGCAATCCTACCTGGAGGGGAGAGAACAGATGGTAGAGGTAAACGGTACTCTATCCCCCCCCCTCACAGTGAGCTGTGGTGTTCCACAAGGAAGCATACTAGGACCGCTACTCTTCCTAATTTATGCAAATGACATGTCGTCAGCCTGTGACTGCAACTTGTTCCTGTTTGCGGACGACTCAGCCCTGCTGGTCTCTGACAAGAACAAATTGCAGGTTGAAAAAACCCTCAGCACGGAACTAGGCAAAATCTGCATATGGCTCGCTGATAACAAACTATCATTACACATGGGCAAAACAGAGTCCATTCTCTTCGGTTCAAATAACAAACTCAGCAAGACAGACGGATCCTCAGTTACAGTGGGTGACAATATTGTCACAAGGAAAGACGAAATTACCTACCTGGGTTCCATCCTAGAGGCAAATCTTTCCTGTGACAAAATGGCATCCAATGTAATAAAAAAAGTCAACCAACGAACTAGATTCTTGTACCGGATCTCCTCTCTGGTAAACAAGAATACCCTGAAGACTCTGGCAGGAGCACTCATTCAAGGGTACTATGACTATGCGTGCACCTCATGGTACCAAAGCACCTCAAAGGCGCTTAAAACAAAATTACAAACATCACAAAACAAACTGGTCAGACTACTACTTGACCTGAACCCCAGAACCCACCTCACCCCTGCCCACTTTGCCAACCTAGGATGGCTTAGAGTAGACGACAGAGTACAGCAACTTGCAATGGGCCTGGTCTACAAGATACACTATACGACCGGGGTGCCCATGTACATGTCAAAATACTTCCCAAAGGTCAGTGAATACCACAACCACTACACCAGAGGAAGCTCAACAAATCATGTTAAACCCAGATTCGGCTCAAACAAGGGACTAAACACGTTTCGCAATTATGCCACAACAATGTGGAACGCCCTACCCAAAGCTGTAAAGGAATGTGAATCCCTGCCCACATTCAAAACCGCTCTTAAAGAGCACCTACGGGAGGCTGCAATTCGAAACTGGCCACCGTAAATGCCCAAAACCCCCACCACCTCCTAATAGACAGTCTCCTCACCACCGCATGTATATATTCCCTCCCCGCCGTATGTATATTTCCCTCCCACCCACCCACCCCCTCCTAATGTACAGTTCCCTCCCCATCATATGTATATACTCTGTCAGGATCTAGGGGTAACAGTACTGTATATTTGAATACCGTTATGTCACAAATGTATCAGTACTAAATACCTATATGTCCCTATGCCATAAATGTCATGTATGTTGTGTATGTCATAAATGTCTATATGAATTGAAAATGGGGGACCCTGATGGAAACAAGACAAACGTCTTTCTCAGGTCTGCATCCCCTTAACAATTGTATGTATTGAGCCGTACTGTATTGTACCCATTCTGCAATCTGTTAAATAAAGTTTTCATTCATTCATTCATTCAGGTGTTGCAGTGATATCGATATTGAAGTGCACTTTCTTTAACATTTAGCACTTTTAACCAGGAATTACAGTGTGAATAAAAGTAGAGAGAGTCGTGTTTTTGTTTTATACCATGGCCTGGGTGAATACTCGATTTTGGCTGGAGGGGTGTTGATTATTTTTCTATATATTGCACAGCTAGAGCCTCATCACAGCTAAAAATGTATGCGCTTGTTTGGCTTTCTCGGAGAAAGCCTGTAGGCAAACTTCCCTGTGTGCCATCATTGACAATGACCCAGAAAGCTAACCTTATGCTAGCAAGCCTTTCAGTCAATAACGTTGCCTATGGTTAACAAACATGGATATGCTCTGACAGTATGTTTGACGAAAAGGCTGGCTTGCTAGCCAGACATCTCATTGTCCCCAAATCAAGAACTTTCTTTCACCTCAAAAATGCATGGTAGCTATATCACTGTCAGTCATAGCCTCAAGCAGGGGTGTACTGGTGTAGGTGATATGCAAGTAAAATATATTCCTTTATTGATCCCCTTGGGGAAATTCAGGCACCATAGCAGCATGGGGAGGGGAGGTACAGTACAGGTAGTAAGTATAAGCCATACTCCCTCTAGAGAGCACACTAAAATGTTCCATATGCCCACAAAATACACAATCCATATGCACATTGCATTACTTGTTGGTCTAATGTGAATGCAGAAAATAGCTGATTATTCAAAATACAGATATTCAAGAATTTTGGGTCTCAATGAATCCAAATTGACAATGTGGTTAGAAGTGGTGGAGAAAATAAAAGCTAGCATATAATGGTAGTGTCTGGTTAAGAGCGAATGAGAATGGATGGATTATCCATTGGGGGGTCCAGGGTGGGGGGTGCGAGCAAGAGCATAATGTGTGTAGGGGAATAGATAGCAGGTATTAGGGGCATATCTTGTATAAGACATTTATTTATACAGTGATTTAATTTGATGTGCACTGTTAACAATGCTTGTATATCTAATCGTGTGTTGTCATGTCTGTTTATGTGTTTGTTTAAAAAATTATAAAAAAATAAAATACAAAAAAAAGAATGTCCCGAAGCGAGCAAGGAGTTGTTTTCAGAGGGTCCATGAAACCTGGTGAGGTTTGAAAGGCAGAGAGGAGGACCCACTATGTTAACGGTAGAGGACATAACTTAGCCTGCTTTCAACACTTTCTTTTCTCGTTCTCCCATGTGTTCCATTGTTGTAATTTCTCTCATATTTTACAGCATTTCTGTTTGAGTAGACGCTCGTAATGTGCATTACCACATTGCACATCTGGCTGATCCACAAATGTGAATTGGAGTGCTAAAATATTGTTGGGTAAACAATCACTGAAATCAGTGAAAAGGATACACTTCAAAAAGTAGTAGCCTAAATCCTCAAGATTTTATCTATACAGAGAATACACACAGTGTTTGACTCTCTGCCCTGCGAGGGCAACAGCATTTGTTTTGAATTCCCTTCCATCCCTAGTCTTTAGCTGTCTCCCCTTTGTCTGATCTCCAACCTACCAAAGTCAGCCCATGTTACCCCACTTCTTAGGGACCTGCACTGGCTCCCCATCGCCGCACAAGTTTGCTTCAAGGTCCTCGACCTGGCATATAGCGAAGGGAACGGCTCCCGCCTACCTCAGACCCACTCCTATCCGAGCTCCGGGAGGGTAATATATAATAGAATTTATTTGTATAGCACTTTTCATACAGAAGTTGCAGTTCAAAGTGCTTCACAACAGTAAAAAATACAGGCATAAGCGAGCATAACAAAGATAGAAAGGTAGCAAGGTAAGGTAAATCACAGTGTTGCACATTAGGATCTAGCATCCCAATAGGCTTCTCTGTTTACAGTTTCATTCAGTAATACAAATAATAAAAAAATAGAATAGACAGAGTAAAACAGTGCGGTTTGATTCAGTTTAAAAATTGGCTAAAAATAATAAGATAGAACGGACATAAAATAGTTCAATAAAACTATAACAACAACAGAGCAGTGCTAACATACAGAGCAGTGCATGAGATTTGAATTACAACAGAGCAGTGCTCTTAAAATTACAGTGCATAGGAGGTAGTGAGATAAAATGTGCATAGAACCGACACATGAATTTGATAGGAAGTGTATAAAAGTAGGCAGTGTAAGAAAAGTGCCGGTAAAGTACAATTTGTGTCAGGATGTCCCTGATGGGGCATAACTATGCCCATAAGGGGCAGGTACAGGGCCGCCTGGGAGAAATGTGAGGCCCTGTGCGAGATTTAAACGCGAGCCCCCCCCCCCCCCCCCCCCCCCCCAAAGGTAAAAAAAAAAAAAAAAAAAAAATATTTTTTTTTTTTTTTTTTCATACAGTCAACATATTCGTAAATAATAGCGCTGCCCGAGGCTGGGCATGATACAGTCAACATATAGCAAGAGAGAGAGCGAGAGAGAGCTCCCGTTCTACAGTCAATATACAGTGTACAGAGAGAGACACATTGGAAAGAAATTGAAATGCTATTTGGCCCTAAACAGAGAGTACACAGTGGCAGAATACCTGAGCACTGTGACTGAAGATCCTTGACTAGGTACAGACTCAGCGAGCACAGCCTAGCCATCGAGAAAGGCCGCCATAGGCAGACTGTGTGTGTTAGAAAGAGAGAGAGAGAGAGAGAGCATGTGTGTTAGAGAGAGAGCATGTATGAGAGAGATAAGCAAAGATGACCCCCTAAAGGATATTCAACTTTTAATGAAAGAACAAAACAGAAGGAAAAGATAACTTCACAAAGGCAACATGAATATACATAGATCCAAAAGGACAAAGATCAACACTTAAATCCAAAGAGAAGAGGGTCTATACCAGAGAAAACAAAGCAGCAAGGAGCCAATGGCCGACAGCTAAAGGCTAGCCAGGTAGGCTACTGACACCAGGCCACACACAGCTTTGGCCAACGGCCCAACGCTACCCAAGCTACACAAACGAACAAATGAATTCACACACAGCACATGTCGTATCTCCAAATGTTGTGAAGTAACATATGTTTTGCCTGGAAAAAAACATTGTTATTAACAAAACATTCGGGAGGGGAAGGAAGGAAGAGTGGGGTAATGTCATGACATTTTCATTAATCTTACCTGCACCAAGGAACGCAGGGCGAAAGGCCGCAACACAGGTCTCCACGTTGACAAAAGGCCTCTCGCTGTCGGGACAAAAATAAGCTATGGCCAGAGCCTTGTCATGGTGCAGGCCCGACTACATCTTCTGTCAAAGATGATGTCGTAGTCAGAGTGCCAGAACCCCCTGCTATTCTCACGGCTAATGTCAATGGTCGTAGCACAAGCTAACAGCTAACTCAAGGCTAACTGATAGCATCAAACGAACGTTCCCAGCCGAGCGCAGCCGGCAGCTAACGTCGAAGCTAAACAGCTAACTGGCTAACAGTTAGCTCAACCAGGCTATCGCTAACCATTAGCTAACGCAGAAGCAAGCTATGCGGCTACATACAGGTGCTGACACCAGGCCACACACCGTTAGCTACTAGTAGTACTACAACAGCTAGTCGGCCAGTTTAGCTCCAGAGAGAGAGAGAGAGAGAGAGAGAGAGAGAGAGAGAGCGATGTCCACGGCGGGAATAGAATAGAGTTAATAGAATAGGTTACAAACTCACCAAACGTCCAAGAGGATGGAGACAACCGCGTGGAGTTGACGAAGTTCATCTGCCAAACGACCTTCCTATTCATCTTGGCTGCATGTCTCTAGGTTAGCTAACGCTAGTTAGCCTTTAGCTAAGCTAGCTACTAGCCGACATCATCATGGCTATATCCCGACTGCATCATGACAAGGCTCCGGCCATTTGTCCCGCCAGCGAGAGGCCTTTCGTCAACGTTCCTTGGTGACCGACCGACTGATAATGACCGACCTCTTCGAGTTGGCTGGCATAACTAAGCATAATAGTCAAAAGCTGCACGCGCGAAATAGTCAAACGCAGCTGACTCACGCCGGCGTACTACACATGATGTAAGTAACCACTCCGCTCCCTTCGTTGAAACCAATAGTATGTCTGCTGCAGAGCCCCAGAGCTCCCTTCGTTGAAACCAATAGTATGTCACTGCAGACCCAGGAACAAGTCAGACACATTCTACAAACGTGTCTAATGTGAAATATATAAGCATATAAGCAAAACTAGATTTTAGGTCTGTGATGAAAAAGGGCCTCGTGGGAAGGGGGGCCTCGCAAAAAAAATAATAAAAAAATAAATAAAAAAAATAATAAATAAAATATATTTTTTTTTATTTTTTTTTATTTTTTATTTTGCGAGGCCCCCCTTCCCGCGAGGCCCTGTGCGACCGCACTGCTCGCACACCCCCTGAGGCGGCCCTGGGCAGGTAACTATAATATTTATTCTTCTTCCTGCTCCTTTTGTCCATGGTATGATATTTATGATTGTGTATGAAGAAACTCTGATTGTATTGATTACATGTGGCAAATAAAACTCTGAATCTGAATCTGATGTTTAATTTAAATTCCTGAGCAAAGAGATGCTTTTAAGCTGTATTTTGAAGATGTCTAGCGAGTTGGCTTCCCTGATGTTTTTGGGCAGTTTGTTCCATAGTTTTGGGCCGTAGTTCATAGTGCATCACCGATCCTCTTTTGACTGTTTCTGGGAGCCTCCAATAGTCCAGCAGCTGATGATCGCAGTGTTCTAGCTGGCCTGTAATTTATTAGTGTTGGCGATGTAGCTAGGTCCCTGTCCATTTAGAGCTTTGTATGTAAGGAGAAGGACCTTAAAGTCAATACTAAATGCTACAGGAAGCCAGTGTAGAGCAGCTAAGACTGGACTAATGTGTTCTCTCCTTTTGGTTCTAGTTAGCATTCAGGCTGCAGGGTTTTGGATTAGCTGAAGCCTCTCTGTGGTTTTCTTAGGGAGACCTGTGAAAAGTGCATTACAGTTGTCTAACCGGCTAGATATGAATGCATGAATTAGCTTATCAGCATCGTTTTGATTAATAAATGAGGGTAATCAAAGAGAAGCAGCATATTCTTGGTCCTTGCTCCACAATGGTGGAACGAACTTCCCACCACAGTTAGGATTTCCCCGACCTGTGACATTAGTGTCTGTGAGGCAAGATTTGCAACAATGTTGCTGATCAGGTAAGTGCTACATCTCGCTACATTCAGCCTTTGTGTGCTTGCATCAAACATCATCAATTGTTTGCACTGCTGTGGTACACACATATAACTAGTTATTATGCGGTTACACACACAGTGTTATTATTTTTCCAAGATAGAGCTGGCAAAGCACATTCGTATGTGGAGAGGCAATTTATTCCTGGATTTGCATAATCCCTTAATTTATCATGGCACATCCAGTTCTCACAGTTCAACTCGCAACAAAGACTGTCCTACTGACCACACATATTTGATGTAAAAAAAAAAAAAAAAACGTATTGATTTGATTTGGAGACCATGAGGTGTCATGCTGTCAGATTATATACACTGTTTGTTAACCAGAGGCAAAGTTATTGACAGAAAGGCTTGCTACAGCATGAAGTTAGCTTTCTGGGTTATTATCTGAGTCACACGCATCAGGTAAGTGACAAGTGGTTGTCAAGCAGTTGTCAAGCATTTCTTTATATTTTAATGTAGAAAATATGAACAAATGGAACATACTTTTGTGTTTGGCAAGTGGCCATGGTATAAGTGGGATGATACACGACGAGGTCTATAAGAACTGTGACCTTGACAACATCATCCTGGAGTTCTGCAACCATGCCCTGATGAAAAACAACCAGCCTGATATGTGGTCTCTCTCTAACATCATCCCTGTGCCTAAGTCCGGAGATCTCTCGAAGCCAGACAACTACCGTGGCATAGGTCTGACACGTGTCATTGCAAAGATGTACAATCACATGATACTAAACCGGATACGGAACGCCATCGACCCCCACCTCAGGGAGAACCAAAATGGTTTCCGAGAGAAGAGGACCACTGTGGCCCAGATCTTGGCCTTGAGGAGAATCATCGAGGAGGTGAAGAAGAACAACCTGACAGCGGTGCTATGCTTTATTGACTTCAAAAAGGCTTTTGACTCGATACATAGATCCGTGATGATGAGGATACTCAAGGCCTACGGAGTCCCTCCCAACCTACTCCGGGCCATAGGGACCATGCACACGGGTACTAAGGTGGTAACCCAAGACGGCAACAGTGAATAATTTGACATCCTGGCTGCGTCCATATTTTCCCTAACAGAGTTGCACTTCCGCGTTCGGTTTGCGCGATCTGATTGGCCACTGACGTTTTTTTCAGCGCCAATCGCGTTACTCCTAACAATCGCGCCAGTAGGCTGTTACCCTAACCCTAACAATAACCATAACCAACTAACTCTAACCCTAACTTTAACCTTAACCAACTTCGAAAGAGAGCGACTTCGAAAGAGTCGCCAAGCTTAACCAGTTTGTTAGGAGTAACGCGATTGGCGCTGAAAAAAACTTCAGTGGCCAATCAGATTGCGCAAACCGAACACGGAAGTGCAACTCCGTTAGGGAAAATAATAAATATACACGCATCCTGGCTGGGGTGATGCAAGGGGACACTCTTGCCCCCTTCCTTTTCGTCATAGTCCTTAACTATGCGCTCAGGAAGGCCATCAGTGGACGGGAGCAGGAACTTGGTCTCACCATAACCCCAAGGAGATCGAGACGACACCCTGCCGTAGTCCTAACAGACCTGGACTACGCGGACGACATCAGCCTGCTCTCTGACCACGTAGAGCAGGCACAGGAACTCCTGTGCAGAGTGGAGACGGAGTGCGCCAAGGTTGGCCTGCCAAGAAAACCGAGGTGGTAATGTATAACATCCTCCCGGATCATCCACCTCTAACGACAACAGGAGGCACTGCTCTAAAGGAAGTCGGTGATTTCAAATACCTGGGCTTGTGGTCGTGGGTCAACTCGTCCGAGCAAGAGGACGTTGGTGATGTGATCCAGTGTCTGTTTGAAGGACCTCGACCATGGTGGAAGAAAGTGTTTTTTGAGTCATGATTGACCCAGTGCTTTCCCTGATGGGCATCTATTGAAAAGATAGCTGCCAGGAGGATGAGAGGAGGCGGATATCACCCCCCCCCCCCCCCCCCCCCCCCCGCTTGCTCTCTGGCTTTCTGCACTCTGGCATAGTGCAATGTAATAAAGGACGACAGGTGACGGCCGATGACCCTCTTGGCAAACCGGACAATGCATTGCACTTTTGCCTCTCACAGATGCGGTTCCCGAACCAGACAATGATGGATGATCGCTGACTGTATTCGCTGTATTCACTACCCTGATGCGAGGTGAGGCACGGGTGCATTAGTAGCCCGTTCACTTCAATGTTAAAAAACGTGGCTAGTCAATGAAAAATACCCTTTTAACCATGCATTATAGATCACTTCCCCGGTCATATTTAACACTATGTGGCAAAAACTTGATGAACGTAAATCAACTTGTACAGATTATGCATAGGGTGTATTGATATACAGGTATATGGATCTCTACAGATATACTGTATCTCTACAGATATACTGTATCTACAGATATAACGGTATATACATAATGTTTTGTACTCTCACCGTTAACTTTACAATTTCATACACATCATAATCATAATCATTTTGTGTGGCCCTGTTGCCTGTCCAGTGTCTACCATTACAGCGCTGGGTGTTTGTTAATTGCTTTCTTTTCCCCCCCACGGTCAGGCAGGTCCAGACAGATAGATGTGATGTGGAGGCACACACACACACACACGCACACACACACACACACACACACACACACACACACACACACACACACACACACACACACACACACACACACACACACACGCACATGCACACGCACGCACGCACGCACACACTCACACTCACACTCACACTCACACTCACACTCACACACACACACACACAATGAGCAAAATTGTGCAAATCAGATCCATTAGTTGGCTATCTCTCCTCTAGAAGATGCCAATTATCACTGATGTCCAATCCATAGCTGTAATTACTACCATTATGGCCATATAGTTGATTGAGGTCAGAAAGAGGCATTGCTGTGCGTGTGTGTGCGTGTGTGTGCGTGTGTGTGTGTGTGTGTGTGTGTGTGTGTGTGTGTGTGTGTGATCTTTTTACCAGTCCATCCCATAATAATAACCCCAGTTTATGTTTGACGTATGAAGGTGCATTCTCTATAGGGCAGTCTACTCAGTGGGTCTCCCTGATGGAGCGGGGGTATGTGTGGTGGAGTCGGAACACTGGATTATCCAGTAACTTGTGGAAAGACAGGCGAGGTCCGGTGCGGGTGGGGGGGCACAGAGAGGAGAGACACGACCCCATTAATTCTGGCTATAGGTTATTCCCACCATTAGCTGTTCTGTTTAACACAGCGACGTCATGGTGAAATAGGACAATGGAGACACATAGGAATAATTATGATGTTATTTTGAAAGGTGTATATCATGGCACCCAGATGAGTAGCAACGCTGTGCACAGGACGCTCCCTAAGTCTTACATATAGGACTTGTCTGGTTGGGAAAATGAGTGATGAATTGAGGTCACCACGTGCTGGGGGGCGGGGGGGGGGGGTTGAGGAACTTTTGTGGACTATTTTGTGAGTATGTGCGTCCACATGTACAGGTGTCCCACTTTATAGTAATTCATTAATTTCCATGATAGTTATTCATAGAATATTTAGAAAATGTTCATATCGCATCGACAATGTTCAAATTATTATATTATAATGATTATATTGTTATTAATTATAACAATACAAATAGTTGCTGTAGCAATTTATCACGTAATATAATAATCCCATAATCTGCATGATGTAATAAAAAAAGATGAAATAAAATGTAAAATCTATTTGTAATGTAATACAAATCCTAAAAGCAAAACTTAAAAGGGCAATGAGTTTGAATATCATCATCATCATTTATTGCAACCAATGGCAACCAATGGTGTCATCAGAGGACACAGAATAATTGCATTGTGTTACAGCTAATGAAATGAATAGGGATTGCAATCTTTTTCATTTCCTTGAGCTGTAATTAACAAAACGCAAGGACTCAGTGTCCTCTGGTGACATCACTGGTGGCCAAATGCAAACAAATGTATTGTCCATAACTGTCAACCTGAATTATGTGTGCAAAACCATTTAGAGCCTTGGGACATTGAGGTTATGTGCAAATAAATCTGTATTTGTTTTTCGGGGGTGAAGTGTCCCTTCAACACGGGCATTTTTACCATTTTGGTAATGTGCCCATCCATAGCACTGCTGTGGCAATGTTCTGAACTAAGTAAAAAATATCTCCATGCTCTTAATATTAAATATAGCACCCTCTTCATGTGTATGAAGTGAATAGTACAGACTCCTCGCCATATGATAATATGCGACTGCAGATGGTAAAAGACACATATTCCTAATGAGTTATTCATCATTCTATTAATTCTTAAACAAGAGATTTCTCTGTGTATCTGCCGGAACATGTAGGACATGGAAATCCACTGTGTAAAAGAGAAAATGCATTCCACATGCATTTTGTTGTTCACTACAATATACCGTATCGGATCCATGAAATCCAATATCCTGCATACACTGCACATTTCTTCTCCGCTTTTGAACTGTGGAGCAACAAAAAAAATTACGATTATCACTAATATGACACAGCATACGTAAAGTGTATCTGCATATATAGATAGCAGGTTAAAAGTCAACACGTCCAAAGCCTCGTACAACATTTGCTTAAGAGTAGCATTTGGTAGACCCTTAGCTCATTAGCTTGGTGTTTGGTAAAGAGAGGCTTCCACACCAGTAAAGCAGTGGGTTCACAGAGCTCCCCTGAGCACATGAGGCCCCAAAGTCGTTATGTAAAGTGCTGAATCTGATGAATAAGCACTGAAAGTGATTCTAATTACTTAATTCTTCACCCCTTTGGTTTGTTGGATGGAAACTGTGTTTTTTGTGTGTGTGCGTGTGTGTGCGTGCACGAGTGTGTGTGTGTGTGTGTATGTATGTGTGTGTTACAAGAATGCAAGTTCTGTGTGTTTCAGAGAGAGAGAGAGAGAGAGAGAGAGAGAGAGAGAGAGGAGAGAGAGAGAGAGAGAGAGAGAGAGAGAGAGAGAGAGAGATGAGAGAGAGAGAGAGAGAGAGAGAGAGAGAGAGAGAGAGAGAGAGAGAGAGAGAGAGAGAGAGAGAGAGAGAGAGATTCAAACACAAGAGGAGCAACAGTTGGTGACTAAAAAAGATGGACGAGAATCAATCTGAGTTGATTTAAAATGAACGCCAGCTGTGAGTTCCTCACTTACAGTAATGGAGGCTTATACCCTGGGAATGTGGTTATGTGACATCAATCTATCATCTAAATCCATTTCACAGCCAGTGGTCTTGTGTAATCACACATTCTGTGTTATTTGCTATGTTCAAGGCACTGAGGTCAGTGGGCCTACTGTTCAATTGAGGCTCTAAAGCTGTCGAACTACTAATTTAGTTTATACCGACTACACTTTTGTGTAGTTTACTGTATTTCATTGTGCAAGAGGATGTAGTGGTGCAACCCAGTAAAAGACACCCTGGCATGCTTTTTTATGTTTTCGTTTCATTATAATTAGGGATGCACTGATGTGAAAATTGCCAATCTGTGCTGCATCACAAACTCTGCGAGAAATAATCTCAATTTGTTCACATCGATCCAGTTTTACTCATAGGACCATTACCGATCACTAAAGATCACTAACATCTGCCGATACCGATGGATTTGTATTGAGTTGAATTATAATCAGGGATGCATGATATATCGGTGACCTATGGTGATTATAATTCAACTCAATACAAATCCAGTGCCCATTATACTCAAAGTTTAACCCTTGCATTGTGTTAACTCCGGAGTCCCACTTATGTTTGTCTATTTATTGTATTAGCACCCTCTTAGTATGCAGTAATGCACTCTATGACCATGTAGTAACAGATTAGAGTAACTAGTTACTTATCAACTGGTTACTGGCATCACTGGCCGCCACTGAGTACTATGCAGTACACCATAGTACTCTAGTACTATGCTTTACTATAGTCTTACCCATTAATTTTCTATTTGGTCCAATTTGACCAGAAACACTACAGATGGACAAAGCTTGAATACAACTTAAAAGTCAATTAAATTCGTGATCATTAATTGTATATGTTCAGATGCCTAGTGTGGAGGAATTCATGTAGTCTTCAAAGACACAATGTTAATTGGCCAAATCATATTTCTTTCTTCTTTGTATCCCCTTTCCAATGAACTCAAATGAAATACAAATAATAATAATAATAATAATAATAATAATAATAATAATAATAATAATAATAATAATAATAATAATAATAATAAAAAATATTGCACAGGATAGCTACCACAAATAATATAATTAAAGATAGCATCAGCCACTGTCACACCCCACTCTGAAATGTCTAAATTGTGAATTACTAAAAAAAAAATCATTTGGGACTGCATGCTTGATTAGCTGTCTCAGTATAAATAGAGAGTGTCTACACCCCCAGTGTGTGTCGGAAGGCCAGAGATTAAATGGATCACAAGTTAATTATCTTTCTGTTGACTTCAAATATCTCTCAAATATGTTCTGCAGAATTTGGAAGGAAGTCTATATATTGCAGGTGTCTGTATGTATTCATACATGGAATTATTACAGTCCAACAGTACATATTTATATGCTCCATTAAATTCCATGGCCAAAAGGAACAGGAAGAAGAAAATTCGTATTTGTACCTGCCCCTACACACATACAGTACACTGATAGACTAATTGCAATGTTTACCAAACCAAACAGAATGTACATACTTATTTTGCAGAAATGGAAACATCAACACAATTAAATTAACATAAATAAATACATTTTGTGTATCTATCAGTTAAATTGCATAATGGTTCATTCATTCACACACCTGCTTATGAAGGTAGCGGATAGGGGTGTGGCCAGATGGATGCTGGTATGTAAAGGTACATTGTGGATTTTTATTCAGTGCTATGCACACAGTGAGGTTAGTGCAGATGACGCTGAGCGGATATAGAACTAACATGCAGGCCACACAGCAACCTGGCCTCTTAACTAACATGCAGGCGACTGCAGTAAGCTGTCCTCCCAACTAACATGCATGCATGTTACTGCTGAACTCACCCGCTACACACACGCACACACACACGCACGCACGCACGCACGCACGCACGCACGCACGCACGCACGCACGCACGCACGCACGCACGCACGCACACACACACACACACACACACACACACACACACACACACACACACACACACACACACACACACACACACACACACACACACACACACACACACACACACACACACACACACACACACACACACACACACACACACACACACACACACACATTTATCTATATATTTATATAATGTATTATTCTATATTATACTTCTATATAATTGTATTATTTAAATTGTATTATAATATAACTAAATCATACTATTTATACTACACTATATTGGTATACAGTATTTCTATTATTATGTTACGCTGCTATATTACTATACTCCTACTAGCCTATACTGTAATATGCTATATTATCCTGTTATGCTAAACTGCAATAGTATACTAAACAGTGCTATACTGTCTATTTATCTTTTATTTGTACAACCTTTTGAAGTGAAATATATTAGTAGAACTCTTTTCATCATAAAACACCAAACAAAATGAAATGAGGTCAGCATGAACTCAGTTAACATTAGAAAAAGCTAAAAAGCTACAATTTCGTATCATATCTCCCAATACCACTGGATACACAATCACTGTAAGTGCATAGTAAAAAGAAAATATTCTAATAATAATTAATGTGCACTAGAATGCAATATCAATACAGATCCAAATTGGTAACATCATCATAATCCTAGTTGTCATATTCAGCAAAGAAAAATGCATTTTAATAACATGGGAGAGTTTTAGCTTGTTGATCTTGGACAGTGGTTGTCTGAGCCTTTGGCCTGAGGGGAGATACTTATACAGTATCAAGAAAACATTTTCAAATTCCATTTAGCTTGTCTGAAGATGGATAAAACATCGTATATGTCTATGTTGGTGTTATTTTTCACAGGTTTATGGGTTTCTCTCACTTCCAGTCTCATCAGCACTGCAGCTTTGTGAAACCAGAAACCAGCAACATTTTGACCTTTTTCACCTTAGCGTATTGTACATACCAAATGGCCCAGACATACATAATTGACCGATCCCAAGTATCACCTTATTTTCTTGATCATCTAATCATACCTTAACAACCATTGCTAAGCGCCTTAGCTTGGCCACAGTCACGTTCAGTCTGGCAAAACCTTTTCAGATAGAACGTGCCCCTGCATTCACTACAATTACTAACGCATAGAGGACTGATCATGACACAGACCATGTTTGCCATCCACAATAACATTCTGTGAAACTGATATGCAGCAATGGCTAATGCTATTAGATACAATACAACAATACAACATTAGATGTTGAGATATTCCCACACTAGATCCATCTTCCACATAAATCTAATGCTCGCTGATATGTGGAAACAACTTGTATATAGCGCCTAGTTTATATTTACATTTACATTTAGTCATTTTAGTTGACACTTTTATCCAAAGCGACTTACAAGTTCTGTACAACAGGTCAGCAGGAAGGGTATAACTCTGGGAGCTAAGTAACATTGTTCGTCAAAAAGTGTTGCAGTCTTGAGTGCATAGTAGTATATAGACATAATATTAGCATAGTAGTACTAGGTAGTAATATAGGCAAGGAAGATTATTCAGAAGAAAAGTGCATGATAGTAAAAGACAGTATTTATTTATTTTTTATTTCAGATATTAATTGATTGAAGTGTGTTTTTTGTCAAAGGTGGAAAATTGGGCAGGTTTCTGCTGTCCTGACTGTGGTGGGAAGTTCGTTCCACTATTGTTGAGCGAGGACCGAGAATAGCCTTGTAATGGGAAATATTAAGGGACTAAACGATGAGCCGTTTACAAATCATTCTGAGTCATTATTAATAATAAGAAGAACGTTTATTTCACCGTGGCCACAAATGAAAGGACAGTTTATAGTCAGAGACAATATGTTAACACATTAGCGTCTGGCCATAGACTGACCCAGAGCGCTGTTCAGACATATGTTAAATACACAGTTGTCAGTCATAACATAATATCAGATATCATGATGAAGGTAAACAAAAATGGTTCTCAGTCACTGGGAACAACAACAAAGAAGTTATGGCTGGGGGGATGTCGGAGTGTTCTTAAAGAGACACACACATTAACCAGTCAAGCTGGTCACACTGAAAGTCACGCTGTATAACATGATGTCTCAACACAGATCTATAAGAACATGATAATATATTCCACGACAACTCCCCCATTTGATAATTAATCACAATCATTATCACTTCATAAAGACAACAAAAAATATTATCATCCTCAAACCAAAAATAACACAAATTATAATAACTCAGCACAAACTATTTTTATTATCTAAAAACAAAAGGTCCTCTGGATTGACCCTGTGTCACGTGCAAAAGAGAAGTTGCCATAACAGCCAACCATCATTAGTGTCTCTTTGCAAATGTCCAGACGGTGGTCGAAGGACTCAATAGTACAGTCCAGTCTCTGGTTTTGTCAAAGCCATATTTCTCTCACCACCAAGCTGAAAAATAGAATCACAAAAAAAACCAGGAGAGTATCTCGCCAAGAAGAGCATTTCCCATACAAACTTATTCAAAACAAACAATTCCCATAAAACTCTTTCAGTAGCGAAGAACAGGGCCCTATTCCCCGTACCTGGTTCAACTAAGTCGATCAAGAGTCCCATTATCCAGATTCAATTAACCCGATGTTTGAATCCGGGATTTTCCTGTTCCTCGAACGCTGATTCAGTCTCGTTCATTCGAACCAGACTTGAGACTCAGGATAATTGCGCGCGGCCGCCTCAGCTGAAAAGACAGCAGGTGTCGATCGCAGAAATCCTGATTTTCTAACGGCATTGATTGATTGATTGATTTAAAACTTTATTAACAGATTGCAGAATGGGTACAATGCAGTACGGCTCAATAGCCTCGCCGACAAGTTAAATGCATAATCTATAAGCTAATTTTAAGTCCCTCATTACCCCAATCAATCAGATTATATTTCTTTAAACGTGCCTGCTGGCAGTAGGCTTATGGAATGAATAATCAAATGAGATCTTGCTAGCGAAAATAATTAGTTCAACTCTTTCAGAATAAGGATAAAAACAAGCCCAAAGAGTATCTAATTGATACAAATTAATAGATGCTTATGAGGATATCTGCACTGTATGCGCTCGGCTTAGGTAACATGTACTTTATATATAAATACAATTTTCAAGGCGCGACCCCCGAAATAACAGATAGGCTTGGAGCCGGCTATACAGTTTCACTATTAATCAGGTTTTAATCTGTTTCGGACATAATCCATATGCATTGAATTGATTAACCTTTGGTTTATACCAGTGACGCATGTTCATCATCAGATAACAGTGAATCTAACTTCATTAGACGGCCGACGTACGGCTCTCTTTCCATTAATGGATATATAATGGATATTTTATTTATCTGGCACCGTGGTGTAATGGTTAGTCATTATACCTATCACGCGGACGACCCGCGTTCGAATCCCACCTTTTTCATTTTTTTTCCCTTTTGCGATGTAAATGCTTCAATTTGGTGCACTTTGAGAGCTATATAAAGAATGACATCCTCAATGCATGTAGATTTATAATATTTTAACTTAAAACTAGGCTACTTTTGCGTATAGTCATTAATATTATATTCCAAAAAAAATTATATTAGAAACGCGGGGTTTCGAACTCAAGTCACCCGCGCGGCACCCTGGAGTAGTTGGCCTTAACGTCCATTCACTCGCTCTTAACAACGCTCCATTCCCTTAACGACCATCCACTCCCTGTTTACAAAACCATGTATTATTTTGGCCATTAGTGGCGCTGTTGCGAGTTTGTGGATGGCTGCTGCGCCGCTGTATCCACATTTAGGAGAAGAAGAACAGAAGAAGAGATCCGTTTGGCAGAGCTGGAGAAAGTAGCGTTTTTTATTCAACCTGTTAAAGTTTGAAGGTGAGTTTAAACTACTAAATAAGATCTGATTCCTAAACACTGTCACAACAGCAGTCATATTGTATATTTTCAACAATACGTTTGTTTACCAATAGGTTATTTGGTTTGTGTTGCCGCTGTTTAAAGAGACTCCAATTGAATTGATTTACCGAGTGACTGAGTTCGTTTTTTCTCAAATGTAAACTACAGTATAAGATCCCAACAATGTCACAACAGCAGTCATATTGTATATTTTCAACAATACGTTTGTTTACCAATAGGTTAAACTGTTTTTTAGCGTTTGTGTTGGCAGTTTCAACAGTTGGATGTACTCTGTGAAGCTGACTGAGTCGTGTTTTGTTTCTGATCTATCTATCTCTATCTATCTGCTATGCTTTTATTTTTTACTCCATTTATTTGATCAGGGACAGTGCATATCAATCAACAGTTATACATTTATAAATGAATACAAATTAAAAACTGTAAATATGCCAACATTAGCAGGGTTGCTAGTTTTCAGTTGTAGTCCCTGGGCTAGATGTTTAAAGCCCAACCTCCAGGTTAAACCCTACTGATCAATTATGGGTAGTTTACATCATTGGTATATAATTATATATATATCTGTACATATCTCTTACCTACTCTTACTAGTTACACTGCTGGTCAGAATGACTTACTACCATAGTGTCTTTATACCTGTATAACTCAGCCGAACGCACAATTGGAGGGGGGCTCCCCACCCTCCAGAACATTTACTACAAGCGTTGCAAGGGCAAGGCTAAGAGAATCATTAAAGACTCCAGTCACCCGAACAACTGCCTCTTCGAACTGCTGCGGTCAGGCAAGCGATACAGGAGTCTCAAGGCGAGCACAGAAAGACTCAGAAGTAGCTTCTATCCCCAGGCCATCAGGCTGCTAAACGAACAATGAATGAACACTACACAACAACAACCACCAAACGCACATAGCACACACATCCACACGCACACACCCACTTTAAACAAACACACTGTAGCACCCACTCCACACACTTTATAGCACACACCCACTTTAAACAAACACACTGTAGCACCCACTCCCCACACTTTATATTTATGGATGAAGGATTGCACTACAACTCGTACACCTTACTGTAAATTGTACCTAAAATTGTACCTCATCCCATTTCTGCTTTGCACTAGATAGTACTGTACATTAGTACACTGCATAGTATTGTGTATTGTATATTATATGGTAACTCAGAACATTGTACATATGTCTATACCGAACACTGTGACCTAATTTTCTTCTTCTAAATTCATGCTATATTATGTTATTATGTTATTTGATACTATCTTGTCTAGCACAGTCTCTGGAGCGTAACAGTAAGAAGCATTTTGTATGAAAGTATTCTGTACTTCTGTATGACAACTATTAAAGAACTTGAACTTGAACTATCACTGTACATATTAATACTACAACTCTGTACATACATGTAGTACTCATAGTACTAATTTATATATGTTATACCCAGTTTAACCACCTGTACAGTGTATATTACTATTTCACGTTACTGCTACATAGTCACTCTGGTTGGATGCCAAACCTCTTTTAGTTGTACTGTACTTGTGCTGCATGATGACAATACATTACAATCTGCACTGAATTAGTCACAGAATGTTTTGGGACTAGAAGGTTTACAGGGTTAACCTTCTGTGTATTGTTGAAGGTTTAGTCCACATTGTTTATTGAACAAAAATACAACATGAAGGTTGGCCTTTAAGCCAGAAACAATAGTACTGTTACGTGACATACGATATGCAAATATACAGTAAGGAACCTGACGCAAACTTTGCCATCACAACCATTGAACTATTATAATAGTTAGGATCTATGGGTAACAGTACTGTATATTTGCATATCGTATATGTCACAAATGTAACAGTACTATATACCTGTATGTCATGTATGTCCCTATGTCATAAATGTCATGATGTCATGTATGTTGTGTGTGTCATAAATGTCACTATGAATTGAAAATAGGGGACCCTGATGTAAACAAGACAAACGTCTTTCTCTGCTCTGCATCCCCTTAACAATTGTGTGTATTGAGCCGTACTGTATTGTACCCATTCTGCAATCTGTTAAATAAAGTTTTCATTCATTCATTCAGTGAGATACTGGAGAAGCAGCAGCAGCAGCAACAACAACAGCGGCGCCGGCTCCCCAAGAGGACACACACCTGCCTCGCCTGTGGTCAGCCAAAGTCCCGGTTCCTCAGAGATGGCTCCACCATCCACTTTTTTTTTTATCAGACTGGAGCGGTGAGATACTGTACTTCTACTGCTCCACTAAGGTCTTCCAGACCTATGCAGCAGAAGGACTCACCAATCCCAGGATGCCATTCCAGGACTTTGTTGAGACAGAGTTTTTTCAGAGGGAGTTGGAGGCCTGGAGGGATGTCTTTATTCTCCTTTATTTTATATATCAGAGGATTTTATAGTATGTCTGCACTTTATGTGCTCATTTCATCATTCATGTATTTTACATTCTACTAAAACTGAATCAAACCATAAACAAGGTGGCCCTAAAGGATGTTAGATCCTAATGTGAAAAACTGTGATTTTATATGTCTGCTCATTTGACTTATTTCTACTTTTATCTTTACGCCCCACTATCTGCTGGGTGCATACTATAACCTTATCATGTTTTGTAACAGATTACAGAAGCATATTGGAACGTGAGGTTCTGATATGAATTGATTAATATATCTGCATTATTTTATCCCACTTTATGCTTTGCTCTTGCTGCTTGTTTTACACTGATTTTATGTTTTATTTCTTACTGATGTAAAGCACTTTGAACTGCAATCCCCTGTATGAAAGGTGCTATACAAATAAAGTTATTATTATTATTACTGAGACACAGTTCTTTCAGATAGTTTTTAAACCAGCTCAAAGCCGTTTTTCCAAGACCTATATGCAGCCAAGCCTCTGCAGTAATGCGTGATCCACAGAGTCAAACGCTTTAGACAGATCAACAAACAATGCTGCACAGTGTTTTTTCTTGTCTAGTGCTTCAATTATGTCATTTGAGACTAGCATAGTCGCTGAAGTACTATGGATCTGAAGCCTGACTGAGACTTGTTAAGAATATTATGGTCAGCTAGAAACTCTTTCAGTTTGTTTACAAGAGATTCAAAGACTTTGGCCATTACAGACAATCTGGAAATAGGGCGATAATTATTTAGGTCAGAGGGGTCTCCGCCCTTTAACAAGGGGAGAACCATGGCCGACTTCCATGAGCTAGGTAATTCACCAGATATGATATGAACATTTCCTGATGACGCTGCCATTTTAGCTCTAATTAAGAATGACAGTGACCTAGCTGACTATTATTTGGAAATCCAGTGGTTTGTAAACTGGTGCGACAATAACTGTCTGGTTTTAAATGTTAAGAAGACTGAGGAGATGGTGTTTGACCCCAGAGGTGTTGGGGACCACAGGCCCGTGGTCATCCACACACAGTCCTGTGCATAAATTAAGAAACATGATTTAAGTTGACAAAAACCTCTGCCGCTACAATCTAATGATAATCTAAATATGTGCAACAAGGAGAGACGGGGACAGAATTAATGAATGAAAACTTTATTTAACAGATTGCAGAATGGGTACAATACAGTACGGCTCAATACACAAAATGTTTAAGGGGATGCAGACCAGAGAAAGACTTTTGTCTTGTTTACATCAGGGTCTGCCATTTTCAATTCATAGTGACATTTATGACATACATGACATTTATGACAGGGACATACATGACATACAGGTATATAGTACTGTTACATTTGTGACATACGATATGCAAATATACAGTAAGGAACCTGACGCAAACTTTGCCATCACAACCATTGAACTATTACAATAGCTTTACTATTAGAATCTAAATCTGTGCAATATTCATGTTTATTTAGTGATATTCATGTTTATTGATTCAACATAGCTGTTTATCTTTGATAATGTATGACAGGCTTTTGCCCCGACCGGGATTCGAACACGGCTGCACAAGAGCAGTTCAGCTCCTTGGACAGCGTGACAAATGCACCCCATTTCATTGGCTGTCAGTCTGTTACACCTATACACGGCTGGCCCCCGCGTTACAGGAATGAGCACTAACCATTACACCACTGTGCCAGACAAAATATATCCATTATATATCCATCAATGGACAAGATACCCGTGTTTCTAATTTTTTTTTTTTTAATGAAGTTTTATCTCTTTATTCTCAAATGCATTAATGTGACGTCAACGGCTCATTCAATTGCTCAAATCCGTCAAACAGCGCATCTCATCAGACATTTTAATCCCAGTTACAATATCACAATAACGTGTGAGTGATGATACAATTCAACAATCCTCAGATTCCTCGTAATTCATAATCCACAAAGACCACAATCCACGCATAGACACTTCAATTTTATGCTTGAATGAAACACAATCCGGGCGCTCCGTTAAGCAAATCTACAGCGAAGAATATATGAAACTAATCGGAGCCAAACGGCCGATAGGTTTCATTCATTAAAAATATCCCTGCAGGATTCACATTTGTAATGCGCCGTTATTAAAATAACCACATGCAGCGTGTATCGCGACTCCGAGCACCGTATATGACGTGCATTATTTTATTTAGGACAAAGTATAGGCTGAATATGATTTATTATCAGCATTTAGTTCTATTATTATACATTTCAAAAGCCCCCTCTAGGAAAACGAAGCACAAAAACATAATTCAGAATGGTAAAATGGGATCTAGACTGTGAGAAATATTTCAGGAAGCGAGCTGGCATTTCTTTGCGAGGGCGTGGCCATGCAGGTTATCCAGCTAACTGAACTAAACCCTGCCCTCGACCAGGTTCAAACTTTCTGATCTGTTACCATGGTGATTTAGAAAATCCGACTTCGGGGAACGGAAAGGTCTGGCTTAAGTCAAGCTATGCTGAAAATTATCCGGCTAACTCAGTTAGCCAGGTACGGGGAACGGGCCCAGATAACAGCAAGAAACAAAAACAAAATTTGCAGACTCTTCACAAAGAATGAAATATAATCTCAGGGAAGTCACACATAACCCAAGTTTACCATTGCAATGTACAGCACATTCAAAAACATCTTCATTCTGAACCAAGTTCAGTACATTATTACCTAATATCTCTTAGGATGATACCGTAATATCTGTATATGTTTGGTTCAAACTTGCCTCATTTATCATCTGTGACGAATCCCGGAACGGTCTCTCCTCCTTCCTCTGCCCGCAGTCCAAACACCCCCCCTCTGCAGTCCATGGCTCTGATGCAAGGAGCGGCCCGGTGAATGGCCCAGACCGGCTGGCTTAGATCTTTGTCATCAGTTGATGCCCACTGAGTCTGGTCGAAAGCCTGATGGAAGCCGTCTCTTAGATCTCTATCTCTGGACCACCGATAATATCAGGCTGGGGTCAGCTGTCAGTTGATGTTCTTAGCGTCCCATCAGCTGGGTGTATGCGTTCACCAGCCGATAGGCCTAGTTCTGCAGCAGACTGGGCAGGCTTACTTTCTCAGAAATCAGTTCAGTAGAATAGCTGTCTCCCCGTGCTAGAGCAGTGGGCCCCAGCTTCCTCTCAGTGGTCAGCTGTCCCAGCACATGCCCCCGGTCCGAACCGCGGGCCTCAGCCTCCTTTCCCAGTGGTCAGCTGTCAGCAGTGTCCTAGCTGCGTCCCATCAGCTGGGTGGGCATTTGGACCGGCACAGGAGACTGAAGAGAGACACGGCCAGCGAGAACTCACACAAGAAAAAGAGAGAGAGAAAGAAATAAAAAATAAAAACCTGTCCGGTAACATTTCAACTCAGCTCCAATGAGCAGGGCAGTTTCCCAGGTCATGACAACAAAAACAAATGTCCCCTAGACCCTCGTTGGCCAAAAAACAAACCATATATATATATACATATTATTGAACCATGACACATTCCCAGTGACTCGATGTGGCCCGACAGTGGGTAATGTACAAGTTAACATCTTTTGCAGTTAACATCTTTTGCTTTGAAATCAAATAACAATCTCACAATGCAATGTCCCCTCTACAAATATATTTGCTTTTCCTCAAGACTTATCTAATTGCAGATTGCTATCAAACTGTATTTGATCATCAATATAATGCATTTGGGGCTATAAATCATGTTCTGGAGAATGCTGCAGAAAACGATAAAAACATACTTATACTTTAGACCGTATTTTAGTATGAATATGTGAATGAAAAAGTATAACGTTGCTACACCCTGAACAATAGATACTTGAAGTTGAATGGGCCATAGTAATGTCAATTTAGCCATACAATTTAAAAAGTTATAGCCCTGCAAAGAAGGGGAACTTCTCCATAGACAAATGGAGCTGGCGTGGGATGGTTTATTGTGAATATAAGCCTGGCGACCAAAGTGTTAAAGCGTGCAAAAAATAAAAATAAAAAATGTTGCTCGTTATACCATTTCTTTCCTCCAAATCATACAGCCCAGCAATGTTGCTCTGAAACGTTGCCAAACAGTTCAAAAGCCATCTCGACCCGTGTATGGTATCCCAGTAAAAAATTAAATAAAATAAAAATAAAACATGACAGTCTTAAAACCTGTACCAAAACAATAGATCAGAGGACTCTTATTGGACATCGTCTGGTGTATTAATCTATTTAATTAACCCGTATATCAATATTATTATTTATAATAGATCCACCCGAATCCCCTGGTAGATCCACTCCCCCACTCTGCCACTAGATGGTAGTACAGACCTATCTTCAAAAATGTGCCTGCATTATCCCACTGTCCCCCCTAGATGGTGGCAAACCCAGTCTAGAGTATTTTAGCTGACGTCACTCTCCCACTCTAATCCGTTATCTCCTCGTGGCTCTGTGCAGCCAATATTGTCTGGGTGCCAATTTGTTGACCTTTCCTCTCATCTTATCTCATCCTCCTTGTGGCTCCTTGCGGCCATCTTGTCTCGCTCATAATCCAATGGCTACTCTTTCTTGGAAGAGCGTTTGTTTATATTGAATTATGTTCTGGTTAGGAATGTAAACATTCTGCCCTGCTAACACGGACTTCAAAACAACACTCTGCATGCTACACTGTCTCCTCTCACCATAGCAATGACAGGCCCCTTCTTCTGGTTGTCATGCGACGTGCTGTCATGACAACTGCTAATAACCTTTCACACCATTAAAACGTTTCATTAAGATGAACCTCTCTCCCTCCTACTCTCTGCTGCTATCAGCTTGTTCCAGATTGGAATGTCAACATTCAGCCGTGCTCAGTGTGGTGCTCACACTAATACCCTGCTCGCTCTGACCCACCGTCTATCACCGTTTGCTAAGGCAATCTTAATATACCCAAAACAAATAGCTCTGCATTTTTGTTATGAGAGTTGGTTGTTAGTTATCACAGACAAAACATGCTCCCTGTATTCTAGATAATTTATGCCAGTAAGCAGGTTTATCATAAAATGGAGTAACGGAATATTACACTAGGAATGTAATAGAACTGTTTGATTATGACACATTCTCAGAAACACTTTTTCTTCATTTTACTGTTGGATGTGGAGATTGACATCATGTTGCAAATACCAGTCAACATCTTTTGCTAATCGTGTCCATGTCTGTATCACAACATTATAGGCATATACATATACACATATATATACACATACATACACATATATACCCTGAGCTTGGTTTTCCTCCATTTTCATCCAGCAACTCTACAGCTCCTCTCTGTCTGACTGTTACATCCCAATGTATATATTCCCCAGTGTGTGTCTCCATGTGTGTGTGTTCTCCATTTTGTTTGTTTCCTCCCTCCAGCCATTGTTCCCTTCACCATTGGTCAATTCTTCCATTATTGCAATACAGCACCGATTGGTGGATGGCTTCAGACTCCAACACTCAATCCACACCACCCAATCATGGATCACCCCACACCTGTTAAAACATGGCTTCTCACTTCAGTCTTTCTCTCTCTCTGGCATGAGGCTAGGCATGTTGTGTTTTTGGTAAACCTGTAACTTTGACAGTATTGCATTTCGTTTATTACCTTTGGTGCTTAGTAGTAATTTCCTTGTGTGTGTATGGCCACAGAGAGAGCATTGTTAGCCATAGTTTTGTTTTTGTATATATTCTGCTTTTGTTTCTGTATAATTAATGTGTTTTTCTCTCTTTCTCAGGAAGCACAGATGGGGTGAGCTGCCATTTCCTTTGGACATTGTTTTCTCCTGTTTTGGTTAGGTAAGAGTAGTTTAGGTAATGTAATCTCTTTTACCATAGATTAGATTGTGTTTATTTGGAGTATAGTGGTGTTTGTTTGTTGTTTTGGCCTGGGCTCACCCCTGAGCTACATGTGCTTCCTTTGCCTCTACAACAATAAATATCATTGTTGTTTACAAACCTGGTCCATCTTTTCTGTCAACCAACTGTTATGTTACAGCCCTTTACCCTTAGACACACAGGGGTCATAACATAAATGGGGGCTCATCCGGGATTTTGTAACCTGTGTTCAATTGTTGGTTGATGGATTTGGTGAACTGTGTTTGTTTACATAGTTATTAATTACTTTGTGTAAAAATGGCATTTGTGTAAGAAAAAATAATGGCAGTTAGTACTTTTGATCTGGGGAAATTCTTGAGCAATCCTACTTGGGAAGCGCTAGATAGCTGCCATAAGGCAGACTTAGTGGAGATTGCCACACATTTTCAACTCTCGGTTCAACAAAAGCATCTTAAGCAGGATATCAGGTGTCTTGTGGTAGATAAGCTGTTGGAGCAGGGGACGCTTGTTTTACCTGCGGTCTCTGATGAACATGCAAGTCCTCCTGGTGAACTTACAGAAGCACCGCCTTCTGAGGAGCAAGCCCATGGTGCTGAAAAGGCAGGTGTGAACGTCACATTGCCACATTTTCACTTGACCTCTCCTGTGTCAACTGGGTCTCGAGAAGGGGCCCAGGTCAAGGTTAGAATAGCCCGTCTCCAGATGGAGGCTCAGGAGAAGGCACAAGCACGTGAGGCGGAGTATCGGCTTCGTAAAATGGAGCTTGAGGCGGAAAATGAAAGGGCTATTAACATCCGTAGGTTGGAGCTTGAGGTGGAAAAAGAGCTCAGACTGCGGGAGTTGGAGCTGGGAGACCAAAGGAGTGGATCCAACTCTGCTACACCGACTCCTCCACAAGGCCCGGGTATGTCCTCCTCCACAGCTTATTCATCACACACTTTTGATATAAGTAAACACATTGCTTTGGTGCCTCCGTTCCGAGAGACCGAAGTTGATACTTATTTTAATGTGTTTGAGCGTATTGCTGCTTCATTGCGCTGGCCAAGAGAGGTCTGGCCTTTGTTGCTTCAATGCAAATTGACTGGTAAAGCCCAAGAGGTTTGTTCAACACTTTCCCTAGAAGATAGTCTATTGTATGATACTGTGAAGGCTGCCATCCTTTGTGCATATGAGCTTGTGCCCGAAGCTTATAGGCAGAGGTTTCGCAGTCACAAGAGAGCTGTCAACCAGACCTTTGTAGAGTTTGCTAGAGAGAAGGGAACTCTCTTTGATAAATGGTGTGCAGCAAGCAAGGCCTCAGATCTTAACTCTCTCAGAGAACTCATTCTATTAGAAGAGTTTAAGAATCGTTTGCCAGAGCGTATTGTAATTTACCTGAGTGAGCAGAAAGTGTCCACTCTGCAGCAAGCTGCTGTATTAGCTGATGAGTTTGCGCTAACCCATAAAACTGTGTTTGTAGATAGGCGTGACTCGTTTCCCCCCCATGATTTCTCTCAGAGACCTTCTGTCCCCAACCATTCAGAATTCACACACCCCCGACCAAAAATGTCACCTCCACGCTCAAAAGATGAGCGGACATGTTACTACTGTCATAAATCTGGTCATGTTATTTCTGACTGTTTAACATTGAAACGTAAGCAGCAACCGTCCTCTCAGAACTTTAGACAACCCAAAGGGGTTGGTCTGATTAAAATGGCACCTGATTCCGATCAACAGATGCACAATGATCAGGATGTTCTCGATCCTTGTTTCAGGCCATTTACTTCCAAGGGTTTAGTTTCCTTGACAGGGGATCCAAAAGATCAGTGTACAGTTCAGATCTTACGAGATACTGGAGCCTCACAATCCTTTATCCTCTCTGATGTACTACCTCTGTCTGAGAAATCTTCCTGTGGTTCTAGTGTCCTGGTTCAAGGTATTGAGATGGGTTTCGTGCCAGCCCCGTTACACTGTATTCATGTACAATCTGATTTGGTCACTGGTTTCTTTAAAATAGGGGTGAGACCTTCCTTGCCAGTTAAAGGCATTTCCTTTATCATGGGAAATGATTTAGCTGGAGGACAGGTGAACGCTGTGCTGGAAGTGTTGGATCACCCAGACACAGATTCTCTGCCTGATGACTTGTCACAGAACTTCCCTGAAGTTTTTTCTGCAAGTGTTGTCACTCGGGCTCAATTGAAAAAGAGAGGTGATGAAATTAATTTGTCTGACTCTGTTTTTGCTTCAGCCTTTGTCAGGGAGGAGTTGCTGGCTCCAACTTCTGATACCGCTGACAAACCACCGACTCATAGTAAGGTACCCCCACAGACAACTGTAACTAGTTCCAACGCTTTGAAGTTACCCGTTACTCGTGAAATGCTAATTACTGCCCAGAAGGCTGACCATTCTCTTGCTAAATGTTTCTCTTCTCTTGAAACAGAACAGAGGAGAGAGTTGCATTCTTATTTTGTGGATGAAGGAGTTTTGATGCGTACATGGAGGTCCCATGGTACTAGACTGGCAGAGCATGCACAATCGGAGATAGGGCTACCAGATCAGGTACCAGACTGGAGCACTGTTTATCAGATTGTTGTCCCTGCAGTTTATCGTCAGCATGTACTGTTCTTGGCCCATGACCACCCTTGGTCTGGACACTTGGGAGTCACTAAAACATACAACAGAATACTTCAACATTTCTTTTGGCCCGGTTTGAAGTCCGATGTAGCACAATACTGTCGTACCTGTAGTACTTGTCAGATCACCGGAAAGCCAAACCAGGTAATTCCACCTGCTCCCCTCTGTCCTATACCAGCGGTCGGTGAACCATTTGAACATGTCATAGTTGACTGTATTGGTCCGTTGCCAAGGACCAAAGCCGGCAATCAGTTTTTGTTGACAATAATGTGTACCGCCACCCGTTTCCCTGAGGCTATCCCTCTTCGCAGAATTACAGCGCCTGTAATAATTAAGGCTTTGACGAAGTTCTTCTCCACGTTTGGACTGCCTAAGGTAGTACAAACGGACCAAGGCACCAACTTCCTGTCTAGGTTATTTGAGCAAGTGTTACAGTCCCTGGGTATCCGACATATAGTGTCCAGTGCCTACCACCCTGAAACTCAGGGGGCTCTAGAACGTTGGCATCAGACCTTAAAGTCCATGCTGCGTAAATATTGCTTAGACACAGAGAAAGATTGGGATGAGGGTGTCCCCCTTGTTCTATTTGCTGCACGAGAGACCATACAGGAGTCTCTTGGTTTCAGTCCTGCTGAGCTCGTTTTTGGGCACACTGTTAGAGGGCCTCTGAAAGTTCTTAAAGAATGGTTCATGTCAAAGGGTGCCAGCACACCCACTAATGTTCTAGATTTTGTTAGCCAGTTTCGAGAGCGACTGCATCAGGCGTGCTCTCTCGCAAAAGAAGCGCTCTCTTCTTCCCAGAGAACTATGAAACGGCGCTATGACGAGAAAGCTGTTTCTCGATCTTTCCAGCCAGGTGATAAGGTTCTAGTCCTGTTACCTATCCTTGGTTCTGCTCTTTCCGCTCGTTTTTCCGGACCGTATGCAATAGACAAGAAGATAAGTGATACAGACTATGTGGTTCGCACCCCTGATCGTAAACGTCACTCTCGTGTTTGCCACATCAATATGCTTAAACCATATTTTTCCAGAGATAGTGTGCAGGTGAAGACCTCAGACCAGACAGCCGGACTGGCCGTCTCTGCTGTTGCCTCAACTCCAATAGTTCCGGACTCTCCTGACGTTAGTGGTGAGGACGTAGATGGCTTGGAGTTGCGCAATGCAGCCCATCAGGGTGCTAGATTGTCCAACACTGAGATGTTATTGAACCTGCCCACTCACTTAGCACACTTACCTGAGGAGCAGCGAGAGGACATCACAAATTTGATTCAGGCCTACATGGCTCTGTTTGGTGATGTTCCCTCCTGTACTTCTGTATTGGCCCATGATATTAATGTTAACAATGCTGTGCCTATCAAGCAACATGCATACCGTGTTAACATCACCAAGAGGGCCATGATGCAACAGGAGGTTGACTATTTGTTAAAACATGGTTTAGCCAAGCCAAGTTGCAGTCCCTGGAGTTCACCTTGCTTGTTAGCTCCCAAATCGGATGGAACTCCTAGATTTTGTACTGATTTCCGAAAGGTAAATGCTGTCACCGTGCCTGATTCCTTCCCACTGCCCCGCATGGAAGATTGTATTGACAACCTTGGATCTGCCACCTATGTTAGCAAACTAGATTTGTTAAAGGGTTACTGGCAGGTCCCTTTGACCCCCCGTGCCTCGGAAATCTCGGCGTTTGTTACTCCTGACAATTTTTTGCAATATACTGTAATGCCTTTTGGAATGCGTAATGCCCCGGCCACTTTCCAGCGACTGGTGACCCTAGTCCTGGCTGGTGTTCCAAATTGTAATGCCTATCTCGATGACCTGGTTGTCTATTCGACCAACTGGCGTGACCACATGACAACCTTGCAAACTGTCTTTGACCGCTTGGCTGGAGCCTCCCTGACCCTTAACCTTGCCAAGTGTGAGTTCGGCAAGGCTACGGTTACCTATCTTGGTAAGCAGGTAGGACAAGGCCAAGTGCGTCCGGTGGATGCAAAATTATCTGCAATCACAACTTTTCCAGTGCCTACCACTAAGCGGGAATTGCGTAGATTCCTTGGGATGGCTGGGTATTACCGTGGTTTTTGCCGGAACTTTTCTTCTGTCGTCACTTCTCTCACTAGCCTGTGTAGCCCGTCCAAACCATTCATTTGGACAGCTGATTGTCAAAATGCATTTGATAGTGTTAAAGCTCTCTTATGCAGTTCCCCTGTTCTCTCTGCTCCAGATTTCTCCCTGCCGTTCCAGCTGGAGGTGGATGCCAGCGGGGTGGGAGCTGGAGGGGTGTTATTACAGGAAGATCATGATGGTGTCAGTCACCTGGTTTGTTATTTCTCCCGGAAATTTAACAAACATCAACTAAACTATTCCACTATTGAAAAGGAGACTTTGGCTATGTTGTATGCGTTGCAACATTTTGAGGTGTATGTCGGTTCGAGCGTATTACCAGTGGTAGTATACACCGACCACAACCCATTGGTTTTTCTGTCGCGGATGTACAACCACAATCAGCGCCTCATGCGTTGGGCGCTCATAGTGCAAAATTATAACCTCAGCATAAAGCATAAGAAGGGGTCTGAGAATGTGTTGGCGGATGCTCTATCTCGGAGTTAAATCTCTCGTGCTGTCGACTTGTTGTATATTGCTGTCGACTTGATCTATTTTTGCTGTCTACTCGGTCTATGTTGCTGTGGACTCGTTTTATGTTGCTGCTAGTTTTTTCATAGCTCTTTGTTTTGGAGTGCATGTTATCTCGGGGATGTTATCTCGTTGTTAAAGGAAAAAAAAAACATGTTTAGTTGGTAGTTTATGTAGGCATGTTTTTTGTCTTATGTATGGGGGTGTTACATCCCAATGTATATATTCCCCAGTGTGTGTCTCCATGTGTGTGTGTTCTCCATTTTGTTTGTTTCCTCCCTCCAGCCATTGTTCCCTTCACCATTGGTCAATTCTTCCATTATTGCAATACAGCACCGATTGGTGGATGGCTTCAGACTCCAACACTCAATCCACACCACCCAATCATGGATCACCCCACACCTGTTAAAACATGGCTTCTCACTTCAGTCTTTCTCTCTCTCTGGCATGAGGCTAGGCATGTTGTGTTTTTGGTAAACCTGTAACTTTGACAGTATTGCATTTCGTTTATTACCTTTGGTGCTTAGTAGTAATTTCCTTGTGTGTGTATGGCCACAGAGAGAGCATTGTTAGCCATAGTTTTGTTTTTGTATATATTCTGCTTTTGTTTCTGTATAATTAATGTGTTTTTCTCTCTTTCTCAGGAAGCACAGATGGGGTGAGCTGCCATTTCCTTTGGACATTGTTTTCTCCTGTTTTGGTTAGGAAAGAGTAGTTTAGGTAATGTAATCTCTTTTACCATAGATTAGATTGTGTTTATTTGGAGTATAGTGGTGTTTGTTTGTTGTTTTGGCCTGGGCTCACCCCTGAGCTACATGTGCTTCCTTTGCCTCTACAACAATAAATATCATTGTTGTTTACAAACCTGGTCCATCTTTTCTGTCAACCAACTGTTATGTTACAGCCCTTTACCCTTAGACACACAGGGGTCGTAACACTGACCAACACTGCTATCGTTTGTACCCACGGGGAGCTTTTTGTCACTCATCACACAGGGAATCCTCTGTAAGGATCCTAAGCTTATCTTGACCTTTCCCCCCCCTTTATTGTCTCTGTTAAATACACAGTGATGGTCAGATATAGGTAATTCGATTACTGATACTTGCTGTGCAATTGTAAATAAGGCCTGTTAGTAGGGGGAGATAGCTGTGTTAGGTTTTAAAAGCTCCTTTGGAACGCTGTGAATAGGTGATCCTGCCGTAAAGGGAAAAAGAGACAGTATGTTCCACAGGGGTTGATAATCTTTAATTATTTTACCTGGTAAGGAGAACTAGGGTATAAGGGTACTTTCTCATGGGGTCATGGACAAGGGAGGCAGTGCTCTGAGGGTTCATTCCATTTTTTGTTTGTCTGTACTATAATGTTTTTTTTTTTTCTCACAAGGAAGCGGGAACGCGGGACTGTGAGAAGGGAGAATTTACCTATGTTTTTCAGACCTACCGTCATTTGCCATTCAGTCTGTTTTGACCTGTTCAGTACTTGCATGTTTAGTAGCTGCTAGCAACGGCGATCATCTAATTTCATGTGACCTGCAGAAATCATTATGACCTGTTTGCCGACGAGTCTCTTAGTTAGACAGTTGTTTTTTGTTGTTGTCAAACGGGGGATTCGTACTTTGTTTCGACACAGCATAATAGCTGACAAGGAGAAGCGTTGTTTATTGATATACACAGAAGCCTCAGCCCAGATGTTATCAGATTGTATTTTCATTGCTATCGTCTCTGCCGCTATTCAGTCCAATGGTGGCTCAGGCCTTGTCTAGCCAGAACCCTTCTCCTGTTAGCCAAAGCTAATGATGATGTGTCATTCCCCCCCCCCCCCCACCAATAGTATCCAGCTGCAGCCGTTCAGACCAGCGCTTACAAGCCCCGCACATACAAGCCCCGCACATAGCAACCCCTCGCTTCCATTGGCTGATTTTGGTCACGTGATTTTGGGTCACGTTGCACGTTGCACTGCAGGATTGATTGATTGATTGATTGATTGATTGAAAACTTTATTAACAGATTGCCGTATGATTTGGGTCACGTTGCACTGCGGGATTGATTGTTTGATTGATTGATTGATTGATTCATTGATTCATTGATTGATTGATTGATTGATTGAAAACTTTATTAACATATTGATTGATTGATTGAAAACTTTATTAACAGATTGCCGAATGGGTACACGTGACCACAGGCCCTGATTGATTGATTGAAAACTTTATTAACAGATTGTAGAATGGGTACACGTGACCTGACCGATTGATTGATTGATTGATTGATTGAAAACTTTATTAACAGATTGCAGAATGGGTACAGTGACCGATTGATTGATTGATTGATTGATTGATTGATTTATTGATTTATTGATTGATTGATTGAAAACTTTATTAACAGATTGCAGAATGCAGTACAGCTCAATACACACAATAGTTAAGGGGATGCAGACCATGCAGTACTGTTACATTTGTGACATACAGTAAATATATACAAGGGGGAGGGAACTGTACATTTATGATGAATTGAAAATGGGGGACCCTGATGTAAACAAGACGGAAGTCTTTCTCTGGTCTGCATCCCCTTAACAATTGTGTGTATTGAGCTGTACTGCAGATATATTTCAATTGCCTTACTTATTTACATAAGTATTATAGGCCTACAGCAGTATTGTACAGACTGTCTGTGTGAAGTCTGTGTGGTTATCCAGCTGCACAAAGGCAGAGCAAGAGGCTCTACAGAGGGTGGTGAAGGCGGCAGGCAGGATTGTCGGGACTCCTCTATCAAACATCACCTCCGTCTTCACCTCCCGCTGCCTCCACCGCTCCAAGTGTATCATCAAGGACCAGTCTCACCCAGCACATCACCTCTTTCAGCTCCTTCCCTCAGGGAGGAGATACCGGTCCATACATGCCAAGAGTTAAAGATTTAAGAACAGCTTTTTCCCCCAAGCAGTCAGACTGTTAAACGCTCATTGACTGTCCCCTCACGTGCACCATGCACTTACCTGGACTTGATAATCACTGTTACCACTCATCATGCACTTTATTTAAAATATTCTGTTATGTACAGTGTTATATGTGTTTCATGTATGTATATATTGTACTACGGTCTGTGGGAGCGCCCCTGAAATTTCACTCACGGTCATATAAGAGTTTTAATGTAGAAGGTTTTATTAATGAAATGTTGGGTATAAACTGGGAGGAGGTATGTTGTGAGGATGACCCAGAGGTTGCACTGGACTTATTTATGTCAGAAACAAATCAGCCCCATGGATAGATAGTAGCTTTTAATGAATTTTAATGAATGCAAGAGACATACTGTAGCCAAAAAAGCATCAGTGTGTTCCAGTTCTGCAGATGACAGACAAAAGTACCTGGTGCACGTGAGGGGACAGTCAATGAGCGTTTAACAGTCTGACTGCTTGGGGGAAAAAGCTGTTCTTAAATCTTTAACTCTTGGCATGTATGGACCGGTATCTCCTCCCTGAGGGAAGGAGCTGAAAGAGGTGATGTGCTGGGTGAGACTGGTCCTTGATGATACACTTGGAGCGGTGGAGGCAGCGGGAGGTGAAGACGGAGGTGATGTTTGATAGAGGAGTCCCGACAATCCTGCCTGCCGCCTTCACCACCCTCTGTAGAGCCTCTTGCTCTGCCTTTGTGCAGCTGGATAACCACACAGACTTCACACAGACTGTCTGTACAATACTGCTGTAGGCCTATAATACTTATGTAAATAAGTAAGGCAATTGAAATATATCTGCAGTACAGCTCAATACACACAATTGTTAAGGGGATGCAGACCAGAGAAAGACTTCCGTCTTGTTTACATCAGGGTCCCCCATTTTCAATTAATCATAAATGTACAGTTCCCTCCCCCTTGTATATATTTACTGTATGTCACAAATGTAACAGTACTGCATGGTCTGCATCCCCTTAACAATTGTGTGTATTGAGCTGTACTGCATTCTGCAATCTGTTAATAAAGTTTTCAATCAATCAATCAATAAATCAATAAATCAATCAATCAATCAATCAATCAATCAATCAATCGGTCACTGTACCCATTCTGCAATCTGTTAATAAAGTTTTCAATCAATCAATCAATCAATCAATCAATCGGTCAGGTCACGTGTACCCATTCTACAATCTGTTAATAAAGTTTTCAATCAATCAATCAGGGCCTGTGGTCACGTGTACCCATTCGGCAATCTGTTAATAAAGTTTTCAATCAATCAATCAATCTGTTAATAAAGTTTTCAATCAATCAATCAATCAATCAATGAATCAATCAATCAATCAATCAATCAATCAATCAATCAATCAATCCCGCAGTGCAACGTGACCCAAATCATACGAAATCACGTCACCAAAATCAGCCAATGGAAGCGAGGGGTTGCTATGTGCGGGGCTTGTATGTGCAGGGCTTGTAAGCGCTAGTCTGAACGGCTGCAGCTGGAAGCATCTCCCCCCCACCGGCGAGGGTGAGAGGGATTAGAGTCTCATCTCCCCCCAATCTATACATCACATACATTGAAAAACTCTCTGATTCCCCCCCTTTGATTCTAATCACCCTTCAGAATCATAAATCATTATTTGGTTTTTCAATTAATTATACCCAAAAATAAGCCCCCTCCTTCTGCTCCCATTATACCTGTCTCAATGTATAGCAAAAATGAACCCTTGGCCCATGATGGATTGAGTTTGAGACCCCTGGTCTATCCCTTTAAAACCAATGTACTTTTACTTTTCAGTACTTAAGTACACTCAAAAGTAGGACTTTTTTACTCTTACTCATAAGCAGTGTTGGGACTAACGCGTTACAAAGTAACGCGTTACAGAAACGAAGTTACTTTTTGCCGCAACTAGTACTCTAACGCATTACTTTTGAAATTCAGTAACGCTACTTACGTTACTGAATGGTTCGTCACTGCGTTATTTGCGTTATATACGGCGTAGATTGATAGCGAGCGGTAGTGATTATTATTATTATTATTATTATCCTCATCCCCACCCGCGTAGAATGATACGAGGCGAGTCTGGCCACTGGCCAATCAGAAGTGCGCAAGAAATGCGGCTACGGAAAGAAATAGACCCTCTCTATTGTAAACAAAACAAACGCTCGCTATGAATCTATATAAAAAGAACGCAGTAACAAACTAACAAACCATTTAGCAACTACTTGGAGAGATAATTAATATACAACATGGAAACGAGATAAAGAACATGTTTGAGGCGCTGCTGGAGTCAACTGGACTAACGTAACGTTACTACATCTCAACCACCGCAGACTTTGGTGAGTCAGTGCAATGTGTTCACTGAAACTCAAGTTGAACACTTATACAGTACGAAATCTGCCAGGGAATCTCATAATACTAATCAAACAATATAAATATAGTCCTTTCATGCACAATTGATATCCTAACTATTCTAACGTTGCAATGCTTTGATTGATATCTTAAACAACGTTGCAACTTGCAAGATGGTGAATGAATGAATGAATGAATGAAAACTTTATTTAACAGATTGCAGAATGGGTACAATACAGTACGGCTCAATACATACAATTGTTAAGGGGATGCAGACCTGAGAAAGACGTTTGTCTTGTTTCCATCAGGGTCCCCCATTTTCAATTCATATAGACATTTATGACATACACAACATACATGACATTTATGGCATAGGGACATATAGGTATTTAGTACTGATACATTTGTGACATAAACGGTATTCAAATATACAGTACTGTCTGTTACCCCTAGCTTTGGGTAGGGCGTTCCACATTGTTGTGGCATAATTGCGAAACGTGTTTAGTCCCTTGTTTGAGCCGAATCTGGGTTTTACATGATTTGTTGAGCTTCCTCTGGTGTAGTGGTTGTGGTATTCACTGACCTTTGGGAAGTATTTTGACATGTACATGGGTACCCCGGTCGTATAGTGTATCTTGTAGACCAGGCCCATTGCAAGTTGCTGTACTCTGTCGTCTACTCTAAGCCATCCTAGGTTGTCAAAGTGGGCAGGGGTGAGGTGGGTTCTGGGGTTCAGGTCAAGTAGTAGTCTGACCAGTTTGTTTTGTGATGTTTGTAATTTTGTTTTAAGCGCCTTTGAGGTGCTTTGGTACCATGAGGTGCACGCATAGTCGTAGTACCCTTGAATTATAATGGTTATAATGAAACGCTCCGGCGACATCAAGGCTGTTCCTTCAACCGGCGCACTTCTTATTATATGACTCGGGACAACATTTGTTTGTGTCAGATTTGTGTTTGTATCTAGACCACATTGCTTAGCAGAGTTCGGTGATGTGAATGGAAACTGTCAAGTTGATCAACCGATTTTGAGTACTATAGGGCATGGGACTCGGGAGCAATCTTTTTTTTTTAATCTTTTTTTTAAATAACTAAATAGTTACTTTTCACAGTAACTCATTACTTTTGGGTGTAAGTAACTAGTACAGTAACGAAGTTACTTTGAAATGAAGTAACTAGTAAAGTAACTGAGTTACTATTTTTCAGTAACTAGCACAACACTGCTCATAAGTGTGTTTTTGGCCAGCTACCTTGTTAGTTTGATTGTTTATTATAAAACAAACTGAAACTGGACACAAGCCCTCTGTCTGGCTTTTTGTGTCATCCTTTTAACATGTACATGTATTATTAATGTACCTTGCGCCGCAGTACCATCTACAAAATGTTAATAAAGTGTGAGGAAAAAAACTGGAAACGTAATAAATAAAAAGGCAGTGAAACAATAATCAAATAAAGACCAAAATATATACTATCTCTATTGGAATGGAGACTTCAGCACAGGATAAACTAGGGATGGGCAAAAATAATCCAGATCGATTGATCACATGATGTACTCGAGTACTCGTGGAGGAAAACGCTGTACAAAATAAACGTATTTTCCGGTGTTTTAGACTTTTATTTTGAAGCCCACCGCTCCGTCTTTTCCGGTGTTTTAGACTTTTATTTTGAAGCCCACCGACCGGACCGGAAGTATTGTTGTGTGATTATCCTAGCAGAACCTATGCGCGGACAACTTGTCTCGTCCGGTTCTGTGTTTTTGAGCTAATGATAAAACAAATGTTGAGATTGTTGGTGAACAACTAACTTTAGGTTCGTTTTAACGTTAGCTACTAACGTTAGATGCAGCTACTACAGGCAATCAACGATGAGGAGGAAGCGTCAAATCCGTATATACTAGAATAGTAGCCCTGTGCTGCGTAGGCACGACTCGAAACTACCTTATAATAAATTTATTCATGTTTAACTTGTCCCCGTGTCCAGTCCTTTGACTAGCCCCACCCGTTCATTGTAAACAATGATGCATATAATTGTATTAACACTTTGGTTGCCTAAGGTTAAATTCATGATATACCATAGATTGCCAGCGCTATTTGTCTATGGAGAAAGTCCCCTTCTTTGCAGGGCTATAACTTTTTAAATTCTATTGCTACATTGCCATTATTAGGGCCCATTCAAAGTCCTATATGTATTGTTCATTGTGTAGCAACGTTAAACTTTTTCATTCACATATTCATAGTAAAGTATGGTCTAATGTATAAGTATGTTTTCATCTCTTTCTGCAGCTTTCTCCAGAACGTGATATATATGTAGCCCCAAATGCATTATATTGATGATGAAATACAGTTTGATGGCAATCAGCGCGATATAAAAAATTCCAACTAGACGTACTTCTAGAAGTTACTACACGTCATCTGATGTTGACAGGATGGGCGAGGGGGCGTTTATAATTCCGTGGGCAGCGTTATACCAATCATCTAATGTGGGTCAAATGTTGATAATAGCAGTTAGTATCGAAGACGGTAACGTTACACGCTGAAACTCACCCCAGTCTCCACGCGCCGTTGGGCGATCATCGTCGAGTAGAAATCTTATCATTATGGGATATATTTTTACCCGGTCCATCTCCAGCTTGTATAATGGTATATACGTCCAAATCATGTTGTTTATCGAGTTATTGCCAATCGATCACCGTGTAGCGTGACGAGCCAGAGTCCCATGAACTATAGCGAGCGCCCGGAAGTACTACGGTCGTCATGACAACCTCTATTCAACATCCTGTTTGGCGATTGCGCCGATCGGCCACCAGATGGCGCTCCTGAACCGCCAGAGAGCTCAGTGGGTCCTGCTGGTGGATCTCAGGCCAGCGGCGGGGACATATGAATCCGATCGCAGATTTTTGAAATATTGATATAAGGACGCTGTACAGCGTCCCCCGGCAACTTGAGCATGGCCAGCAATGACGTGAAAAGACGTTTCATGGCAGTCAAAGTGTTAATGTTATTCTGTGTTGTAGCTATGCTGTTGTGAAGGGCCAGATTAAACCGAATATATATATTTATTTATATATATATATTTAATTGTATTTGTATATTCTCTAATATTCCCTGATATCCCTTGTATATTCCTTGTACAATATGCATTGAATATCCATTCTAGCCTACTGAACATCCCATAATAGTCTCCATTCTACTATTGGTCGAGACCTTGGTGCCAGGCTGCCATACCCCTCAGACCCAGTTCAAACGTACCGCTCGACATGTACGAACAAGTCCTAGTTCCGCGTAGGAATTTGGCTACCGCACCACTAATGGGACTATTTGTTCATAGTGCGTATATATACTGCGCTACTAAAGTAGGACTTTCCTTTCAGTCCAGTTTCTTACCCTCCAATAGAGTCACAGACGTAAAGCCTCCCCGCGACGCCACGTGTGGGAGTAAGGCCAAGTTCGCCTACCATCGGTATTGAGACATTGTGTATATTAATATTTGAATAGTCATATTTGGCACTATATCGTCGAGTTGGACGTAGTCTATTAAGCTAATAATAGTCTGTTAATATATAGTGCTTCGTGCGGTGAGAATACTACCATAGTCAGTACCCCATCGTTTCGGGCAGAGAACTGGCTGCTTACCCAGGGTGGTTGACCCTATGTGAAGCTGCACCCGAGGAGCCCCAGAGCCGACGAGCGAGTGGACCTGTATACCGGATTATTCTACCGACGACAGCCCGCCTTCCCAGGCACGGATTATGCTTTGGATACTTTGATTATTCCATGGATAAAGACCCCCGACACTGCCGTGTGTTGGAACCCCCCCCCCTGGAGAGGACGCAAGGTGAGGAGACGCTCTGCAAGACGAGGTCGCTTCACGTCTCTCCCCCGTGGACCGGAGAGAGCCGGCCCACAAAGAGTCCACCTGCTTTCATCTGTGGTCCAAGGATCGCCGGCGCATTGAACGGCACTACAGTGGGTTCACCTGGGATACCCTTGGCCGGACGAGGCAGCCGGATTCTACCCCCCCCCCTCCTACTCCTGTCGGCTTACAAGCGACCGGATTAACCCCCTCTAGTGTATCTAGTATAATCATTAAAGTATCATTGCTGTTATTCCTTAACTATTCCAGGTCGTATATTTACCACCTGCGCCTTCAGAGATTGGACATTCTCTATTGATATACCGACGAATACTCCTTGCCATAAAAGTGCATACTATTTCAATTCATAAATGTAATTAAGTGATTAAGTGCTTATTCTACACACCATCGCTGTGTAGAAATAAAGACCTGTTTCTAATTCGTACATTTGTGTTGGATCCGTTTCATCTACGTGAGAGTGTTCATGATAATATATTTATGCCGTGTACTGGGTGGCCGAATATTAAGTACAAAGGTAGTGGTAGTAAGTATCATATCTAGTAATACAGTCAGGGAATTGTACCCCTCAGTTACAATTGGTCCTTCGAGCCGGAGGGTAATTAGTGTAATATTAATATAGTGTTATTAATATTGAAATGGCCTATGATGAACACTCCACGAAACGATCCTCCTAACCAACGCCCGCAGCGCGAACGACGGCTCCCTCAGTACTTAGAGGCTTACGATGTCAGTCAACAACCTAGTCTTCTACTAACAGTAAACGCGGTAAAACTAGAAAGTAAAAGTATGTCTAACCCCAACGCCCAGACTACCCCGACCATAGAGGCCCCTACGGGCTCTAATGTAACTGACCAAGTTCACGGTGGGGACCAGTGGGAACCAGACATGACTTCACACCCCGCCAGTACTGAAGAAGTAGTCCCCGATGAGTCCCGGGAGGAATACAACGCTACCGAGAGAGAACTCGGCACGGAAGAAGACGGGGAGAGCACCGTGGAGATAGAACTCCAAGGCTCCGCAAGGAGTACCCCGAGGGAAGGCTCCCCTATACAACCGCCTTCTCCCAGCGAGGCAGAGAGGACCCTACAGCAGGCCTTCCTCATCAGCCTGAACGCCGCTGCTGAACGCGACCGACTGCAGATCCAGCAGCGAAGCGAACACGAGCAGATACGTCTAGAAATAAGACGCATTCAGATGGAAGAGAATGTGGCCCGAGAACGAGCCGGTGCTCAACGGGACGCAGCGCGCGACAGACAGCAGTCGCAACTAATAGAACAGCTGATCAGACGGACAACACCCTCTCCCTCCGCCAGAGGCTCCAGGAACTCGTCTAGACACACCTCCAGGGCGGCATCCCCTAGCCGAGTAAACAACCCTGAACTTGACCAACAGACGAGGTCTATACCCCCCACAGACCACCTCCCCCCACCGGTCCAAGCGAGACCTAGCAACCGGGAAGGAGCAGCATATCCTGTGGAGAGGCTAAACCAGAGACTACAAGCACTGGATGACCTAACTGAAGACGAAGAGGAAGAGGAGGAGAACCACGCCCGAAGACAGCACAGTACTCTACCGGACCAGGAGGTCCGGTACAGCCCAGGCTATACTCCCGCGGAGCTGCGCTACAGACCCCCGACTCTATACACGGGTGAGCACGACGCACGACCCGCACCGAGGAACAGCACCTGGACAAGCGGGCCATGGTACACTGCCGGTACCAGCCCATACCAAGGAGCGGGAGGAGACTCGCCTAGGAGGCCTCTCCCCCCACGCTCGCCGATGTATCCACAGTCAGCGTCATACATTGGCACGCCTATGGTACCCGACTTCACCCAAGAGAACCGGGCCCAGTATACAGAACTCTGCATGTGTCTGGAGACCATGTTGGTGGATGTATTGGATGAACGCCACAAATACGCCATCCTACTGAAGCACTTAAAGGTACCCCGCGCACATAATATAGCGCTCGCCTACGCGACTTCCACCACCCCATACACAGCAGCGCTGGTAGCATTGGACCAGAGGTATGGGCGCATATGGGATTACGTGATCCAGGAGATCCGACACATCGACCGCTTACCCCCAGCAATAGACAATCGAGCACTGGACGACCTGTCCATCAGAGTGCAGTCCCTGGTAGGGATGTTGGGAGCGCAAAGAGAGAAGGGGAGGCATGAACTTTACGCCAACTCAAATGTGGAAAGGATCCTGGAGAAGCTGCCGCCCGCTCGTCAGGAGCGCTTTAGGCGGCAGAGGGACCACAGAGACCCGAATGGCCCCGAACCGAACCTCCTCGATCTAGCAGACTTCCTGGCGAGAGAAGTCAGCAGCCTACGGCTAGATACATTCGGACGGAGCACCCCTGGCTCCAGAGAAGGAACCAGACGACTAAATGATGGAAGAAGATCGGTGACTGTGATGCACCAATCGGAGTCAGTACCGAGCAGCAGGAGCCACAGTACCCCCTCCAGAACGGAGAAGTGGAAGATAGTGTGCCCCTACTGTGAGAAAGAACACTGGCTAGCGCAATGTGACTCCTTCCCCAAGCTGAACGCGGAGGAAGCAGGTCAATGGATAAAGTCCAACAAGCGCTGTTTTCGCTGTGCGCGCTCACACATGGCAGCCGAATGCCGCTTAAAGAAAAGGTGCACCAAGTGCGATGGAGCCCATCTGGACATACTTCACGACAGTAACAGACGGCGCCCTTCACCTGCACCATCCAGCCGCAAAGCGAGCGTCATGTACATCGATCCCGCCAGCAGCAGTGGAGCCCGAGTACTCCTAAAAGTAGTGCGTGTGACACTAAGCTACCAGAATAAAGTCCTGGACACTTACGCCGTCCTCGATGACGGGTCAGAGAAGACCCTGCTGCTCGCCTCCGCTGCGGCCCAGCTAGGGCCGCGGGGAAGCGAAACCCAAATGACAATTCGGACAATAAGACGAGATTTGAAGACGATAAAGGGCGAGAATGTCTAATTCTCTATCGCAGCAAGTGGCCAGCCTGAGCGACGGTACCAGATTGCAGACGCTTTCACCAGCCAAGAAATAGGACTGTCGCGGTACACATACCCCGTCGCCAAGCTGATCGAGAAATATGCACATCTGCGCAAGTTACCGATCCCGCTCATAGACAATGCTATGCCGACCCTGTTGATAGGCTCCGACCATGCAGACCTCATTGTCCCGATAGACCGGGTTCATACCGGACCCCGAGGCTGCCCTGCAGCAGTCGAGACCCGTTTGGGATGGACTCTCCAAGGCCCGCTCGCCAAATCTCTCAACCGAAGTACAGCCACTAGATGTCTCCACTCCCGAGTCACAGAGGGAGAAACCGCACTCCTGCAACACGTAGAGCGGCTATGGACCTTAGAACAAATGCCCTTTAAGAACGGAAAGAAAGACATTCGCTCTAAAGATGACATTTACGCCATTCACCTCCTCGAGACAGGGACCAAGAGGGTCCCGGTCAACGGCGTGTTGAGATACGCCACGCCACTCCTGCGGCGAGAAGGAATGCCTACTTTCCACGCCAAGACAGACGCCACAGAACGGTACCTGCTGAACACGGAGCGGCGCTTAGCCAAGAACCCCGCCCAAGAGGGTGTATACCGCGCTGAGATTGAGAAGCTCATCACAGCGGGACACGTCACAAAGATGGACATTAAAGAGGCTGACCAGACCACTGAATCGTGGTACGTGCCCCACCACAAGGTCCATCACAACGGTAAAGACCGCATAGTATTTAACTGCAGCTACCAGATCGGATCCCAAAATCTGAATAAAGAGTTACTGCCCGGTCCCACACTCGGCCCCTCCCTACTCGGCGTTCTACTCCGCTTCCGCCAGGAAAAGGTGGCCATCAGCGGGGACATTAAAGGAATGTTCCTGCAGGTGAGATTAGTAGAGGCGGACAAGCCCCTGTTACGGTTCCTATGGAGAGAGAAGCCAGGAGATGAGCACCCAGCCATCTACCAATGGGAAGTCCTCCCCTTCGGAACGACGTGCAGCCCCTGCTGTGCGACATTTGCACTACAGAAACATGTAGCAGAGGACCCAGCAGCGGACGAAGAGGTCCGACACAGCGTAAAGAACAGCTTCTACGTAGACAACTGTCTACAAAGCCTTTCAACCCAGGAAGAAGCCGAGGCTCTCCTGATTAAACTCCGCGCCTCATTGATCAAAGGCGGCTTTGATCTCAGGCAGTGGGCCAGCAGCGATCCGCAAGTACTGCGCAGCCTCTCCTCCGAGGACAAGGCAGCCAGCAGCGAGACCTGGATGGCTACAATCCCGGGAGAAGCCCAGGAGATGACCCTGGGATTGGTGTGGCGATTCAAAACAGATTCGCTTCACTACAGACACAAGCCCCTGACTACGGAGCAGGGAAGGCCGGCGGCGGCGCCGACCACCAGACGGAGTGTGTACACAACACTCGCCCGACAATATGACCCGCTAGGATGTATTCTACCGTACACCACCAGGGCAAAAATGATTGTACGAGCATTGTGGGACAAGGACCAGGGCTGGGACGACCCCATTCCCGCACACCTTAAATCCACCTGGAGAGAGTGGGAGATGGAGCTCCACTCACTCCCAGGCGTTAATATGCGCCGAAGCTACTTCCCACCCACGGTGAGACCAGAGACATGTAAAATGGACTTACACGTCTTCAGTAACGCCTCAGAGGTCGCATACGGATCAGTAGCCTACTTGCGGGCCCAAGACCAGGGGGGAGAGATCTACACAGCATTTGTCCTCGCCCGCTCGAGAATAGCCCCACGCAAGCAACAATCTATCCCACGTCTAGAGCTCTGCGCAGCCCTAGCCGGAGCGCACCTAGCCACGCTCATCCAACGTGAGCTCACCATACCGGTGTCTAGAACAATCCTGTGGTCAGATTCCACGACGGTACTCGCCTGGATCAAATCGGACTCATGCAAGTACAAAGTCTTCGTGGGAGTCAGAGTCACCGAGATTCAAGACTTAACCGAAGAGTTAACCGGAGAAACAGAGTGGCGCTACGTTGATACAAAACAGAACCCAGCTGACGTCATCACCCGGGGGATGCCCCTGGATGACCTCACCCGTCGCAATGTCTACAGTGACGGCCCCGCATTCCTAAGACTCCCGGAAGGACAGTGGCCCATGCCTATCCCGAGGGAAGCAAGTCCAGAGGAGGTGGAAATTAAGAAGTCTGTGTTCTGTGGATTGAGCACCGTAGCCTCCACCGACCCTAACATAGACGATTGCACGTCCATAGAGAGTGCACAACAAAGAACATTCCTGCGGTACCACCCGGAGTGCAAGTCCCCCGCTGATATGTCAGCAGCTAACTACGAGGAAGCAGAATTGCTTCTACTGCAGCGAGCCCAGAGAGACTCGTTCCCCGATGAATTGGCCTGTCTACAGGGAGGAAAGCCCGTCCCATCCGACAGCAGATTAATTCACCTGGCCCCTGAGAGCGACGCTCATACCCTCATCAGAGTGGGTGGTCGCCTACGCAGAGCCCCCAATCTACCGGATGACATTAAATACCTGATCGTATTGAACAGCCGACACAAGGTCACAGAGCTGATTATAAAGAAATACGATGAGGATGTACATCACGCAGGAGCAATGACAGTCCTCACGGAGATTGAGGGAGTACTTAACTCGAAGCCCCTCGGATATGTCTCCAGTGATGTGGCGGATATCGACCCAGTTACCCCCAACACACTCCTGATGGGGCGGCTAGATCCTGCATTACCCCAGACAATGTACCGGCCTGAAGAAGCGAACGGCCGACGAATGTGGAGGTACAGCCAAGTATTAGCCGACAAGTTTTGGAACAGTTTCCTACTGCACTACCTACCGTCTCTACAGACCCGCCAGAAGTGGGTAAAGGAGAGAGACAATTTGACAGAAGGAACAGTCGTCATGATTATTGATCAATCACTGCCCAGAGCTATGTGGCCGGCCGGCCGCGTAAGCAAAGTGATCACCGGTGCCGACGGCAAGGTCCGAGCAGCTGAAGTGCTCGTCCAGGGTCGCACTTACACCCGTCCCGTGGCAAGGCTCATAGAACTGCCTCGACTCCCAGACACAATCGATGATGACCATGACCCTACAACCCTATGACTTTGTGAAGTTGACTGACCCCTACAGCAAACCCTTATGTGTAAATAGACAACGCGATTAATCTGTCTCTGTTTAACTGATTAGGTCTGGGACCTATTCAGGGGGTGGCTGTTGTGAAGGGCCAGATTAAACAGAATATATATATTTATTTATATATATATATTTAATTGTATTTGTATATTCTCTAATATTCCCTGATATCCCTTGTATATTCCTTGTACAATATGCATTGAATATCCATTCTAGCCTACTGAACATCCCATAATAGTCTCCATTCTACTATTGGTCGAGACCTTGGTGCCAGGCTGCCATACCCCTCAGACCCAGTTCAAACGTACCGCTCGACATGTACGAACAAGTCCTAGTTCCGCGTAGGAATTTGGCTACCGCACCACTAATGGGACTTGTTTGTTCATAGTGCGTATATATACTGCGCTACTAAAGTAGGACTTTCCTTTCAGTCCAGTTTCTTACCCTCCAATAGAGTCACAGACGTAAAGCCTCCCCGCGACGCCACGTGTGGGAGTAAGGCCAAGTTCGCCTACCATCGGTATTGAGACATCGTGTATATTAATATTTGAATAGTCATATTTGGCACTATATCGTCGAGTTGGACGTAGTCTATTAAGCTAATAATAGTCTGTTAATATATAGTGCTTCGTGCGGTGAGAATACTACCGTAGTCAGTACCCCATCGTTTCGGGCAGAGAACTGGCTGCTTACCCAGGGTGGTTGACCCTATGTGAAGCTGCACCCGAGGAGCCCCAGAGCCGACGAGCGAGTAGACCTGTATACCGGATTATTCTACCGACGACAGCCCGCCTTCCCAGGCACGGATTATGCTTTGGATACTTTGATTATTCCATGGATAAAGACCCCCGACACTGCCGTGTGTTGGAACCCCCCCCCCTGGAGAGGACGCAAGGTGAGGAGACGCTCTGCAAGACGAGGTCGCTTCACGTCTCTCCCCCGTGGACCGGAGAGAGCCGGCCCACAAAGAGTCCACCTGCTTTCATCTGTGGTCCAAGGATCGCCGGCGCATTGAACGGCACTACAGTGGGTTCACCTGGGATACCCTTGGCCGGACGAGGCAGCCGGATTCTACCCCCCCCCCCCCCTCCTACTCCTGTCGGCTTACAAGCGACCGGATTAACCCCCTCTAGTGTATCTAGTATAATCATTAAAGTATCATTGCTGTTATTCCTTAACTATTCCAGGTCGTATATTTACCACCTGCGCCTTCAGAGATTGGACATTCTCTATTGATATACCGACGAATACTCCTTGCCATAAAAGTGCATACTATTTCAATTCATAAATGTAATTAAGTGATTAAGTGCTTATTCTACACACCATCGCTGTGTAGAAATAAAGACCTGTTTCTAATTCGTACATTTGTGTTGGATCCGTTTCATCTACGTGAGAGTGTTCATGATAATATATTTATGCCGTGTACTGGGTGGCCGAATATTAAGTACAAAGGTAGTGGTAGTAAGTATCATATCTAGTAATACAGTCAGGGAATTGTACCCCTCAGTTACATATGCTATACGTTGTATTTAGTTTGTTAGCTATTTAGTTAATGTTGTTAGTATTGAATGAGCATCAACGAACGCTAGATCTTTAATCTTTATTTAGCAGTCCAGTTTCTCCGGCAGTAGCGAGTAACTACTTGGGTCTAAAAACAGCTAACGTTACACTACACATAACGCTACTTGGTTAAAAGGAGCAACACTATTGAGAAATGTAGTTAAGCTATATGTGGCGTTGCTATAGGCAAGCTCCCGTGCTGTGCTCTGTAGTAAGGCCAGCGGCCCCCCACACGGAGAGTGACTGACGAGGGGTAGGTACTGGTTCCGCCTCATTAAAACAAATAGCAATTAATCGCGCCCGTCAAAATCATTGCATTTATTTTAATTATCGCGGCAATTAATCGATTTATTGCTTATTCAATTCAATTCAATTCAATTTATTTAATGACCACCCAGCCAGGCTGGTGGAATTTAGTTTCAGTGCAGGTTTCATAGCAGTTCCAACATAAAACATAAAAACATAGAACATATAACATCACTTACAGCGTACATAAAAGAAAACACAATTACATAGATACAGTTCTGAGTTTGTCTATGTCCATGTCAGCAGAGGTAAGGGGGGTTGCGGGGGGTACTACAGGGGGGGGGGGGTGCTACAGGGAGTTCAGTGTCCGTATGGCAGTGGGGAAGAAGCTGTTTTTGAACCGGGTTGTTTTGGAGGTCAGGGATCTGTAGCGCCTCCCGGAGGGCAGCAGCTGGAAGATGTGGTGTGCTGGGTGAGTGGGGTCGGAGATGATTTTCCTGGCTCTCCTGATTGTGATCTGGCGGTGGAGTGACTCGAGGGAAGGGAGGGGGGTGCAGATTATTTTTGAGGATTTATTGATGATTCTTTGTAGTTTGTTTTTTGAGTGAGTGTCCAGATTGCTGTACCAAACAGTTATGGAGAAGGTGAGGATGCTTTGTATAATGGCCTGGTAGAAACGGAGCAAGAGATGTTTATTGACTCTGTATTTCTTAAGCTGGCGGAGGAAGAAGAGTCTTTGATTTGCTTTTTTGTGTATGTGGTCTGTGTTGGTTTTCCATTTGAGGTTATTGCTTATGTGAGTGCCGAGAAATTTGAAGGAATCTGTGGTGATTATGGGTTTGCCGGAGATGGATATGGGGGTTTTGGGGTTTGGCTGGCGTCTGAAATCTATGATGAGTTCTTGGGTTTTTGATGAGTTGAGAAGGAGGTTATTGTCTGTGCACCAGGTGAGTGTGTGGTTGATTTGTGTACGGTATTCTGTTTCGTTATTGTCTGTGATGAGGCCTATAAGGGTTGTGTCGTCTGCATATTTATATATTTTTACGGAGTTGTGGAGGGATATGAGCAGGTTGGTGTATAGGGAGAAAAGCCAGGGTGAAAGGACGCAGCCTTGGGGGGCTCCTGTGCTGAGATATAAAGGGTGGGATGTGATGTTATTTATTTTGACCTTCTGCTGTCTGTTGGAGAGGAAGCTGTGGATCCAGTGGCAGATGCAGGGGTTGATGTTCATGTCCAGAAGTTTATTGGTGAGTTTGGCTGGGATAATTGTGTTGAATGCGGAACTGAAGTCCATAACCAGAATGCGGGCGTATGAGTTGCGGGTTTCCAGGTGTTGCAGCAGGTGGTGAGTGGCTGTGTTGACTGTGTCATCCACAGACCTGTTGGTTCTGTAGGCAAATTGATGTGGGTCCATGAGGGGGGTGGTGCTGGTTTTGAGGTGGGTGAGAATGATGCGTTCAAATGATTTCATTACTACGGATGTGAGGGCAATTGGTCTGTAATCGTTAAGGCAGGAGATATTATTGGATTTTGGGACAGGGATGATGGTGGACTGTTTGAGACATTGGGGGACTGAACAATTACGGAGGGAGGTGTTAAAAATGTTGGTGAAGATGGGGGCCAGTTCTGCAGCACAGTGATATAGGACAGATGAACTGATGTTATCTGGGCCTGCTGCTTTATTTTTCTTTATCCTCTTGAAGGTGGTCCTCACCTCTTCCTCCTGGATGTGGAAGGGGGGAGGTGGCAGGGGGGAGGGGGGCGAGGGGGGTGGGGGGGGTGTCTGTTCAAATCTAGTGTAGAAGATGTTGAGTTTGTCCGGGAGCTGGTCATCACTGTCAGGTATGGGGGGGGGTTTCTTTTTGTAGTTGGTAATGTCCTGGAGTTTTTTCCAGATGGTTCTTGTATCGTTGGTTGTGATTTGTTGTTCTAGTTTGGCGGTGTAGTTGGATTTTGCTTTTCTTATTGCAGCCCTTAATTTGTATTTTGCAGTCACATAGTGTTCTTTTATTCCTGTTATGTAGGCAGTGTTTTTCTCTTTTCTTAGTTGTTGAATTTCTTTGGTGAACCAGGGTTTATTGTTGTTGTAGAACTTGACAGTTTTTGATGGGATGCATAGTTGTTCACAGAAGTGGATGTATGACGTCACTGTGTCGGTGTAGTCATGCAGATCGCCGGCTGCGCGGAACTCGTCCCAGTCAGTGCATGCGAGACAAGCGCGCAACTTTTCGGTGGCCTCTGCTGACCAGGACCTGACAGATTTTTCCGTTGGTTTAATGGATTTAAGTTTTTGTTTATATGTTGGAATGAGCAGCAGCATTGCATGATCGGACTTGCCCAGGGGAGCTCTTGGAAAAGCACGGTAAGCCTGCTTGATTGTTGTATAGCAGTGGTCCAGTGTGTTATTCCCTCTGCTGGGGCAGGTTACCTGTTGGTGATAGCTCGGTAGCTCAGAGGACAGGTTGGTGTGGTTGAAGTCGCCTAATACAATTATTGCTGCATCGGGGTGTTTGTTTTCAACAGATGATATGTAGTTGGCAAGTTCGCTTATGGAGGAGTTAGCGTTTGCATCTGGGGGGATGTAGACACCGATCAGGATTACCGATGCGAATTCTCTGGGGAGGTATGTTGGTCTGCATTTAACGGAGATATATTCCAGGTGAGGAGAGCAGATCTGACTGAGTGTAGTGGAGTTGGTACACCAGCGGTGGTTGATCATAAAACAGATGCCTCCACCCTTGGATTTGAGCGACGTGGTGGCTAGTCTGTCGGCTCGGTGGAGCGTGAATCCTGGGAGCGTTACCGCTTGGTCGGGCACTGATTGGTCTAACCAGGTCTCAGTCAGACAGATGACAGAGCAGTCGCTATAATCTTTGCTAGATTGTAATAGAAGTTGTAGTTCATCCATTTTGTGTCGGAGGGATCTTACGTTAGACAGCAGGAGGGCTGGAAGTGGAGGTCTGTATGGGCGCCGTCTAAATCTTGAGAGGATCCCGGAGCGCCTTCTCCGTTTCCCGGCAGATGTCGCGGTAGATGATACCTGTGGCGTTGAGTGGCCAGGTAGATGGTTGTAAGGCAGTATTTCCATGGGTAGGAACGCTGATGGCTCCAAAACGCCATGTCTATTGTGTCGAAGGTTTAGTAGCTCCCACCGGGAGTATTGGATTGTACATGACACTTTACACACAAATAACGAAGACAGGAGTACTAGACATAGGAACGTTGCTTGCACTGGGGCGAGCCTCACGGCCGCCATGTTGGATCTGGATTATCGCGGCAGGCCTACCCACACTGCATACCCCTGTATGATAGCACGCACAATAACGTCTGTACACACCCGCACATAGTTCTCCCTGTATGATAGCACGCACATAATTCTCCCTGTATGATAGCACGCACATAATTCTCCTTTACATATCTGTAGATACTATATCTATACCAGTGGGTCTTTTTAGACCTAGTGTTGTCTCATATATGTGATACGTGCTCGTATCTCTGATCATATGCCTGTTTTATTTTCTACTGTTGTCCCATGCTCTACTGTTACCTTTCACTCTGACACACTGCACTTCACTATTCCATCTACACTCTGTTTGCCACATGTATTCCCACTGTACTGTATTTGTGCTGTATAATGATAACACATTCGACTCTAATCTAATATCACCAACCTACACCCAGGTTTCCCCTTCTGTTAGACTTCGTCATAGTACTGAGACTGCTCAGATATTAGAGGGTGCATGTTTCAATGACATTATTTTAACTGTGGACCCTGGGTGTGATGCCATTATGGTAACATTGGATTTTGACCGCTTTCTCAGATTTTGAGACGGTACCCATACTTTCATTTAAGTATAATTTCTGGGTACTTTTTACACCCCAGGTAAGATAGTTCTATGTATTGATCACAGACATGTAGGATAGGTCTATGTATTGATCACAGACATGTAGGATAGTTCTATGTATTGATCACAGACATGTAGGATAGTTATATGTATTGATCACAGACATGTAGGATAGTTCTATGTATTGATCACAGACATGTAGGATAGGTCTATGTATTGAGAAATGTCCATCGTCACTAGTACTTTACACCCCCACTAAGAACTCTTACAGAAATATTGATGAGTATTTTGGTGGCCGGTACAATGTGATGATGAGCAAAGACAGTGCAGCTTTTTAGTTCAATAACAAGATACTAGAATGATGTAAATTCACCCATGCCAATGTCATCACATACAAATGATGCAGATAAAATAGCTAGAATTGTTTATCCCTTTTCATAGCGTGCATGCATGTAAACATGTGTGTGTGTGTCATATACTCTGCCTGCTACATCATGTCCTCCTGGTCGATGCTTCCCCGCAGTGCCGTCCAGTCAATGCGCTGAATGCTCCGTCCCGCCTTGCAACTCTGCCTGCCATTGCGCCTTTTTCCCCTCAAATTCCTCTCCATATGCACAGTCCTTATACCAATGACCGTCCTGGCCGCATAAAAAACAAACACCAGTAGGTTTGCGCTGCCTCTTTCTCTTTCGCCTCGGGATGCTCTGCCCAACTGAGTAGTCCTTTGCAAGCTGTGAGACAGTTCTCACCAGGGCTAACTGTGATTGTCCGACCATTTTTATCAGTGACAATTGTGACCGCTCCATCAGCTCTTGAGCATGCAGACTCAGCTTCCCTAATTGCCTGGCCATTTCATCTGCTGCTATTGATCCAGCCCCGTGTGTGGCCGTTGACACAGGCCAGACCGTTGCGGGTGGTGGTGGTATATGAGGCCTATCTCCTTGCTCCGGAGTTGATGGTTGTCGGCGAGGCAGTTGACGTGGCGGGACTGCCGATAACGCACACGGAAAGGCACCGAGCCCGGAGTCCACTGCAATCCCCGGGCACACCGCCGTGGGGGAAGAGAAAGAAAACAAAGTGTCAGATTCTTCCCTCACTCCCCCCTTCCACATACAGGCTGCTCCCTGCTCCTCTAAATTGTCCACATCCTCCATTCTTTAACACACTTCTTTTTTCTTAACAGACAAAAAACAAAACAAAACAAAATAAAATATGTGGTAAATAATTTTTTTTTCCTCTAATCACTTGGGGAAAAAAAGCTCTGTGAACAGCGTACTAACAACGCCCCTATCTTATTTCTTTTCAGAAAAACTGCAGTTTGACCAGCTAAGGTGTTAGAAACTAATCATACAACACATCACCTGTCTCCTATCTCTTGGTATTCCCCACGCACGGCCTCACTTCCCGCCTCCTTGTGAAAAAAAAATAAAAATAAAAACAGAATCAGTGCCTAAAAGATATTAAACCCACGCCTAAATATCGGGACTATTCCATGAACTAAAGTAATTTCCACCATACCCACAGTACCCTTTGCTCACGCCTATTATTTCGGATACAAATGTAATTCTCGCCTAATTATCGGAGCGTACCTTTTAATTCCAAGTGTTCAGAGGAAAACAAGAGGGTAACACACAAAAAGAAAAACAACATCATGTATTAGTGCTCGTCCCCACCTGGACCCAGAGACTCAACAACTCTAACAATACCATGTTCTAGTGTTAGACACCATCTAGACTCAGAGACCCAAAATAACTTCAAACTCCCACACCCATCCACATGGGTTTGCCTGCCAGAGTTGACAAGACAGTCGGTAGACAGGCGTCCCCCTTCTCCTTGACTTTCCCGGAGGATTGAGGCAAGGGATATTATTTCTCCCCTGGATTGCTCGTCGGCAATGCACCACTCTGTGTCATTCGCTGTCTGGTCAATCTAGACACCCTAATCTAATCGTAACATAACTACTTTATAGATTCAAAACAAAAACGCTTTAAACAGAATGCCAACAGCTCACCGAATGTTCCCCACGCGTTCCCAAGGTTCAAGCCGGAGGTGATAGCCAAACGGACGGCGCAGACTGTCCTCTCCCCCCCCCCCCAGTGCGCGGAGGAGGTTGAGACAGGGCAGCGCTTCCCTGGAAACCCAAGATTCACCCTGTCTGCAGAGTTTGTCCCGCGGCCACCTCGACACCCATCGCTTTAAAATCTAATAAACTAGTTAAAAAAAATATCCCATAATTTCACTCGTCGCCATCTGTAATGGGAAATATTAAAGGACTAAACGATGAGCCGTTTACAAATCATTCTGAGTCATTATTAATAATAAGAAGAACATTTATTTCACCGTGGCCACAAATTAAAGGACAGTTTATAGTCAGAGACAATATGTTAACACATTAGTGTCTGGCCATAGACTGACCCAGAGCGCTGTTCAGACATATGTTAAATACACAGTTGTCAGTCATAACATAATATCAGATATCATGATGAAGGTAAACAAAATGGTTCTCAGTCACTGGGAACAACAACAAAGAAGTTATGGCTGGGGGGATGTCGGAGTGTTCTTAAAGAGACATACACACATTAACCAGTCAAGCTGGTCACACTGAAAGTCACGCTGTATAACATGATGTCTCAACACAGATCTATAAGAACATGATAATATATTCCACGACAGCCTCTTTGATGACCCTCCCCGGAGCTCGGATGGGAGTGGGTCTGAGGCGGACAGAATAGTTGAACTTTACTGCTCACTGACATGTAAGCAAATTTGTTTTTGGTTTAGGGAAAGGATTCAAAACAGCACCCTCCCCCTTGCTTTTGCATGTATCCACAACCCAGGTACATCCTCCCCTGCAGATAATCCAAGAAGGCTACTTTTCATTGAAACAAATGTAATGGCTGTGTTCCGAGATCATCAAAACGTGACCATTGCCAAGGTGTCGCCAAGGTCGGCGCTGCTTGGGATCGGTCAGTTGTCAGTGTAAATCAGAACATTGTGATGTATCAATGAGGCATGCTGTCACACTACAGTAGTTTTACATATACTTGTTCAATGCTAAAGTAGATATCCTTTTAACACATCACAAAGGGGTTTCATTAAAGGAACGTGCCAACATTTTGGGAAATTAGCTTACCGTCTTCTCCAGAGAGAAGATAGACCAGTTTCCTCTCTGTGCATTCAGTAGAAAGCTATCTGGCTGCACGTTAGCCTAGCTTAGCACAATTAATGGAAGTGCCGGTTAGTCTAGGCATTGTCCAACTAACACCTCTCCCGAAGGCTAACCGACACTGTCCGCTTCCATTAATTTCCCAAAATGTTGCCGTGTTCCTTTAAGCTGCCGTGACGTCATGTAGGGAGTCCTTGATGCCACGCCCACAGGGGTTTCTTCTTCCGAGTTCGAGGAGTTAAAGAGGGCAGCGTGCTGTAATGTAAATACCTTCTAGCCGTTACCCTCCTGTCTTGGTACCAGACCATTGTACTAGTGTCTCAATAGTTTGAACATAGAAGGCATCCACAATCCATTAAAGCCGTCTGCCTCTGACCGCAGAAGAACTACCCTGTGCGCATTATGCTGTGGACTCCTCAGAACATTGCTCTGTGCGCGTTACACTGTGGACTCCTCAGAACATTGCTCTGTGCGCATTACACTGTGGACTCCTCAGAATATTGCTCTGTGCGCGTTACACTGTGGACTCCTCAGAACATTGCTCTGTGCGCGTTACACTGTGGACTCCTCAGAACATTGCTCTGTGCGCGTTACACTGTGGACTCCTCAGAACATTGCTCTGTGCGCATTACATTGTGGACTCATCAGAACAATGACCTGTGCACGTTACATCGTGGACTCCTTGCACGGCAGCTTTATGAAACTTCATTGATTCACTTTTGTAATGCAGTGATAGCATGTGTGGAAGAACATTACCCCGCTTGGACCATAGTTGTTGTCATAAGTTTATTAGCTTACAACTCAGGAGAATTGGCTTGAGAGACCCGGCGAGCCCCTGGCCAGGTGGGGGTCTCGTAACGGGCTCCTTGGGACATGGGATACCTTGTAATAATACTTTTTTAATAAGAGACAAGGGGTTGTGGTCTGGTCTGCCCAGGTGGGAAAGAAGAGAGGAGGACGGGAAGGTGCGTTAGGAGGGGTAGGAGGGGGTAGACATGGGATGGGGAGGGCTGGAGAGGGTTAAAAAGGGGGGGGGGGGGTGAGAGACAAAAGGTGCTGATTGGTTGATCAGGGGAGACAAAGGGATTGACTGGGAGACAGGGCATTTGGGTATTGGGGATTAAGTCTGGTATGTTTGGGGGGGGGGGGGGGGGGGTCATATGATTTGCTTGTGTTAATCACATTGACGCATATTAACCCTCCTGTTATCCTCAAATTGACTTTCCACCCTTTATCCTTTGGGTCATTTTGGCCCCAGTAGTTTAAACCACCAGATAATTATCATCATCAAAACTGTTACCCAAATGTAATTTCAGGTGCTTTATGTTTCTTTGTTGACTACTTAAATAACCATTTAAATGAAACATTACCCCCACTCCCCCCCCCCCCCCCCACGCACCCCATTATACACCAGTATACCTATTATGTGCCGCTCTCCCATGTTGTGGAAAATGTCCAGTGATGTGGGTTATATGCACCCCCCTTCCCCATTTCACAGGAAATATCAGGTTATATCTTGGATAGTCTCCCCTCCCCCATGTGAACTATGAGTGGTTCTCGCACTGCAGGTATGGTTATCTTAGGTTAGGACCAGTGGTGCGTTATTGAAATCATCTGGGGTGACACGCATCCGCGAATGCGCATTTAATGTCCCCTCGTTTGAGCACAGACTACAGACAGTGCCTAATTGCCTCTATGAATGGAATGTAACACATGTCTTCACAACAAGTTAGGTGTGAATGTATCTGAGAACGTATTTAACACACCTGACGACCGGCGCTATTGATATGCAAATAGCGAGTACTTATCATGGCGTGGCACGGAGTGCAACCCCGTCCCATGAAGAACGCATGCCTGGTTAGGACCCCAAAGCAGAGGGTTATTATTATATTATATCTATTATAAGAGTATACATTTGCATGTAATGCAATAAATTAAGCACTTTTTTTGAAAAGTATACTACTTTTGCAATGTATAGTTAAATAAAAGTTGTGAAAATGTGGTTGCGTGTTGTGTCAAGTGTACATATATTCATAGCACGGGGAGGCGCCGTGGCAGTCCGGCCCCTGGCCCCTTGGGTTTCTGACAATGTGGCCCCCTGAACAATTTAGTTGAATAGCCCTGCTGTAATGCATAATCATGTTACATACATACTTTGTTTTCAGCACAAACTGGGAAAAATATGTATACTGCAGTGATGTGACATGCATATAAATAAATAGTTATATGACCATAAAGGCAAAATTTTATAAAAATTATTGAGATTACATTCAGGTTTAAAGTGCTTAAACGGGAAACAGGAAGTGTCAGGTGAAGAGGCACCAGCAGAAACGTTCTTACCATCTAGCATAAGCATGCTAATGCTAATTTGAATGCTAATAATTATAATTGAGAGAAGTCGGTATGTTTGTGGTTATTTCTATGGACAATGATGCAAATTAATAAATAAATCCCTGCAGAACTATATTTACTGTGGATACTAGAAATATGTTATCAGTAGAGTGCAAATCTTCACCAGGCAGCAGTCAGACTGTTTGTTTAATGTGCCTCGTTCTCTGAACATCACAGGGTGGACACAAAATAGCAAAAGTGTGAAATTATAGAAGTTATGTATATCACTCAGAATATATAATATACCTTTAGAAGTTAGACAGAAATGTGTATTTGGGTGGAGTATACCTTTAAAACTACATGTATGTGGACATAAAGTAGTATTTACTTTAAAGTATATTTAATTATTTACTGTACTATATGTGCTGTATAATGACAATGAATTTGAATATAATCTAATCTAATTTGGATCAAATAAACATTTAAAACTATTTGGGTGTAATAAACCTGCACATTTATTTTGGTGGAATACATCTTTAAACATATTTGGGTGGCATACACTTTTTTTTTAAATGTACAGGATGAAAATGGATGAGGAAATGAGCGTGGTCACTTGATGTCTTTGTCGTGATATATTAGTATTCTGGGGATACAAAATAGAAAGAAGACATGTAGTGGGGAAAAGGAAGTGAGGATATAGCAGCAGGGGGTGGTATCCTAACCAAGGCTTTCCTTGGGGGACGTGGGGGAACCAGTAAAGTAAAATAACAAACCATTACGCTTAAGAGTTCCTTTGTAGAGACTAGACACATCCCTTCTGAGCAGTCTGACAAAACCCCAGGCATGAAGAGCCACATAGACCAAACATTGTGGAAACACTGACGGATTAATTTGGTGCCAAATTCCTCAATATGATGCTGTGCCGAAGGGAAACGCCACCTTCGCAGACCAGAAGCAGAGGTGGAAATAGACAACCCAGCTGGCACTGTGCCATTCGTTTTCATTTAGCTTTGTATTTTGAGGCCAGGAGAGAAAGGCCTTGCAGCCTTAATGTCTTTTTCGCGTGTCCCGTCTTCACAGGTGCACATTAACAGAAAGGATCCCAGATGATTAAACGTTAGTCAGCGGAGCCTACAAAGAAACATTGGGGACACGTTTAGTAGTGCGGGGAGTAATTAGAACAATTAGGATGATGATCTTGTTAACAATGGCAGCATTGTGCACCACCTTCTTGATAACGGTCACCTTTGTTAATGCAATATGGAATATCTGAGTCAAGAGATGAAAGTCGATCCAGTCCTATGTTATTTACCCACGACCACCTTGCAAACAAAAAGCATCATCACTGTTCGGGTCGACGATGGCACACATCTGAAAGGGAGAGGGAAATGGCTTTGAGAGGTTCTTCAAGTCTCGGTCCATTTCCCACCAGAGGAAACAGTAGACAGAAGGATGACATCAGTAAAATGTAATTGAAATAATGTGTGTCATTGAGTTGCTATGCTGAAGAGCACGCCATCTCTTTTCAGCCTTGCGATTGTATGTTGTTATGGAGTGATGTATACCCTCTCCATACGAGAAACCCACAGCATACAGTTATATTACTACAAAGCATGAATCCAAGGCATGTTACAACACATGAGATTAAGAATATCTTCACTTTTATTATTAAATTATACATCTATACAATATACCCTTAAAACTGCAACTTTACAAATCATTAAGAAGGAAAAGGAACCACGTGATATTATTACCCACTGCAAAATAAGGAGAACAATCTGAGAGGTAAGTCGCCCAGTCACTTGATTTATACCGGTAATCTGCAGACTGATGGATCTTGAGACATACTTGGCTCACTCCAATATGGGCAAACTCATGCACCAGTGTTACTGTAGGCAAATCAGAGTTACGTCCAGGAAGGCTCTCTCTCCCAGTAGTCCATTTCCCACGTCGTTTCAACCATTGCAATGTAAAAGTAAAGTGTGCACGAGCAGGCTTGATCGAGTGTCCTATGAAACCCAGCTTTTTGTTTTACAATGTAATGGTCAACCACCAAACATAACTGAGTTACTTGTACTGGGAAAGTACAATCGAATTTCCATCTATTATAGGCCATGTGAATAATGATAAACTCCCTTTTTATTCTTATTGGATGTCACTGCTATTATACTATAAAAAAAAAAAAAAAAAAAAAAAAAGACAAAAGCAAATTAGGCACTCTTACAGGAGGCAGTATTGGCCCCTTTGTGTTTTCCATGTCATCATGTCAACATCCACTGCCACACAACAAAAAAAAAACCACAGACGGCAGACACAGTTGGCATATCTTACAGGCCTGACCTACATTTACAGTCGTTGCAGGTGCCATTTAGAATATTCCACTCGCAACGTGAAATCCTTCTGCATTCTGAGTGTTACTGACAGGACGTCGTTGTCATCAGTGTGTGTGTGTGTGTGTGTTCCGGTGACGCGGCAGCTTGTGTTCACCGCGTTCGCTATTTGCCTTCAATCTGCTGCTGGTTTACATTATTTCTCAGAAATCACACTGGTATAGTCTTAACAGTTTTACCAACATTGAATACACTCACGCCCTAGATAGACTGTCCACTACCCTGGAGGATTCTAGACGGTGGGCCCGAATTCCGAGTCTGTTGCAGTGTCCCTGGTGCGGTGCAGGACTCGGGCACTAGGAATGCTGCAACAAGTCCACCTGACGGTCCTTTGAGAGGTATCTGGCTTATATCCAGGGTGGGAGAAAATACTGTCTTTTTTTGTTGTATTTATCCTTTATTTAACCAGGGTGATCACATTGAGATTTCAAGTGGGCCCTGGGGTGTTTCAGCAACGCCCCGCTTCCCATTCGCACAGTTAACATACATTCACACCTGGGAGCCGCCCAGTACAACCACAGTCCGACACTGTTGGCCACTGATCAACTCCACCAGAGCAGTTTGGGGGGGGGGGGGGGGGGGTTGAGTGCCTTGCCCAAGGGCACTTCAGCGGTTGGTATTGTGGGATGGGAGAGAGTTATTCATTCACTCCCCCCGTCCCCCGTCCCCGTCCCTGATATTTCCTGCCGGTTTCCGGGGGGGGGGGGGGGGGTCGAGCCGACAAGCCTGCTCCTCTAACCTTTAGGCCACAGCTGAGTGTCTGTCTGTCATATGTAGTATTCCTCCATGTTGTCCCTGACTGAGTTGTGGAGGTGAAGCTCTGTCCGGTAGGCAGCCTCCAGACTGTGTCTGTGTTCCTTCTCCTTGATGCCGGCGCTCCTCTGGGCCTGCCGCTGCTGGTACAGGAAGCGGGTCATCGCTGCCAGCACACACAGACTGATGAAGACCACCGCTGTCACCACACCTGAGGAAGAGCAAGGGTCAGTCGTGTTAGCATAGCACAGTAGTGGCGGTGGCGGCGCGATGAACCGGTCCATTTCATATCACAGCAGTGGCGGTGTCGGCGCAATGAACCCGTCCCTTTCAATTGCCAAATTTTTTTATTTCTTGGCTTCTTCTGTCTCGTTTATTTTAACCAGTCAAAGGATATTTCAGTAAAAGACAAAGAGAGACATTTATGCCATATTCTGAAGGCATAATAATAATATCCAGATTTTAATTTAGCTGAACCATTTAGCTGCCCATATTTGTTTTGAACCTTGGAATACACAGGTCGGCAATGCTGGCTCTGGTGTTATGTAGTGTGGTATAGGCTTGGGCGGTATGGCGGTATTACGGTATACCAGGGTATTTCGAAATCCCGTCGGTATGATTTTCAATACCGTGACGTCACAGACTGTGCGCCAAATCACAGATGCGTTTCCTTCTATTACACTGACACAGAGAGTTATAACAGGGACGGCATTGGTTGTAGTGCACACCACGCGCCAGCAGAGGGCAGGGCAGTCTGTCTGAGCAGGTGACGCAAAGCGCGTGTTCCTTTGGGTCTTTCATCTCGCATGTGTTAATCTGCACGACAAATAAAGACTTATTCTTCTATAGAATGCGGTTATGGTATGGTAACGGATGGTCGTCCGTTTATTAACCATGGGTCCACTTCCAGACATTGGATGATTGAGGAATCGGGAAACGGAGCGTTTTTCTAACGTTTTGAAATGGATTTGTGCATGAGTGGACACGTTGTTTGGGTACCGGTAAGTAAGTTATGTTATGGTTAAGCGATTGGAAGATGAACGTACGAGATATGAATGCTGGGAGTGTATGTTTGGTAAAGCGTTCCAGTTCGACTGTGTGTGCACGTATTGGCTTCGCGATTTACTACATGGGTTTAACGGCTTAAGCTGGGTTTTGATTATCACTTAATCAATGCAGAATACATTTTTGCATCTGTATGTGTAGTTGTGTACTACTGTCATGAGTTTGTGAGTCATATTGGTCTAATTTCAGCCTCCGTTATACGTTATTTGTTCTGTATGACTCGTTTCATATCTGTGTCTCAAATGTGCGCGCTGATTTGTTTACTTTGGCAACACGGGTCGCTAAGGAATTTAGGTTTGAGGTTGAAGAAAGTGCACTTTTAGGTTGAAAGAACGGCCCTAATGTCAACATGTTTCAATATAAGCGTTATGTATGGTGATAACGAGTATATTGTTAACTTAGCTCTGCTCCGCTGGATCTAATAACATAGTCGATTGTCAGTCGAGTTTCTTCGGGTCAACATGCAAAAAACAGATACCTTTTTCATCCATACATTTCCATTTTATACCGTGGTGAATATGAGTATAGTTTTAGAGTGATTCTGTGTAATCCCGGGAAACGACGCCAAACAGCGTTTTACTGCATTTCATTATAAATCGTGCCATTTCTCGCCTGGATCAATAATCAATTTGAAATCAACGCTAGATTATCGGTATTATGTTTCATCATGCATGCGAGAAAGGGTGGGGGGGGGGGGGGGTCGTTTTTCTATGCTTCGATCACCACCAACGGGAGACGGCCCACAGACACACCGCAGACACACGCTCCAATCGCGGGGAAAAAAATATCGGATTGAGGACTGCATACTTTTTTTGCAAACCTTATCTTTATACTTTATGCTTATAGCACATGAAAGATAACATTCTGAAGTTTCTTACACAATAAAGTAAAAAATCACAAAGTGCTGTGAATCTGAAACTGAAAAACAATGAAACCCGGAATTTTTTTTGATTTTATAAACCCCCCCCCGGACGCCCCGGACAGGGCGTGAAAAGAGGACATGTCGGGGCAAAAGAGGATGTTTGGTCACTCTAACGTAACATAACGTTAGCCGCTAGCTAGCCAACCCACTCACACACAGAGAAGACATTAGCTTCGCTGGTTAGAATGGGTGGGAGGGATTCGGGGGGGGGGGGGCTCTCTCTCTCTCTCGTATCTGCTAGTGCAGGTGGGTGATTGTCAATCAAAGCGCATTGCAAGTATGGGCGGAGTCCAGCCAAAAACAGCTTGGAGTCTGGAAGGGCAGAAAGTGGTCCACCAAAGTACTTGATTAAAAATACATAACAATGAATTGTATTGAAAAAAACCATACAGATGTGTTCCACAGGAATCGTGTACAATTGCCCAAATAGTGAAAAATAAAGCAAAATATGGGACCTTTAAAAACGCTCACATTTGCATATATCGCCAAGACACGAATCACCAACATGGATAATGCCAGATTCAAAAACTTGGTTTCATGTTGTTGATATCAAACCTAAACTTTTTACAGAAGGGATTATGGCTATGTCCTCTTATCAGCCCATACATCAGGAAATAGTGTCAACTGTCATAAATTTTTTTATCGATTTTCTCGATTTTTGAGACAACGCCCTCAAAGTTATGTAATGTAATTGTGAACAAAATTAAGTAAAATAAACAACTAATTGTCTGTTTTCAATATTTTATTGCCACTAGTTTGAAATAAGACATGTTAAGGAAGCAAAATATTAAGAAATATCAATATCGTTGAGGAAAAAAAGCAAAAGGCGATTTCGGGGGTACTGTCTCGCCTTAATGTTCACTGGATAGGTATTAGCCAACAACCTCACTTCATAAAAGATAATACTCATGTGAATGAAATACTGTACTAATAAACAGTGAGACAGAGAGTGCATGGCAGCAGGAAACAGGCTGGGGCAGACACAACCACAGACAAATAACAGACAGCTGGAATGCATTTCAAAGGAACAACGCAATGATGAATTAGCACAAAAGAGAAGGGGAAACAAACCTCCTATTACGACCGAAGCATTCCGGGTATCATTGCCCCGCTGGTCCTTATCTTTATTTGCCTTTGCAGCTTGATCTGCAGAAGTAGAAGCGAGAAAACAAGCGAATTCATTAACTTTCAGTAATGAGGGGATGAGCCATGCAAGCAGCGGATGTTGTTTTGAATGGGGTGCTAGATATGCTATTTTCATGTAACAGCAAAACAATGATAAACAACACTGCCATTACCACATTCCCGCCCGGCCACGGACATGTCCGTGTTTCGGCGCCATGCTTAAAGGGCCAACCACGGACATGTCCATGGCAAGGTTGTTTTGGCTTTTATTCCATTTTAATAACCTACTCAATGTCACCGAGCGGCACTCTTGGAATTCTGAAAAGTGCATTACCGGCCAGATCCTCGTAGGGGCGCTGTCTCAATAATGCAGTGTGCCCTGTGGCAGAACGGTGCTCTCTTTCTTTTGACTTTGAATGGAGTTTACTGTTAGCTGGAATCTATATGTGTAGCCTGTAGCTTAGAATACCTTTTGCGACGCCAAATTCACTATGCAGTAAAGGAATATATTAGCCAATGGACATATCGATCTACCAGATGGCGATCGATAACTGGGAAATACTTTTGGGGATCCAACCGGCCCACGGTAAGATCTTTTTCACGTAAATTACATGCTGATCGGGCCTTGCTTTGATAGCCAACCAGGCGATCAGCGAATGTGGCTACTGAGGCTAACACGGTTATTGGTAATCAATAATCAGAAACGACGTCCCCCGCCCCCCCCCCCTTTCATGCATTCATGGTGGACCATCAATATGACAATATGCATTTTGCGTTTAGCTCTAGCTTCTGTCGTGCCGAAACGCTGTTCGATTTAATGTTATTAGCTTAGCGCCCTGTTCTCGCCTTCCAGGAAATATACTAGTCCAAATCCCATATAACGCTTATATTCATGAGGCTATAAAATGGAAACATATTGATGACATTTTTCTTTCATTAAGCCATTTTGAAGGGACGGTTTATGGTCTCAATTGACAATGAGAATGGACAGATAGCAATACTATAAAGTATAGATTTAGCTCTACCAACAGCCTCACGCACAATGCAAGTCTGTTTTGAAATGCTGGCCGTTTAGCGTGAGATTAGACGGCCCCCAATGGCCCCGAATGTGTTAAGCCACGAGGTGTCAGCTTGTTCCTGAAATGTAATAATCACGCCTTAAAGCTGTAGGTGTCTGGGTGGGAGTGCAAACATCCGTAAGCCAGGTTGCACCTCTGCAGACAAAAAGCTGTGATGGAGATGCAGGATTTTAATGTTCACCCACGATGCCACTGACCCACATGCGCTTCACAGCAGCTGTTACCTGAGAGCGTGTGTGAGGTCGTAGCATCCGCGAGGGCTCCGCAATTGGACTCAACCAGTGGACCGCGTATGCTGACCAATGAGCTTCCTCGATTCAGCAGCGCTGCCTTCAGAGGAGCCACGTGGTTGAACTGGACCGATGACAAGCATCCAATGAAGCCCTTTGATCCTGCTTGCATTACTTCCTCATCAACATCTCCCCTTCCTATAATGAATAAACACATACATAATGAGAAATACCATAATAATAATAATAATAATAATAATAATAATAATAATAATAATAATAATAATAATAATAATAATAATAATAATAATAATAATAATAATAATAATAATAATAATAATAATAATAATAATAATAATAATAATAATAATAATAATAATAATTCATTTAATTTATATAGCGCTTCTCAATAACCCGAAGTCGCTGACAATAGTCGGGAGCAAAAGTAAAAACAAAGAAACAAAAGCAAAGAAACAAAACAAAGAAACAAAACAAAGAAACAACAAAGAAACAAAAACAAAAGGAACATGAGACCATGGGGGGAACAGGGAAGACAGCATGATAGCACAAAAATACTGGAGACAGACATCAATCAGGTTGGAGGGGGGGGGGGGGGGGGTTATGGGTGGGGGGGGTTGAAGGCAAGGGAGAACAGGTGGGTTTTGAGGCGAGCTTTGAAGGTGGAGAGTGTAGGGGAGTCTCTGATGGACTGGGGGAGGGAGTTCCAGAGTCGGGGTGCAGTACGAGAGAAGGCCCGATCTCCAAAGTTTTTAAGCTTGGATGTCGGGACAGTGAGGGAGGCAGTGGAGGAGGACCGGAGGGAACGTGTGGGGCAGTAGGGAAGAAGGAGATCAGTCAGGTAGGGGGGGGGGGGCAGGCTGTGGAGGGCTTTGAAGGTGAGGAGTAGTGTTTTAAAGTTTATGCAGTGTTTGATCGGGAGCCAGTGGAGAGAGTGGAGGACAGGAGTGATGTGTTCGCGGGACCGGGTGTTAGTGAGGAGGCGAGCGGCTGAATTTTGGACCATTTGCAGTTTATGGAGGGAGCGGGAGATGATACCAGTGAGGAGGGAGTTGCAATAGTCCAGGCGGGAGGAGATGAAGGCGTGAATGAGGGATTCAGCAGCAGGGGGGGGGAGGCAGTGATGGATTTTTGCAATGTTGCGGAGGTGAAAGTAAGATATTTTTACGATGGAGCGGACGTGGGGATCAAATGAGAAGGTGGGGTCAAGGAGGACACCAAGGTTTTGGACTAGGGGGGAGGGGGTGATGGTGGAGTCGTTGATGGTGAGTGTGATGGGTCCGGATCTGGTGAGGGTGGTTTTGGTGCCAATAATGAGAAGTTCAGTCTTGTCACTGTTCAATTTGAGGAAGTTGTGAGTCATCCAAGTTTGGAGTTTGGTAATGCAGGATTCGATGTGACTGAGGGGTGGGCTGTGGGGGGATTGTGTACTGATGTAGATTTGGGTGTCATCAGCGTAGCAGTGGAAGTTGAGGTGGTATTTACGGATGATGTGACCAAGGGGGAGAATGTAGCAGATGAAGAGCAGGGGGCCAAGGACTGAGGAGGGGGAGGAGGTGTGGCCGGAGAGGGAGATGAATTGGTGTCTGTCTGTGAGGTAGGAGGAGAACCAGCCAAGTGCTGTGCCCTCAACACCCAGTTGGTGCAGCCTTTGGAGGAGGACGGAGTGACACACTGTGTCAAAGGCCGCACTGAGATCAAGTAGGATCAGGATGTTGAGGGCACCGGAATCAGCGGAGATGAGGAGGTCGTTGATGACTTTAACCAGTGCAGTTTCGGTGCTGTGAGCGGGACGGAAGCCAGACTGAAGGGGTTCATAGATGGTGTTGGACTGGAGATGGGAGTGGAGTTGGGAAGCAGCAATGCGTTCCAGTGTTTTGGAGAGAAAAGGAAGATTGGATATGGGGCGGTAGTTGGAGAGGTTGGATGGGTCGAGAGTGGGTTTTTTGAGGACAGGGATGACAGCGGCGAGTTTATAGGGGGAGGGGACGTGGCCTAGGGATAGTGACTGGTTGAAAAGGGTGGTGAGGTGGGGGATGAGAGCAGGGAGGCAGGCTTTGGTGAGAGTAGTGGGTAGGGGGTCAAGGGAGCAGGTAGTGGTCTTGGAGGTGGTCATGAGGTCCATGATGAAGGAGGAGTTGACTGGGGCGAAGGCAGTAAAAGGGGTGGGAGGGATGGAGTCAGGTGGGGGAAAAATTATAGTGGGGGGACGAGGGTGGGGGAATTGGCGATGCGGGCAGTCAGTGAGCTGTTGATTAGAGATATTTTATTATTGAAGAAGAGGAGAAACGAGTTGCAGTTAGGGGAGGAGAGTGAGTTATTGTCCGGGGGTTGTAGGAGTTTCTTGACAGTGGAGAAGAGGGTCCGGGGGTTGCGGTTGCTGCTGTTGATGATGGTGGAGTAGTGGGCAGATTTGGCAGCTTGGAGTGCATCATTTAAACATTTAAACATTTAAACATTTAAATAAAAACTTGGGGAACAGTTTGCAAAAAAAAACTTTTTTTTTAAACTTTAATCTGCACCTTCATTTAGAATGGGAAACATCACTTTATGCAAGGTTATACTGTTTATAGCACAGGTTCTCAAACTGTTTCATGTCAAATACCCCTGAATTGATGCATAATAGGCCATGGACTCCCATTTGATAACGTTGTGTCCCAGACAGTGACCCCCATCTGAGAAGATATTGAAAACTGGCTTACAGACTATTATCCTTTCTCTTTCCTAGGAACCTAATATTTGTAACATTAATGGATTTCTTTCTCCCTGAAATTAGTTCCAACCCTCTTTGGCTACTGCATAATAGATAACGACCTTGGCCACATGGGTATTATTTTGAAAACATCGTTTTGTCTGTATCTTTTGGCCTTTCGTTCAGACACAAACTGCGTTTTAGGGTTTTTAAAGGTACACAGTGTATTCATGTGGACGGGTGAAACCGGAGCTTATGGAAAACTCTGACATCATGATTAATGGCCCAATCCACACGTATACGGATATTTCTGAAAACATTGTATTTTCTCTGTGTTCTGGGCCTCTCGTCCATTAGAAAACGTGCCTTTGAAATAATGCGGATAATGACAGCTTGCTTGCAAAGCCAGTGCCTATAAAAAAATATTCGACAAAACAAGTTATTTCTATGGTCTCAGTCTCCAAGCAATGAACGAGTACTTGGGCCGTCTAGGGGCAGCCAGGGGCAGCCAGGGCCTCACACTTCTTCCATTATGCTTGAATGTCGGCATTTCTTATTGATTTCCGAAACTCGCTTTTTGATGAATTCAAAGGATTGACAACCGGCACTGTGTGTGTGTGTGTGTGTGTGTGTGTGTGTGTGTGTGTGTGTGTGTGTGTGTGTGTGTGTGTGTGTGTGTGTGTGTGTGTGTGTGTGTGTGTGTGTGTGTGTGTGTGTGTGTGTGTGTGTGTGTGTGTGTGTGTGTGTGTGTGTGTGTGTGTGTGTGTGTGTGTGTGTGTGTGTGTGTGTGTGTGTGTGTGTGTGTGTGTGTGTGTGTGTAGCGGGTGAGTTCAGCAGTAACATGCATGCATGTTAGTTGGGAGGACAGCTTACTGCAGTCGCCTGCATGTTAGTTAAGAGGCCAGGTTGCTGTGTGGCCTGCATGTTAGTTCTATATCCGCTCAGCGTCATCTGCACTAACCTCACTTTGTGCACAGCACTGAATAAAAATCCACAATGTACCTTTACATACCAGCATCCATCTGGCCACACCCCTATCCGCTACCTTCATAAGCAGGTGTGTGGTCACCTACTCGCCTCCTTCTTCACTTTCACCACAAGGAAGTGCCTGTTGTATACCCCACTTGACGAGGTTGTTAGCTGAAGAAAGTTGAGAGGAAAACAGAAGACGGGAAGATACGTTGACATTATATCTTTATTTTCTCTCTCACTATTTCGGACTGGGGTCCTCTGCTCGGCTTCTTAAGCGGCGGACGGAGGATCTTGGTCTGACGCCCATGATGGTCAACCTAGTGGGCCGCGACCGAGACCTGGTTTGAACCCGGGATTCTCTGGACGAGCGGATGCTTCTCTGTCCCGTGCAGGCCCCATCTTTCACATGAATGTGGAAGTACACCCTAACGAGGAAATGTGGGCATGGATCTTCGTTATCGGAAGATCCATGCTCAAGTCAGCTGCAGCCCGGATGGGAATTGTGCCGGCTCCGCTGTATGTCTGGTAAATCACAGTTGAAAACTGTGTTTGACATTTCTTTTTCTCTTCCCTCTTAGGATGGGGAGGGACTCAGGCGGCGGCCTGTCTGAAGTGTGGCTTATTATGTCGTTGTGTACAGTTCAGGTGATAGCTGCTTAGCTGGCGTGCTAGTTTGTGGCCTACTGTGTTAGCCAGTCAGCTGTTAGCTGCGGCGCTAGCTCATTGTGTTCACTAGGCTAGTAAACATTAGCTTGTTGCTATCAGTCGGACGGCTGTTAGCTTAATGCTACACTGTGGAACGTTACTGTGACTATAATATACCTTAAACACTCTGACTACGACGTCATCTTTGACAGAGGATGTTAGTCGTCCCTACACCCGGGTGCCAGTGCCAGCGAGGACTTCGTCAACATGGAGAACGGCGGCTGGGTGGCGTAGCGGACATACCCTCGTCACCAACGCAGGAGATGCTGGGTTCGACTTGGTGTCCCGTTAACCAGTGTTGCAGTCCTCTCGGCATGCACTCAGGGTGAAGGTAGGAGTCCTGACCGGACTTTAAACACTTCTTCTTTTCTTCCCTTCTAAATGTTTTGTAATAACGATGTTTCCAAAACATGTGTTGCTGCAATACATTGAGGATACGACACGTGTTATGTGTGAATTGTCTTGTCACTGGTATAGCTTCTCTCTCCATAGTAAATTGGCGTTGTTTTTTACATGTGTGAAAATGAACTGGTTAGTTGTGATGAGAACATGTGTGTTCATGTAACGTTGTAACGTGGGTGAACTCACAACTAAGAGGGTTAGTTAACCTGTGAAGCTATGCTTAGTGACATGTGATTGAGGAATGAATCTTTTTCTCAGCCTGTGATGACAATGAACAGCATGTTCACATATTAACAGGGGTACCTGTTCAACTTGGTCGTATCAAGGGTAAGATAGGAGGGGTGACCCCCCGGTTTCCCTGGGGCTCCCCCCCCCCTCTCAGACATGTTGGTTACGATATATTGTCTCACTGTGTTTGTGGGGATATGATGTAACCCTCAGCTTAAGTTGCTGGGGTTGTGCTTCCGCTTGAGAAACAATTTTTTCCTAAATAAAAGGTTGTTTGGTCACTTATCATGTGTGCTTAGCAAGGTCTGTGGCCATTACATAATCGAGGACTTGTGTCTTCTCTCGTTATGAAAAACGGCGTTCCTCTGTAGTAAGAGTGTACTTTTGCCATTTTTTGTTGTGATGAAGGGTTGTGTGTGTCGTTGTGATCTACAACTGAGTTAGGTTTGGCCCACAGAAGCACATGTGTAAGTCTGGACCGGGGCTCTTAAAGGGGCCCTCTCTGTTCGGTGTTTTTCCTTAGTAAAACTCAGATAACAGGTTAGCACATGAGCTATGTGAAGCTGTTAGATGCTTCATGTAGCATGCTATGACTGTGTCATGCTCTACTTTGTCATTACATCGTATCAGGGGTGAGGGGTCGTAAAGGGGTGAACTGGTAATCCTTTCCTCCCCTTTTCTGATTGGTCAGGGGTTAAAACCCCCTGTCCTTCAAGGTTCCTGTCACGTTGCTGTTCGGCACGTTACAGGGTGGGGGGGGGGGGTGTGTTTCCTGGTCCCACGGCCTGAAAAATTGGGCGTGTGCACCGCGGAAATGTCCCCGCCATAGAGTACGTCACTGAGCGCGTCTCTATTGGTACGACTTCCGTGAGTTGTTCAGGTCCATGTTATGGATCTGTTTCAGGGAGTTGTCAGAGCTCCTCCTCACGAAGCTCCTCCTCAGGGAGAAGTGCCTTCTGTGAGTTCGGACTCTCCTTCCCAGTGAGGGAGCCTCCTCAGAGTTTCAGAGCCTCCTCCTCAGATTGTCAAGGTGAGTAGAACTTCAAAAAGGAGTTCAGCTCTATTGTGTGTGTATTCGATTCAATTCGATTATTTGAGTGTGTATTGGTTCAGTGCCTCCTCATCGGAGAGCCCTAACCCAAGTGTTACATAGCTCAATGTTGCAATATTTCTTTTCAATCTATACAGCTCGCGTGGGAAGTCTCTCTGGGGGTTCCCGGTCCTCTCCTTTTTGGAGTAGGTAGACGGGGTATTGTTTAGGGTTTACCTGACTACTCGCCTTATAGGTCTGTTGAGTCATGGGTTTCCCCCTGTCATAGGGGTACGTCGATCACCATCCCCTCTTATGAAGTGTGGTTGACAGGGTGGTGTTTCCCTCAGCCGCGTCGCATGGGACCCATGTCCGTATTATTTTTTCTTTTTCTGGAAAATGTAAAATAAAAAAAAGCTTCTTGTCGTTCCCCAGGCGGCTTGGAGGAACGGTATCTGGTGTCTTGTTAGACTATCCATTGATGTGTTTTGGGTCTCGACGTGTACATAGTGCTGGCTCTGGGTGTTTCTGATAGGAATCACGCATGAGGCTGGTGCGCCTTGGTTGCTTGTTATTAAAACAGCGTTTTTATAGTGCAACTGGGATGGAGTTTGTCTCTTCCGAGCGCCAGTTTACTAGTGTTGTGAAGGATCAGATTAAACCGAATATATATATTTATTTATATATATATATTTAAATAGTATTTGTATATCGTTTGATATCCCCTGTATATTCCTTGTACAATATGCACTGAATATCCCTTTAGTCTACTAAACAGCCCATAATAGTTTCATTCTACCATTGGACGAGAACCTGGCGCCAGCAGCCATACCCCTAGGTCCAAGTTCAATCGTGCCGCCCAACATGTCGTGGCAAGCCCGGTACCAGCGTAGGAATACGTCTGGCGAAATACGAATGGTACTATTTGTTCACAGCGCATATATATATGGCGCAAGTAAAGTAGAACTTTCTTTTAGTCCAGTTCTTTACCCTCCAACAGAGTAACAGACGCGAAGCCTCACCCACGACGCACGTGTGGTGCAGTAAGGCCTACTTGGCCTCAGAATAGGCATTGAGATATCGTGTGGATTGATAGTTGAATAGTCATAGTTTGGCACTATACCGTCGAGTTGGACGTATTCTATTAAGCTAATAATAGTCTATTTATGTATGGTGCATCGTGTCGGTTAGAGTTGTAAAGTTATCAGTACCCCCATCGTTCCTGACGTTATCTGGACGCTTAACCAGGCTGGGCAGACCACTAGTGGTGCTTGCATCCGAGGAGCTCCGGGCCAGGGCGACTGGACCTGTATATTGGATTACTCTACCCGGACGACGGCGAGCCTTCCACGGCTTGGATTATGCTTTGGGTGCTTTGATTATTCCATGGATAACGGCCAACACTGCGGAGTGTTGGAACTACCCTCCGGAGAGGACTCCAGGTGAGACGGCGCTCTACCCCAGTGAGGTCGCCTCACGTCTCTCCGTTGTGGACTGGCAGCTACCGTCCACCAGAGGGTCCGGCTGTATTCGTCTGCGGACCGAGGTTCTGTGGGCACCGTGTTCAAGACTTTGAATTCTCCCAAGAAATCGTCGGCCAGATGGGATACCGCCAGCGGCTTCTCTAACCCCCCCCTCCTACTGTCTTACAACCAGCGGGACCCCCCCCCCCCCCTTAGTGTATCCAGCTATAATCATTTAAGTACCATCGCTATAGTTTCCTAAATATCCAGGTTGTATACTTACTCCCTGCGTAACCAGAGATTGGACATTCAATGTTGATTTACCTACGAATACTCATTTGCCATACAAGTGCATTTCAAATCATAAGTGTAAACAAGTGAACGTTGTATATACCTTTTGCTATATTAAATATTCGATTTGTACATTTGTGTGGACTTCGTTTCATCAGGTGGGAAAGTGTTCATCATATTTATATCATGTACTGGATGGCCAGAAGTTAAAGTACAAGAGGTAGTGGTATTAAATACCATATCTAACAATACAGTCAGGGAATTGTACCCCTCAGTTACAATTGGTCCTTCGAACCGGATGGTAACTAGTGTAATATTAATATAGTGTTATTAATATTGAAATGGCCTATGATGAACACTCCACGAAACGGTCCTCCTAACCTAGAACACCCGCGGCGCAGACGACAGCCACCTCAGTACTTAGAGGATTACACTGTCAGTCAACTACCTAGCCTTCGACAAACGGTAAACGCGGTAAAAGTAGAAAGTAAAATTATGTCTGACCTTAACGACCAGGTTTCCCCGACCACAGAGGCCCTAGTAGGTTCTAATGTAACTGACCAAGCTCACGGTGGGGACCAGGAGGGAGCTGACATGCCTTTACCCCCCGCCACTACCGAAGAAGTAGTCCCCGACCAGCCCCGGGAGGAAGACAACCCTACAGAGAGAGAACTCTGCACGGAAGAAGAGGAGGAGAGCGCCGAGGAAATAGAGCTCCAGGACTCCCCAACGAGTACCCCCAGGAGCGGCTCACGCAGGAGCGGCTCACCTCCACAACCGCCTTCCCCCAGCTAAGCGGAAAGGATGCTACAACAGGCGTTCCTCGTCAGCCTGACAGCCTCTACCGAACGCGATCGACTTCAGGGTGAACGCGATCGTCTCCATGCACAGGCGCTTAGCGAGCGCGAACAACTCCAAGCACAGGCGCTCAGCGAGCGCGAACAACTCCAAGCGCAACAACGGAGCGAAGAAGAGCGACAACTCCAAGCGCAACAACGGAGCGAAGAAGAGCGCACACGCCTGGAGATGAGACGCCTTCAGACGGAAGAGAATATGGCAAGAGACCGGGCCGACGCCCAGCGCGCCGCTGCCGGTGCCCAAAGAGAAGCAGATCTCACCAAGCGCGAAGTCGAGCGCGACAAGTTACAAGCGCAGCTAATGGAGCAGCTGATCCGCAAGGCAACACCCTCTCCCTCCGCCAGGGGTTCAAGGAACTCGTCGAGACAACAGTCAAGGGCAGCGTCTCCTCACCGAGCAAGCAACCCTGAACTTGACCAACAGACCGAGCCTATACCCCCCGCAGACCCCCTTCCCAGACCGGTCCAAGCGAGACCCAGCTACAAGGAAGGAGCGGCATACACTGCGGAGAAGCTAAATAAACGATTACAGGATCTGGAAGATCTGATAGAGGAAGAAGAGGGAGAGGAGGAGAACCAAGCCCGACGACAGCACAGTACTCCACCGGACCAGGAGGTCCAGTACAGCCCAGGCTATACCCCCGCGGCGCTGCGCTACAGACCCCCGACTCTATTCACGGGTGAGCACGACGCACGACCAGCCCCGAGGAATAGCACCTGGACCAGCGGGCCATGGTACCCTGTCAGTACCAGCCCACAGAGAGGCGCAAGAGGGGACTCGCCTAGGAGGTCTCTCCCCCAACGCTCGCCGATGTATCAGCCATCCACGGCGTCATACATTGCCACGCCGTCATTTCCCGACTTCGCCTATGAGAGTCGAGCACAGTACACGGAGCTCCGGATGTGCTTAGAGACAATGATGGTGGATATCGCTGATGAACGCCACAAGTATGCAATATTACTGAAGCACCTGAAAGTACCGTGAGCGCACAATATAGCGCTAGCCTATGCCACCTCTTCGACCCCATACACAGCGGCCCTGGCAGCGCTGGACCAGAGATATGGACGTATATGGGATTACGTAATCCAAGAGATAAGGCATATTGATCGCCTACCCCCAGCCACAGACAATCGCTCACTAGACGACCTGTCAATCAAAGTGCAGTCCCTGGTAGGGATGCTGGGAGCGCAACGGGAAAAGGGCATGCATGAGCTATACGCCAACTCTAACGTCGAGAGGATTTTGGAGAAGCTGCCACCCGCAAGACAAGAGCGTTTTAGGCGGCCCCGAACCATCCCTCCTTGATCTAGCCGACTTCCTGGCGAGAGAAGTCAGCAGCTTACGACTGGATACATTCGGGCGGAGCACGCCAAGCTCCAGAGAGGGACCCAAGAGAATAAATGATGGAAGAAGATCGGTGACTGTCATGCACCAATCAGAGTCAGTACCGAGCAGTAAGAGTCACAGCACCCCCTCGAGAAACGAGAAGTGGAAGATAGCGTGTCCCTACTGTGAGAAAGAACACTGGCTGTCACAATGTGACCTATTCACAAAGATGAATGCAGAAGAAGTGAGTCAATGGATAAAGTCCAACAGGCGCTGTTACCGATGTGCGCGACCACACATGGCAGCCGAATGCCGCCTAAAGAAAAGGTGCAGTCGGTGCGACGGAGCCCATCTAGATATACTACACGAAAGTAACAGAAGACGGCCTCCACCTGCACCATCGAGCGGCACCAAGGCAAGTGTCATGTACATTGACCCCGCCAGCAGCAGCGGCGCCCAAGTGCTCTTAAAGGTAGTCCGTGTGACATTGAGCTACCAAGATAAAGTCATGGACACTTACGCCGTCCTTGATGACGGGTCAGAGAAGACCCTTCTGCTTGCGTCCGCTGCGGCCCAGCTGGGACTGCGGGGGAGCAAGAACGAAATGACGATTCGGACAATAAGAAGAGATTTAAAGACGATAAAGGGCGAGAATGTCTCCTTCACTATCGCAGCAAACGGGCAGCCAGAGCGACGGTATAAGATTACAAATGCTTTCACCAGCCAAGAAATAGGACTATCGCAGTACACCTACCCTATCGCCAAGTTGATGGATAAATATGTGCACCTGCGACAACTACCTATCCCGCTCATAGACGGCGCTACCCCGACCCTGCTGATAGGCTCCGACCATGCAGAACTCATAGTCCCGATTGACCGGGTCCATACAGGACCCCGAGGCTGTCCTGCAGCAGTCGAGACCCGCCTAGGGTGGACCCTACAAGGCCCCCTCGCTAAATTTCTCAACCGAACAGCAGCCACTAGCTGCCTCCACTCCAGAACGACAGAAGAAGACACCACTCTCCTGCAGCATGTCGAGAGGCTATGGACACTAGAGACAATGCCCTTTAAGAACGAAAAGAAAGATATTCGTTCTAAAGAAGACATTTACGCCATCAACCTACTCGAGCAGGGGACAAAGAGAGTCACAGTCGGCGGAGTGATGAGATACGCAACTCCACTCCTGAGGCGAGAGGGAATGCCCACCTTTCACGCAAAGAAAGACGCCACGGAGCGCTATCTATTGAACACGGAGCGGCGCCTAGCCAAAGACCCCGCTCAAGAGAGTGTGTACCGCGCTGAGATTGAGAAGCTAATCACAGCGGGACACGTAACAAAGATTGACATTAAAGAGGCCGATCAGACGACCGAATCATGGTACGTGCCGCATCACAAGGTCCATCACAACGGCAAGGATCGCATTGTGTTTAACTGCAGCTACCAGATCGGATCCCAAAATCTGAATAAAGAGCTCTTGCCCGGCCCCACACTCGGCCCCTCCCTACTAGGCGTGCTACTGCGCTTCCGCCAGGACAAGGTGGCTATCAGCGGGGATATCAAAGGGATGTTCTTGCAGGTGAGACTAGTAGAGGAGGACAAGCCCCTGCTGCGGTTCCTATGGAGAGAGAGGATCGGAGATGAGAACCCAGCCATCTACCAGTGGGAAGTACTCCCCTTCAGAACCACATGCAGCCCGTGCTGTGCTACATTTGCACTACAGAAACACGTCGCAGAGGACCCAACAGCAGATGAAGAGGTCCAACACAGTGTGAAGAACAGTTTCTACGTGGACAACTGTTTACAAAGCGTTTCGACTCAACAAGAAGCCGAGGCTCTCCTAATCAAGCTACGCGCCTCCCTGATCAAAGGCGGCTTTGATCTCAGGCAGTGGGCCAGCAGTGACCCGCACGTATTGCGCAGCCTCTCCCCCGCGGACAAGGCTGCCAGCAGCGAGACCTGGATGGCGACCATCCCAGGAGAAGCCCAAGAAATGACACTAGGACTAGTCTGGCGCTTCAAAACAGACTCGCTCCACTATAGACACAAACCCTTGGCTCCAGAGCAGGGAAGGTCGACGGCGATACCGACCACCAGACGGAGTGTGTACAGAACACTCGCCAGACAATATGACCCGTTGGGATGTATTCTACCTTACACCACCAGGGCAAAGATGATTGTACGAGCACTATGGGACAAGGACCAGGGCTGGGACGACCCAATACCCGCACACCTTGCCTCAACATGGAGAGAGTGGGAGATGGAACTCCGCTCACTCCCAGGCGTCAACATACGCCGCAGCTACTTCCCATCCACAGTGAGGCCAGAGACATGCGAGATTGATCTACACGTCTTCAGCGACGCCTCCGAAGTAGCCTATGGATCGGTGGCCTACTTGCGTGCCCAAGAGAAGGGAGGAAAGATACACACTGCTTTCACCCTGGCCCGCTCAAGAATAGCCCCACGTAAGCAACAATCTATCCCACGTCTAGAGCTCTGCGCAGCCCTAGCAGGAGCGCATCTAGCCACGTTAATCCAACGTGAACTCACCATTCCGGTGCACGGAACAATCTTGTGGTCAGATTCCACAACAGTACTCACATGGATCAAGTCTGATTCATGCAGATACAAAGTCTTCGTGGGAGTCAGAGTCACCGAGATTCAAGAGTTAACAGAAGCAGCGAGCTGGCGGTATGTGGACACCAAACACAACCCAGCTGACGTCATCACCCGGGGAATGTCTCTGGATGACCTCACCCGTCGCAACATCTACAGTGACGGACCAGAATTCCTCAAGCTCCCGGAAGCAGAGTGGCCTACGCCCACCCCACGGGAAGCAAGTAACGAGGAGGCTGAGAACAAGAAACCTATGTTCTGTGGACTGAGCACAGTCGCCTCCACAGACCCCAACATAGATGACTGCATTACCCTAGAGAGTGCGCAGCAGAGGACATTCCTGTGGCACCACCCAGAGATTCAGTCCACCACTGACATGTCAGCAGCTGACTACGAAGAAGCAGAACTTCTTCTACTACAACGAGCCCAGAGAGACTCGTTCCCCGATGAGCTAGACTGTCTACAGGGAGGAAAGCCCGTCCCATCAGACAGCAGACTGCTCCACCTGGCACCCGAGAGTGACGCCCATAATCTCATCAGAGTGGGTGGTCGCCTGCGGAGAGCCCCCGATCTACCGGATGACATTAAGTACCCGATAGTCTTGAACAGCCGACACAAGGTCACAGAGCTGATCATAAAGAAATACGACGAGGATGTACACCACGCAGGAGCAGAGAGAGTCTTCGCGGAGATCAGACGTCGTTATTGGATACTGCAAGGGAGAGAAGCAGTGCGGCGCTTCCAGCGAACCTGTCTAGACTGCCGTAAGTGGCGCGCGCAGCCCAGCATACCACGGATGGCTGACATACCTCCCTGTCGCCTCCGACTCGGCGACAAGCCATTCCACTCCACAGGCATGGACTGCTTTGGCCCGTTGTATATAAAGAGAGGAAGAGGAACCGAGAAGCGGTGGGGTATTGTATTCAAATGCATGACCACCAGAGCGATACATATCGAGCTCCTTCCGACCATGAGCACAGACTCATTCCTTATGGCCTTCCGAAGATTCACATCACGGAAAGGAAAACCGTCTACATTGTTGTCTGATCACGGGACAAACTTCAAAGGCGGAGAAAGAGAGCTGAGAGAGAGCTTCCAAGCTATGGGCCCAGAACTTAAGACCCACCTCGCTCCATCCCAGATTGACTTCCAGTTTAATCCCCCGAACGCACCTCACTTCGGTGGAACCGGGGAACGAGAAGTACGTTCTATAAAGACAGCCCTGTACGCCGTGCTTGGGGCCCAGACTGTGGCGGAAGAAGTCCTAATGACAGTCCTCACGGAGATCGAGGGAGTATTGAACTCAAAGCCCCTCGGTTACGTCTCCAGTGATGTAGCAGATGTCGACCCAGTCACCCCCAACACACTCTTAATGGGGCGGCTGGACCCCGCGCTACCCCAGACAATGTACAGGCCTGAAGAAGCGAACGGCCGAAGAATGTGGAGGTACAGTCAAGTACTAGCTGACAAGTTTTGGAGCAGCTTCCTACTCCACTACCTACCGTCTCTACAGACCCGCCAGAAGTGGGTAAAAGAGAGAGACAATTTGACAGAAGGAACAGTCGTCATGATTAGCGACCAGTCACTACCCAGAGCTATGTGGCCGGCTGGCCGCGTAAGCAAAGTGATCACCGGTGCCGATGGCAAGGTCCGAGCAGCTGAAGTACTCGTCCAAGGGCGCACTTACACACGACCCGTGGCGAGGCTAATAGAACTGCCCCGACTCCCAGATACTATCGATGATGACCATGACCCCATGACTTTGTGAGTTGACTGACCCTTACAGCGGACCTTGAGTGGTAGACAGTGCGGTTAATCTGTCTCTGCTTAGCTAATTAGGTGGGACTAATTAGGGGGCGGCTGTTGTGAAGGATCAGATTAAACCGAATATATATATTTATTTATATATATATATTTAAATAGTATTTGTATATCGTTTGATATCCCCTGTATATTCCTTGTACAATATGCACTGAATATCCCTTTAGTCTACTAAACAGCCCATAATAGTTTCATTCTACCATTGGACGAGAACCTGGCGCCAGCAGCCATACCCCTAGGTCCAAGTTCAATCGTGCCGCCCAACATGTCGTGGCAAGCCCGGTACCAGCGTAGGAATACGTCTGGCGAAATACGAATGGTACTATTTGTTCACAGCGCATATATATATGGCGCAAGTAAAGTAGAACTTTCTTTTATTCCAGTTCTTTACCCTCCAACAGAGTAACAGACGCGAAGCCTCACCCACGAGGCACGTGTGGTGCAGTAAGGCCTACTTGGCCTCAGAATAGGCATTGAGATATCGTGTGGATTGATAGTTGAATAGTCATAGTTTGGCACTATACCGTCGAGTTGGACGTATTCTATTAAGCTAATAATAGTCTATTTATGTATGGTGCATCGTGTCGGTTAGAGTTGTAAAGTTATCAGTACCCCCATCGTTCCTGACGTTATCTGGACGCTTAACCAGGCTGGGCAGACCACTAGTGGTGCTTGCATCCGAGGAGCTCCGGGCCAGGGCGACTGGACCTGTATATTGGATTACTCTTCCCGGACGACGGCGAGCCTTCCACGGCTTGGATTATGCTTTGGGTGCTTTGATTATTCCATGGATAACGGCCAACACTGCGGAGTGTTGGAACTACCCCCCGGAGAGGACTCCAGGTGAGACGGCGCTCTACCCCAGTGAGGTCGCCTCACGTCTCTCCGTTGTGGACCGGCAGCTACCGTCCACCAGAGGGTCCGGCTGTATTCGTCTGCGGACCGAGGTTCTGTGGGCACCGTGTTCAAGACTTTGAATTCTCCCAAGAAATCGTCGCCCAGATGGGATACCGCCAGCGGCTTCTCTAACCCCCCCCTCCTACTGTCTTACAACCAGCGGGACCCCCCCCCCCCTTAGTGTATCCAGCTATAATCATTTAAGTACCATCGCTATAGTTTCCTAAATATCCAGGTTGTATACTTACTCCCTGCGTAACCAGAGATTGGACATTCAATGTTGATTTACCTACGAATACTCATTTGCCATACAAGTGCATTTCAAATCATAAGTGTAAACAAGTGAACGTTGTATATACCTTTTGCTATATTAAATATTCGATTTGTACATTTGTGTGGACTTCGTTTCATCAGGTGGGAAAGTGTTCATCATATTTATATCATGTACTGGATGGCCAGAAGTTAAAGTACAAGAGGTAGTGGTATTAAATACCATATCTAACAATACAGTCAGGGAATTGTACCCCTCAGTTACAACTAGGTTTGTCTCTACGAATTCTCGTTCATATCTGGGGGATGTTAACGGAATAGATCAGAACATAGGTAGAGGGGTCTCACGCCCTTGGGGTGGGCCACTGAGCGCGGTACAAATGGGACCGTCTGGGTGGCGCCCTCTTTTCATGTTTTAGATCGACACGCATACCTACCCCCTCTCCTGGAGTGGGGATGTCGGCGTGGTTAGGGCACGGGACTGCTTCTGGTCACGCTGGTCCAGGTCAGTTAAACCGTTGTCCGCCGGGGACGCAGATCTGCTGTTCTGGTACCCTGAGGGACTTGTGCTTTTTTCGGGGGAAAAATGCCGGGTCGGCCCGGGTGTCACAGGGTTGGGCGTTATGGAGACCCTTTGTTGGGTACAGGTTGTACCTGGCACTATCATGAAAGGGCTGGTTCTCCTTTCTTTTCGCTCCTCTCTCACGCATGGCAAAGAGGGGGCTGTTGGGGTGGTCTTCTGGACCTCCTCTGGTGACCCTGTGTGCTTCCCGGGCCGCCGGGCCTGGTCCGAAGTAATGTTTCGTTGACCCGTAGGCCTGGAATAACCCTTTTTGAAAACTGAAACACTTGTACTGCGGGTGTTTTGGAGTTTTTTCTTGGGGGTTATAGGAACAACCACTGCATGTGGTACCAAGAGGGTGGTTGATTCCCTGGTGTGTTGGAGCAGAGTCAACTCCCGGATTACCCGGTTAAGTGTGCCCCTGCACGTTCATGACGTCTGCCAATCGTGTCAGCCTTCTCTGCCTCGACCCCTCTGGGTTGGTTTTTTTTGATGGAGGCTTTGTCATGGTGCGCAACAATGCCAGCATACGCCCCTTCCGCCGGGGTGCTGTTTTCAGTTGACCCCTTTGGCGCCTGTCTCGTCCACAGTGCTCCAGGCTCGGGTCTAAAGCCTGCTGCCTGGTTTAAGGGATCGACCCCTCTGGGATCGTCTCCCCGGTGCGCTTCCTGCTTCCGCTATAGTTTAGCCTTTTGAGTGCTTCAAGTTACGGCCATGCTGACTGCCTGTGTTGCAGGGTCAGTGTGCCAGGTGGCGTACTAGTGGGGGGAAGGGCCCGCTCTTGGAGGGGCCCTGTCCGAATACGCTGGCGATGTTGGGGGCGGTGTCACTAAGTGACCGCCTGGTGAGGTCTTGATGCTTTGGCGTCATTGACCTCTCCGGGCCCCCTTTTTCCAGGGGATCCAGTCCCTTCAGTGGGTCTGGGTCTTCCTTCGCGCTCAGCTGCTACGGCCTTGCCACGGGGTTGAGTTTGCTCTTGACCCCGTGATTTTGGGGGCGGTACCAAGGGTTGTTCCTTCCGTTCGTTCCCTGGTGGCATGCGGGTTGTGCGTGTGCGTAGTCGTGGGATAAAGCCACGTCTGGTCACCCTGTGCGTTGAGTTGCTCGAGTTTCTCTTCGCATGGTCGGATCCGTCTCCCTCCCGTCCTCCAATAGGGAGGGTATCCTCCATTAGGGAGGGTCGGGGGGCTCGGTCCTCTCCGGTCTGATGGTTGTGGGGGGCCTCAGCGGGGTACATTTGTCGAGCTTCTGGCTACCGCTCAGCTCCTGTAGTGCAGATGACGCTGAGCGGAGCCAGTATGATATAGAACGTAAGGTTATGTATATAACCAAGTTCTATGAATACTGGTGACGCTCAGCGTCAGGACGCCACTGCGGCCCTTGACCTCGCCTTGTGGTGAAAGTTTGGGAAAAAGGCGAGTAGGTGACCACACACCTGCTTATGAAGGTAGCGGATAGGGGTGTGGCCAGACGGATGCTGGTATGTAAAGGTACATTGTGGATTTTTATTCAGTGCTGTGCACGAAGTGAGGTTAGTGCAGATGACGCTGAGCGTCACCAGTATTCATAGAACTTGGTTATATACATAACCTTACGTTAGGAGGACAGGTTGCTGTGTGGCCTGCATGTAGTTAGGAGGACAGGTTGTTGTGTGGCCTGCATGTTAGTTAAGAGGACAGGTTGCTGTGTGGCCTGCATGTTAGTTAAGAGGACAGGTTGCTGTGTGGCCTGCATGTTAGTTAAGAGGAGGACAGGTTGCTGTGTGACCTGCATGTTAGTTAGGAGGACAGGTTGCTGTGTGGCCTGCATGTTAGTTAAGAGGACAGGTTGCTGTGTGGCCTGCATTCTAGTTAAGAGGACAGGTTGCTGTGTGGCCTGCATGTTAGTTAAGAGGACATGTTGCTGTGTGGCCTGCATGTTAGTTAAGAGGACAGGTTGCTGTGTGGCCTGCATGTTAGTTAAGAGGAGGACAGGTTGCTGTGTGGCCTGCATGTTAGTTAAGAGGAGGACAGGTTGCTGTGTGGCCTGCATGTTAGTTAAGAGGAGGACAGGTTGCTGTGTGGCCTGTATGTTAGTTAAGAGGAGGGCAGGTTGCTGTGTGGCCTGCATGTTAGTTAAGAGGAGGACAGGTTGCTGTGTGGCCTGCATGTTAGTTAAGAGGAGGACAGGTTGCTGTGTGGCCTGCATGTTAGTTAAGAGGATGACAGGTTGCTGTGTGGCCTGCATGTTAGTTAAATGGGAACTATCTTATAAATGGCCTTTTTGAGTGTTTAGCATTGTTTCCTAGCTATGTGAACTTCCAATTCTCCTCTCACAATATTCACCCTCACTGAACTGAGTCATCTGAAAATGTGCTGATTTGTGATGTCAGAGAGACACAGCTGCATGATAATGTGGCTGTGTGGCATCAGGTACATGATGAGCTGCACACAGTGGTTGGAGCCCAGGCTCAAAACGGCTTAAGATCTTGAGGTAGAAAAAATATGTTTTTGAGTACTTGATTAGAAATACAAAACAATGAATACAAAATTTGATAAAATTACAGAGGTGTTCCATAGACTCACAGGAATTGTGTAAAAGTGCCCAAATAGTGAAAGAAATAGTAAAATAGTTCCCCTTTAAGAGGACAGGTTGCTGTGTGGCCTGCATGTTAGTTAAGAGGAGGACAGGTTGCTGTGTGGCCTGCATGTTAGTTAAGAGGACAGGTTGCTGTGTGGCCTGCATTTTAGTTAAGAGGAGGACAGGTTGCTGTGTGGCCTGCATGTTAGTTCTGTTTCATGCTAGCTGCCGCTCAGCGTCATATTGCATATATCTCGCTTCAGCGTATATACACTGAATAAATTTCAAAATGTACCTTTACATGCCAGCATTCATCTGGCCACACCCCCATCCGCTTACCTACATAAGCAGGGGTGGTGCCACACACTCATCTCCTTCTCAAATTTCATCCACAAGCTACGTGCTGCTCACATGCCACTTGACGTGGAGAAAAATATTTACTCTGAGGAAAGGAAGAACAAGGAGATACGTTGACATCATATCTTTATTTTCTCTCTCACAATTTTTTCGAGAAAATACGGCGATATTGTCTTCGTCACTGGAGTGTCTGGAAGATGATGATCATTCTAAAACCTCCACCGGTTTTTCGTATTAGGGGCTTGCGTCGCTAATATACTCCCCAAACTGCAGTCCTCCTTTGCTGCGCCTGGATGGGTTCGACCCTCCTGCTATGCAGCTGGACTGTGGAAGTCTGTTGTGAGGGACTTTTGGTTTTCAAGCCTGGGTGAGTAATGTTTGTTTGCGAGCACCACTTGTCTGTTAGTGCTATGGGGGCTAGCTGACAATGTTTACGAAAACCGGCCCCAGATTAGGGTCCTCTGTTCAGCCTCTTAGGCGACGGCGGAGGATCTTGGTTTGAAGCCCATTATAGTCAACTAGTGGGCCACGACCAGGAACTGGTGATCCCAGGATTCTCTGGACGAGTGGATGCTTCTCTGTCATCATGTAGGCCCCATCTTTCATATACAAATGAGAGTATACCCTAATGAGGAAATGTGGGCATGGATGTTCGTTATCGGAAGATCCATGTTCAAGTCGGCTGCAACCCAGATGGGACTTGTGCTGGCTCCGCCGGATGTCTGGTAAAATCACTGTTGTAAACTGTGTTGACATCTCTTTTTCTCTTCTCTCTTAAAGGTGAGGAGGGTTTCAGACGGCGGCCTGTCGGAAGTGTGGGTTGTTATATCGTTTGTGTACAAGTTCAGGTGATAGCTGCTTAGCTTGCGTGCTAGTTGTGGCCTACCTGTTAGCCGCGCAGCTGTTAGCTGCAGCGTTAGCTCGCTGTGTTTACCAGGCTGGTATACGTTAGCTTGTGGCTATCAGCCGATCGGCTGTTAGCTTAATGCTACTCTGTTGAACGTTCTGAGACTATAACATGCTTTAAACACTCTGACTACGACGTCATCTTTGACAGAGGATGTTAGTCGAACCTACCGGGAGCCCGGCCGGCGAGGACTGCGTCAACAAGGAGAACCGTAGCGGCGGGGTGGAGCAGCGACGCTGCCCGTGTCGTCAACACAGGATGCTGTGTTTACTATCGGTGCCCTGTTAGCAGACTGCAGTTCGCTTGGTCTGCGCTCACGGTAGGAAAGGTCCTGACCAGACCTTAAAACGCGTCTTCTTCCTTCCCTTCTAATGTTTTGTAATAACGATGTTTTCCAAAACGGGTGTTGCTGCAATACATTTAGGATACGACGCGAGTTGTGTGTGAATTGTCTTGTCACTGGTATTAGCTTCTCCATGCAAATCGGGTTGTTTGTTACAGATGTAAAAATTATCTGGTTTGTTGTGTTGAGAAACATCATGTGTGTTCATGTACCGTGTACTCACAACTAAGGGGGTTAAATTAACCTATAAAGCTATGCTTAGTGACATATGAGTGAAGAATGAATTATTTCTCAGCCTGTAATGACAATGAACAGTGTGTTCACATATTAACAGGTTTACCTGTTCAACTGGCCGTATTAAGGGTAAGGTAGGAGGGGTGTTCCCCCCGGTTCCCTGGGGACTTCCCCACCCTCCTCTCAGACATGTTGTTTACAATATATTGTGTCACTGTGTTGTGTGATACGATGTAACCCTTAGCTTGGTTGCTGGGGTTGTGCTAAAACCGCTTGAGAAACTATATTTTCCTAAAGATTGTTTGGTCACTTTTCGTGTGTGCTTAGCAAGGCCTGTGGCCGATACTAATCGAGAATTGTGTATTCTCTCATTATGAAAAACGGCGTTCCTCTGTAGAGTGTATTTGCCCATTTTTGTGGTGATAAAGGGTTGTGTGTGTCTTGTGATCTACAACTGGGTTAGGTTGGCCACAGAAGCACATGTGTAAGTCTGGTACCGGGGCTCTTAAGGGGGCCCTCTCTGTTCTGTGTTTTTTCCTTAGTAAAAATCAGATAGCAGGTTAGCACATGAGCTGTGTGAAGCTGTTAGACACTTCATGTAGCTGACTGTGACTGTGTCATGCTCTTTTTTGTCATTACATCGTATCATGGGTGTGGGGTCGTAAAGGGGTGAACTGGTAATCCTTTCCTCCCCTTTTGATGGGCAGGGGTTACAACCTCCTGTCCTTCAAGGTTCCTGTCACGTTGCTGTTCGGCACGTTACAGGGTAAGAGGGGGGGGGGTTTCCTGGTCCCATGCCCTGGAAAATTTGGCGTGTGCACAGCAGAAATTCCCCCACCATAGAGTACGTCACTGTGCGCGTCTCTGTTGGTAAGACTTCCGTGAGCTGTTCAGGTCCATATGATGGATCTGTTTCAGGGAGTGGTCAGGGCTCCTCCTCACGAAGCTCCTACTCTAGCCTTCTGTGAGTTAGGACTCTCCTTCCCTGTGAGGGAGCCTCCTCAGAGTTCAGAGCCTCCTCCTCAGATTGTCAAGGTGAGTAGAACTTCAAAAAGGAGTCCTGCTCTATTGTGTGTGTATTCGATTCAATTCGATTATTGAGTGTGTATTGGTTCAGTGCCTCCTCCTCGGAGAGCCCTAACCCGAAATTTTACATGGCTCAATGTTGCAATATATTCTTTTCAATCTATACAGCTCGCGTGGGAAGTCTCTCTGGGGATTTCCGTCTCCTCCCTATGGGAGGGTGGTGGGATGTAAAAATGTAAAAAAAAATTACCCCCAGCGGCATCACGAGGGATTCATGTCAGTCTGTGTTCTTTCTTTTTTGAATAAAAAGAGGAAGGTACATGAAGCACGACGGCTCCGCGTCGTTCTCCCAGGCGACTTGGAGGAACAATGTTTGGTGTCTTGCTAGACTATCCATTGATGTGTTTGGGTCTCGACGCATACATAGTGCTGGCTCAGGTGTGTTTCTGTGACAGAATCACACAGGGGCTAAGTGCACCTTGGTTGCTTTTTAAAACAGCGTTTTTATAGGGCAACTGGGATGGAGTTTTGTCTCTTCCGAGCGCCAGTTTACTAGGTTGTCTCGATGAATTCTCGTTCATATCTGGGGGATGTTAACGGAATAGGTCTGAACATAGGTAGAGGGGTCTCACGCCCTTGGGGTGGGCCACTGAGCACGGTCTAAATGGGGACCGTCTGGGTGGCGCCCTATTTTCATGTTTTAGATCGACACGGATACCTACCCCCTCTCCTGGAGTGGGCATGTCGGCGTGGTTAGGACACAGGACTGGTCTGGTCACGCTGGTCCAGGTCAGTTAACCCTTAGAAGTCTAACCTAAATAGCTCCTCCTCCTGAGAATTTCCCCCTTTTTTTTTGTTACATAATATAAAATGACAGATTCATACCTTCAAAATAAGCCATCAATTGTCAAATTTGAGACGATAGTTTTCAATCAATGTCCTATCAAACATTCTGGTAAAATCCTAACACCTTTTCAATATAGGACTTGAAGTAGAATCAAGTTCATTCAGCTATCTGATGAGAGAACTACACTCCCAGAATTCAATGTGATCATTGTCACTAGAACCATTTCACACCTGAGCAAAGGCCCAGTCATTCCTTTGTTATTCCAGTGAATGGACCCAGCAGGAGGCCTAGCCTGTGTGTGTGTGTGTGTTTCTGTGTGTGTGTGTGTCTGTGTCTGTATCTACAGTACTGTACCATATAAAAAAAAAATAAGCAAACTAGACTAGATGTAAATGTAATGTGTAAATGTGTAAATGTAAATGTGTGTGTGTGTCTGTCTGTCTGTGTATGTGTGTGTGTGTATGTGTGTGTGTGTGTCTGTGAAACATGTCTTGTACTCATTTACCTCACTAAATACAGCAATGTGTAACTGTAGATTTCAAGAGAGAGAGAGAGAGAGAGAGAGAGAGAGAGAGAGAGAGCGACATTTATAATAATTATATTATTAATTAGTTTTTTTACACACACACACTAATAACATGATCATAACCAGAGAAAACAAGACCAAAGACAACTGGAATAGAATATCACACAATTTTATTAAAAACACATAGAGAATAATAATCAACAAGAAACATCAACTGTATCAATTGTATTGTACAATGAACAACCCTATATATCACTTTTGGATTACAATAGTAATACAAGGTGCCTCATATGATATTTGGCAGAGAGAGAGAGAGAGAGAGAGAGAGAGAGAGAGAGAGAGAGAGAGAGAGAGAGAGAGAGAGAGAGAGAGAGAGAGAGAGAGAGAGAGAGAGAGAGAGAGAGAGAGAGAGAGAGAGAGAGAGAGAGAGAGAGAGAGAGAGAGAGAGAGAGAGAGAGAGAGAGAGAGAGAGAGAGAGAGAGAGAGAGAGAGAGAGAGAGAGAGAGAGAGAGAGAGAGAGAAAGAAAGAAAGAAAGAAAGAAAGAAAGAAAGAAAGAAAGAAAGAAAGAAAGAAAGAAAGAAGAAAGAAAGAAAGAAAGAAAGAAAGAAAAGAAAGAAAGAAAGAAAGAAAGAAAGAAAGAAAGAAGAAAGAAAGAAAGAAAGAAAGAAAGAAAGAAAGAAAAGAGATAGTTTTTAAGAGTCAATAGAATAGAATGATCTTTATTGTCATTGTTACAAGGTCCAGAAGATGCTACAGTCCCCATAATGTCCTCTCTTATTGCAGCAGCAGTAAGTTCTCACCATCTGGATTGTAAAGAAATCCCACCAGTGCTATAAAGAATGTGTTGCTGTCATCATTGCATAAGAGGGAATTACACTAGGGCTTCATAGTCTTCGTGTAAAGTGTCTCTGTGACGGAACTCTACTGGACCAAGGCTTTCTACTCAAACATCTGGATCAGAACCTTCTTCTTGTGGAACCAGACAACAGACTTTTTCTTTTTTGCTTGCACGCAAACGGTGCTGTCCAGGTTCTGATTTCATACAATACACACACCCACTAGGCAATTCAACACTGGCCCCTGTAAATATCCTAACCCAACCCCCTCCAATGTACAGTCATTTACCTAGTATGGTTTTGTCAATAGTCCAATGTACAATTTTGTTTGTTTGTACAGTGTCTCCCTTTCTTGACTCCTTCTGTATCACAAACAGTACTGTATTTGCAAATCTGGTATGTCATAAATGTATAGATGTAGCAGTACTGACTATCTGTATGTCATGTATGTCATATATGTCCTGATGAATTGAAAATGGGGGACCCTGATGTAAACAAGACGAAAGTCTTTCTCTGGTCTGCATCCCCTTAACAATTGTGTGTATTGAGCTGTACTGTATTGTACCAATTCTGCAATATGTTAACACTTTGATTGCCTAAGGCTAAATTCATGATATACAGTAGGTTGCCAGCTCTATTTGTCTATGGAGAAATTCCCCTTCTTTGCAGGGCTATAACTTTTTAAATTCTATTGCTAAATTGCCATTATTAGGGCCCATTCAATGTCCTATATGTATTGTTCAGGGTGAAGCAACGTTAAACTTTTTCATTCACATATTCATACTAAAGTATGGTCTAATGTATAAGTATGTTTTCATCTCTTTCTGCAGCTTTCTCCAGAACGTGATCTATAGCCCCAAATGCATTATATTGATGATGAAATACAGTTTGATGGCAATCGGCGCGATATAAAAAATTCCAACTAGACATGGTTCTAGAAGTTACTACACGTCATCTGATGTTGACCGGATGGGTGAGGGGGCGTTTATAATTCCGTGGGCAACATTATACCATTCATCTAATGTGGGACATATGTTCATCAGATCAGTTAGTATAGGAGACATTGAAAAATAACGCTGAATCTTACCGTATCTTCCTTGCGCCGTTGGGCGATGAGCGTGGAGTATACATTTTCCTATTATGGGATGTTTGAATACCCGGTCCATTTCCAGGTTGTATAATGGTATATACGTCCAAATCATGTTGTTTATCGAGTTATTGGCAACGGATCGCTGTGTGTTGTGACGAGCTCGAGTCCCGGGACATGTACCGAGTGCCCGGAAGTGGTGTGGGTGAATAGCACATCGTCCAAGTGGCTTCCTGTTGGGCGATTGCGCCGATCGGCCACCAGATGGCGCTCTTGAACCGCTGGAGGGTTCGGTGGGGCTTTTTGGTGGGTCTCAGGCCAGCGGATGGGAAATATGAATCCGATCACAGATTTTTGAAATATTGATATCAAAGACGAGTTACGGCGTCTTCGGCAACTTGAGCATGGCGGGGAAGGACGCCTAAAAGCGTCTTCCGGCAGTTAAAGTGTTAATAAAGTTTTCAATCAATCAATCAAAGCGCACCGTTCTACTCTAGAGAGAGCTGTCATCACCGTGATGCGCGCTTGAATGAACTGCGAGATAACTGATCATAACTCGTACACACACGCACTCTGTCTGCCATACAGTAGTTTATGTTGTTTTAGCGCGACGTGGGTATATACACGGGCGAGGATGAAAAGCATAATAAGACTACTTTTAAATGTCGGGTCCCGTGTATTCTCGAGAGAGAATGATAATAATAATAATAACCGTGATGCGCGCTTGAATGAACTGCAGGACCAGATTATAATAATCAACGACAGACAGTGGGAAACACAACCCCCCCTCTCGCGCTGAAGAATATGTATATTAGATCACTCAGTGATTAACACCTTGGTGTGTGCGTGCGTCCATGGATGTGACGCGAGATGTAGTTTTTATCGCAAATGGAGATTATTACAAGCATACCATCTAGCAAGAATTAAATGTATTTACAAGTCGTATTAGGTTTAGCAAGTTGGGGGACTTATACCTTACATGTCAAAGCACTAGAAATGGCAATTTTTCTATCTTTATCGATTTCTGAAAAGATGTCCTTTTTGAGTATTTAAGAGGGATTCGAATTTCTTTTGTTGTCCGCCGACGGGTTCAAAGCTCCAGCGTGACTTCTAAGGGTTAACCCGTTGTCCGCCGGGGATGCAGATCTGCTGTTCTGGTACCCTGAGGGACTTGTGCTTTTTTCGGGGGGAAAAATGCCAGGTCGGTCCGGGTGTCACAGGGTTAGACGCTATGGAGACCCTTTATTGGGTACATGCTGTACTCTGCACTATCATAATTGCTTACGGCCATGCCAACCTGTACACGCCCGATCTCCTTCGATCTCGGACGCTACGCAGGTTCGGTCCTGGTTAGTACTCGGTTGGGAGACCGCCTGGGAATACCAAGTGCGGTGTGCTTAGGGCTGGTTCTCCATTATTTTCGCTCCTCTCTCACGCGTGGCGAAGAGGGGGCTGTTGGGGTGGTCTTGGACCTCCTCTGGTAGCCCTGTGCTTCCCGTGCTGCCGGGCCCGGTCCGAAGTAAAGTTTCGTTGATACCGTAGGCCTGGGATAACCCTTTTTTGAAAAGTGAAACACTTGTAGCCAGTGTATGCCCGCAGGTGTGTTTTGGAGTTTTTTCTTGAGGGGTTATAGGAACAACCACCGCATATGGTAACGAAAGGGTGGTTGGTTCCCTGGTGTGTTGGAGCAGAGTCAACTCCCGGGTTACCCGGTTGAGTGTGCCCCTGCACATTCATGACGTCTGCCAATCATGTCAGCCTTCTCTGCCTCAACCCCTCTGGGTGGTTTTTTTTTAATGGAGGCTTTGTCATGCAACAACGCCAGCATACGCCCCTTCCGCCGGGGGGGGCTGTTTTCAGCTGACTCCTTTGGCGCCTGTCTCGTCCGCAGTGCTCCAGGCTCAGGTTACAGCCTGTTGCCTGGTTTCCCTGGTGCGCTGCCTGCTTCCGTTGGTTAACCTTTTTTGTGTGCTTACAGCCATGCTGACTGCCTGTTCTGCAGGGTCATTGTGCCAGGCGGTGTGCTATTGGGGGGAAAGGGCCCGCTCTTGGAGGGGCCTTATCCGAATACGCTGGCGATGTGGGGGGCGGTGTCACTAAGTGACCGCCTGGTGGGGTCTTGATGCCTGGCGTCATTGACCTCTCCAGGCCCCCGTTTTCCAGGGGATCCCTTCAGTGGGTCTGGGTCTTCCTTCGCGCTCCGCTGCTACGGCCTTGCCACGGGGTTGGGTTTGCTCTTGACCCCGTGATTTCTGGGGGCAGTAACAAGGTTGTTCCTTCCGTTCGTTCCCGGGTGGCATGCGGGTTGTGCGTGTGTGTAGTCGTGGGGTCAAGCCACGGTCTGCTCACCCTGTGCGTTGAGTTGCTTGAGTGCCTCTTCGCACGGTCGGATCCGTCGCCCTCCCGTGAACCTCCAATAGGGGGGGTATCCTCCATTAGGGAGGGTCGGGGGGGCTCGGTTCTCCCCGGTCTGATGGTTGTGGGGGGCCTCAGCGGGGTACATTTGTCGAGCTTCTAGCTCCCGCTCAGCTCCTGCTATGCAATATGACGCTGAGCGGCAGCTAGCATGAAACAGAACGGTAGGTTATGTATATAACCAAGTTCTGTGAATGCTAGTGACGCTCAGCGTCTAGACGCCGCTGCGGCGCTTGATTTTTCATTGTGGTGAAATTTGTTGGGAAGGAGATGAGTGTGTGGCACCACCCCTGCTTATGTAGGTAAGCAGATGGGGGTGTGGCCAGATGAATGCTGGCATGTAAAGGTACATTTTGAAATGTATTCAGTGTATATACGCTGAAGCGAGATATATGCAATATGACGCTGAGCGTCACTAGCATTCACAGAACTTGGTTATATACATAACCTAACGTTAAGAGGAGGACAGGTTGCTGTGTGGCCTGCATGTTAGTTAAGAGGACAGGTTGCTGTGTGGCCTGCATGTTAGTTAAGAGGACAGGTTGCTGTGTGGCCTGCATGTTAGTTAAGAGGACAGGTTGCTGTGTGGCCTGCATGTTAGTTAAGAGGAGGACAGGTTGCTGTGTGGCCTGCATGTTAGTTAAGAGGACAGGTTGCTGTGTGGCCTGCATGTTAGCTGGGAGGAGGAGGACAAGTTGCTGTGTGGCCTGCATGTTAGTTAAGAGAACAGGTTGCTGTGTGGCCTGCATGTTAGCTGGGAGGAGGAGGACAAGTTGCTGTGTGGCCTGCATGTTAGTTAAGAGAACAGGTTGCTGTGTGGCCTGCATGTTAGCTGGGAGGAGGAGGACAAGTTGCCAACCACCACCACGTGTAGGCTTATTTCAGCAAGTGGTCTCTGTTTTAGGTCAGGGTTAGGCTGGTCTCCAGTGAGGTTACGGTAAGGGTATATATATATGGTATGTAATGTCTACATACCCAGCTTTACAATATCTCCAGCATTCCACTCATAATTGGCAGTGCTTCTATTACCTGGCCTCTTCAGTTAAGCTTTGTCCTGAAAATGAAATCCCCAGTTGCATTGAGTTTATTTGATTTGGAAAGTGGTTGGGACAGACCTGCCTACTGTAGCCAATTTTGGCAGTAATTATCAGCAAATAATATAATGTTTTTTCAAACATTCTTTACATTTTCACAGGTATTACCATATTATTTCATCAACAATATTTTGGAGGGTGTAGTTGAAGGGTGCAGGCTGGCAGATTTTGAGACACCACTTAATATGTGTTATTTGTGTTATTTTCTCTTCCCTTAATTAAGAGGACCATACCGGTGCAATTTTTACTTGCAATTAACAGAGATTTAATTCACTTTGTATTCATAGCCAGGTGTCAGCCTACCTTACTAACAGCTACTACAACAGCTTGAATTATAGAACAGCTACTGAGAAAAACTTGCTTCTAAACTGGAACAGAGGGTAAACTTGTCTAAAAATGTCAGATCTAAAATCTGGTTTCAGGTGAGTTGATTTTAGGGGGTGTTTTTAAAACTGGCCTTTTGTTGTGCTAAATTGAGCCATTAACCCCCAGAGTCAGGTGTCACATAACCCACAGTTGTATGGCATCAGTAATCACCAGTAATAGATATTTAAATGCTTGCTGGATAAGCGGCGACATACGAAGACGGGCAAAGACGAGGAGTTTTCCTGTGGGAGTTCTCAGAGGAAGAAACAGCTTAGTAGACCATTATCCTATTCTTGAACTTTTTATTTTCCTTCCTTTCTCATTTCTCTACCTCGCTTCCTCCCCTCCTCACCTGATAACCTCACATTTCCTCCTGCTACTCACACCTATCCCAATCAACAATGTGTTTCCTATCCATCCCCTACCCGTCCCCTCGATCACTTCCCAGACGAGCTGGACATGCATGCTTCTAAGCTCAATCAATCAATCAATTTATTTAATGACCACCCAGCCAGGCTGGTGGAATTTAGTTTCAGTGCAGGTTTCATAGCAGTTCCAACATAAAACATAAAAACATAGAACATATAACATCACTTACAGCGTACATAAAAGAAAACACAATTACATAGATACAGTTCTGAGTTTGTCCATGTCCATGTCAGCAGAGGTAAGCTCATTGTCAGAAGCTGGCACTCCCCTGCTTCTAATGGCCGATTTTAACCTGCCTGATCCGTCTCAGTCAGACACAGTGGTCTCTCTCCTACAATCCTTTGACCTGACTCCCACTGTCATGCCTGCCACTCACAAAGCAGGCAGCTCCTTGGATCTCATATTCTCCCGTAACGCCAGCATCATTAACACCATGGAAACTCCCCTCGATTTATCTGACCACTTATTATCCTTCCCACTAGATCTTAAGCTTAACCCCAAACCATCCATTCTAACCCAAACCGCCTCAGTCAGACGCAAACGTGCACTCCCTATCCCCCTCCACAGTCTCCTCCGACATCCTATCCGCTCTACCTTTGAGTGAGACCTTCTCTGCTCTCCCCACAGTCACGGCACCTTGCACCCAGAAAAAAGTGAAGAACATCTGCAGCTCCTTCTCCCAACCCCCACCCATTCCAAATGCTGAATCTAGAACCTCATCCTTCACTCTGTCATCTTCATCTCCTATTACAGACGCAGATGCCTTGACACTGGTAACGTCGAACCGACCCACTACATGCCAGCTGGACCCGATACCCTCCCCATCCTCCTAGCACCAGACATCCTCCCATTCCTAACGGCAACCATCAACTCCTCCCTCAACTCGGGGGTGGTTCCCACCTCCCTAAAACAAGTCAGAGTCACACCACCAGGACTTGACATTAACACCCGCCACCCGCCAAATTTACATTTAGTCATTTAGCTGGCGCTTTTATCCAAAGCGACTTACAAGTTCTGTACGACAAGTCATCAGGAAGGGTACAACAACTCTATCAGCTGAGTAACAATGTTCATCAAAGTGTTGCGTGTTACAGTGTTGGTTAGTTTATTAGGACAAGTGCATGACAGTAAGGTTAGTTAGGGTTATATTTTTAATTTAATTAAAATGTTTTCATTATTTCAGATAATGGCTGAAGAAGTGCGTCTTTAGTCGACGGCGAAAGATTGGATGGGTTTCGGCTGTCCTAACTGGGGTGGGTAGTTCATTCCACCATTGTGGGGCAAGGACTGAGAATAGGCGACTTCTCTTTGATGACCCTCCCAGAGCTCGGATAGGAGTACTGTAGGTCTGAGGTGGCCAGAAGATGCAGAGCGTAGGGGTCTTGAGGGTGTGTAGTTAGAGACCATTGACCGGAGGTAGGCGGGTGCGGTTCCCTTTGCCGCACGGTATGCTAGGTCGAGGGCCTTGAAGCCAAATGCGGGTAGAATTCAGCAGTGGCGTGTAACTCCATCACTCTACTCTTACCAGCCACTTTGGCGGGTGACCTTTTGGTTTCATTTTCTATGAAAAAAAATCATTGTAGTTTACAAAAGGCAAGTGGAATTTGCTTAAATTATATATAAATCGGTTTTCATATAAATCAATCTTCACTATGACTCTAAAACGGTGACCATGCACGGTCTACAGAGACGCAGAAATGACAGCTACCAAATCCATTCCGGGACTCTTAATAATTTTAGGCAACCAGCTTGCGCCTAGCCACGCCCCAATCCCCCCTTTTTTAACATCGACGGTTAGCTCAACTGGTTCGCTGCCTTGCTGTAGATCCTGCGGTGTGTTGGTGACAAGTTTGAATCCCTTCAATTTTTTTATTTTTATTTTTTTTACGTGCATTCTTTCGCCGGTTAAGTTTAGGCATTGTTTCGGAGTTGGTTAAGGTTAGGGTTACGTTTAGGCATTGTTTCGGAGTTGGTTATGGTTAGAAGGGTTAAGTTTAGGCATTGTTTCGCAGTTGGTTAAGGTTAGAGTTTGTCTTAGAGCATGGCAATATTCTTTCGGAGTTGGTTAAGGTTATGGTTAAGTTTAGGCATTGTTTCGGAGTTGGTTAAGGTTAGGGTTAAGTTTAGGCATTGTTTCGGAGTTGGTTAAGGTTAGAGTTTGTCGCAGAGCATGGCAATAGAATGCAGCCTATTTCCGCACTGCCACTCTCTCGCGCTGCCGCGGTCACATGGCCAATCAGAGAAACGCTGAACACAAGTTGGTTGCCTAAAATGTTGATGCTTCCACAGTGTGCGCTCCGTAATAGTCAGACTCGCGAGTGCGCGTAATGAGAGTATCTCTGTCTCTCTCCCTTTCCCTTTCCCTCTCTCCCTCTCTCTCCCTCCCTCTCCTCTCTCTCTCTCTCTCTCTCTCTCTCTCTCTCTCTCTCTCTCTCTCTCTCTCTCTCTCTCTCTCTATCTCTATCTCTCTCTCTCTCTCTCTCTCTCTCTCTCGGAACACAGTGCGCGCTCCGTAATAGTCAGACTCACACCGCACGCATAATGAGAGTCTCTCTCTCTCCCTCTCTCTCTGTCTCTCAAGTAGCCAAACGTTACAGTATAAAAACAAACTGGATATTTGGACTGTGTGTGTGTGTATGCGCGTGCACCGTCCCATCTCTAGTATTTGGAAAGACCAGATGAGGTCAGAGGTGTTTGAGGTGTACAAAACACTGCTGACTGACAAAAGAGAATCCCTCACTGAGGAAAACACAAAGGCCTAACCATCATGTATCACAATGATGATGTCAGCCAGAGATGGGGAGAAGCATGAACCTTTAACAGGATATCTCTTTGAAATAAATTACATTTGAGTTTTTTTCTGATTTATTTTAAACAAATTATTATTTAGTATTATTTAATAATTATTTAGTTATTGCACTGCACTGGCAGTTGAACGGCATTGCACTGAACTGAATACAAAAATGCATTGAACTGCACTGGCACTGTTGTACGGCAGATGTACTGTTATTAACCCTTTCACTGCCACACAACAGAAGGTTAACCCTTTACTATCACACAACCGACGGTCGCGTGGCAGTGAAATGGTTAACCCTCTGTGTATTGTCGCAGTGAAAGGGTTAACGTTAGGTTATGACTATAACCAAGTTATGTTAGTATAGCGACGCTCGGCGTCACTCTCTGCACTGTCCTCGCACACGTGCACACGCACTGAATAAAGACCACAATGTACCTTTAATCCCAATATTTGTCTGACCACACCCCTATCAGCTTACCCATATAAGCAGGGGTGGGGCCACCCACTCGCCTCCTTCCCAAGCTTTCACCACAAGGCGAGATCAAGGGCTGCAGCGGCGTCGGACGCCGAGCGTCGCTATACTAACAGAACTTGGTTATAGTCATAACCTAACGTTCTGTATCGTATTAGCTCTCGCTCGGCGTCACTCTCTGCACAAGGGAGGCCGAGCGAGAGCCATCGGCCGACAAATACACCCCGCTGAAAGCGCCCCACAACCATCAGAACAGGGAGGGCCGAGCCCCCCCGACCCACCCTAATGGAGGGCACCCCCCCTATTGGGGGCTTCACGGGAGGGCGACGGACCCGACCGTGCGAAGAGGCACTCAAGCAACGCAACGCACAGGGTGAGCAGACCGTGGCTTGACCCCACGACTACACACACGCACAACCCGCATGCCACCCGGGAACGAACGGAGGAAACAACCTCGTTACTGCCCCCAGAATCACGGGGTCAAGGGCAAACCCAACCCCGTGGCAAGGCCGTAGCAGCGGAGCGCGAAGGAAGACCCAGACCCACCAAAGGGACTGGACCCTAGGGCTGGGCGATATGACGATATTATATAAATATCGGGTACAGTTCATTAACGATACACTTTTTTAACGTATCGTGGATATCGTGATGTTTTGCCCAAGAGGATTGTGTCGCGTCAATCTGGTCCACCCCGTTAAAACTTTTGAACAACGCCGCTCCCACACACACACTACTGCATCAAAGTTAGTACTTGTTATGATTAACAAAGGCATTCGTTTTGTGGCATCAACATCATATAGTTACACGTTATATAGTTACACATCAGCGTATTTACCCAAACATAGCAACGTCCGATGACGACATAGATAGCAAGCGTTACTGTTCATATCTCAGTCCGTGCCGAGTTGTGCGTGCCCATTCTGCGGTCTGTTAATAAAGTTTTCAATCAGACGGATGTATTGAAAGGCTTTTATTATAACATGTGTTGCAGTAAAATCATTATGTTGTCATGCTGCGGTGCGCTAGTAATCACTCGTCGGCTGCGGTGAGCTGTTGTTGTTGTCGTTGAGCTGAGCTCTCGTTAAAATCAAGGAGGGCATTCAGGAAGTAAAAAAAGAATAGCGCTGCTTGCCGATTGGTGCTAAGAACAGCAGGGCGGGTACAAGCGGTGTGACGTAATTGGCAGACTCGACTGTCAATCAAAATTATTCTGTTGCCGGCTGAATGATTGAATGAATGAACGTTATTAACGATTGCAGAATGGGTACAATACAGTACAGCTCAATACAACAACAGTGGACTGACTGGAGGATGAAGACCAGAAAAAGACTTTCGGCTTTTTTACATAAGGGTCCTCCATTTTCAATTCATCAAAACATTTAGAGACATACAAATATACAGTAGTTTCATAAAAATGCTAAAATCCTATTGATTGATTGATTGATTTAAAACTGTATTAACATATTGCAGAATGGGTACAGTACAGCTCAATACATACAATTGTTAAGGGGATGCAGACCAGCGATAGACTTTCGTCTTGTTTACATCAGGGTCCCCCATTTTCAATTCATCATATTTCATATCTAAATCATATAATATCTCATTGCTAAATATATGCAATATATAATCTAATAATCCAATAATCTAAATCTAATATATAATATAAAAATGCTAAATGCATGGGTATTTTATTTTGTCTTTAATGTTAGCTTGCAAACTCAAATACTGTCTTGGTAAGCCTCATAATGAATTGTTTGGGGAAAAAAAGAAAAACATCGTGATGCGTATCGTGTATCGCCGAAAGGTCAGAAAATATCGTGATATCATATTTAGGCCATATCGCCCAGCCCTACTGGACCCCCTGGAACGGGGGCCCGGAGAAGTCCATGATGCCAGCATCAAGACCCCACCAGGTGGGCACTTAGTGACCCCGCCCCCCACATCGCCAGCGTATTCGGACAAAGGCCCCTCAGCCGAGCGGGCCCTGTCCCCCCAATAGTCCACCGCCTGGCACACTGACCCTGCAGAACAGGCAGTCAGCATGGCCATAAGCACACAAAAAAGGTTAACCAACGGAAGCAGGCAGCGCACCGGGGAAAAACCAGGCAACAGCTAGCCTGGAGACTGCGGACGAGACAGGCGGAAGGGGCGTATGCTGGCGTTGTTGCATGACCAAGCCTCCATTTAAAAAAAACCCACCCAGAGGGGTTGAGGCAGATAAGGCTGACACGATTGGCAGACGTCATGAACGTGCAGGGGCACCCTCAACCGGTGAACCCGGGAGTTGACACTGCTCCAACACACCAGGGAATCAACCACCTTGGTGTTACCCAATGCGGCGGTTGTTCCTATAACCCCTCAAGAAAAAACTCCAAAACACACCTGCGAGTATACACCGGCTATACCGCAGTACAAGTGTTTCAGTTTTCAAAAAGGGTTAACCCAGGCCTATGGGTCGACGAAACATTACTTCGGACCGGGCCTGGCGATACGGGAAGCACAGGGTCACCAGAGGAGGTCAAAGACCACCCCAACAGGCCCCTCTTCGCCATGCGTGAGAGAAGAGCGAAAAAGAATGGAGAACCAGCCCCAAGCACACCGTACTAGGTATTCCCAGGCGGTCTCCCAACCAAGTACTAACCAGGACCAACCTGTGTAGCAGCCGAGATCCGACGAGATCGAGCGTGTACAGGTTGGCATGGCCGTAAGCCATTACGACAGTGTTGAGTAAAACATTTACCCAACCAGGGTCTCCATAGCGCTTAACCCTGTGACACCCGGACCGACCTGGCATTTTTCCCCCTGAAAAAAGCCCAAGTCCCTCAGGGTACCAGAACAGCAGATCTGCATCCCCGGCGGACAACGGGTTCAACTGATCCGGACCAGCGTGACCAGAACCAGTCCCGTGCCCTAACCACGCCGATATGCCTACTCCAGGAGAAAAGGCAGATATGCGTGTTGATCTTAACATGAAAAGAAGGCGCCACCCAGACGTTCGGGCGAACCGCGCCCGGTGGCCCACCCCCAGGGCGTGAGACCCCTCTACATATGTTCAGATCCATTCCGTCATCATCCCCCAGACATGAACGAGAATCCGTCGATAACCAACCCAGGTCGTGGGATGTGGTCGTCGGAAGAGGAAAAACCTCCATCCCAGTTGCTTTATAAAAACGCCGTTTTAACCTCAAGCAACCAAGGCGTGCCAGTCAGTCGCCTGTTTACAGCGAGCTAGCACTATACGTGCGTCGGGACACACCCACATCAATGAACAGGCTATTTAGACCTGTCATTGAATCCCCAAGGCGCCATGGGGAACGACAAGAGGGGTGTGACACTTCCTAACTCCAACTCTTTTTAGTAGAAAAGAAGGAAGCACCAACAGTATGTATCCCAGTCTACACAGCCGGGGGTAAAAATTTTTCACATTTTTACATCCCACCACCCTCCCATAGGAAGGAGACGGGAATCCCCAGAGAGACTTCCCACGCGAGCTGTACAGATTGAAAAGAATATATTGCACCTTGAGCCATGTAAAAAATTAGATTTAGGGCTCTCCGGGGAGGAGGCACTGAACCCATACACACTCAATAATCGATTTGAATGGAATACATACACAATAGAGTAGGACTCCTTCTAGAGGGTCCACCACCTTGACAATCTGAGGAGGAGGCTCTGTACTCTGAAGGAGGCTCCCTCACATGGAAGGAGGAGTCCCGACTCACAGAAGGCCCGAATAGGAGCTTGGTGAGGAGGAGCCGTGACCACCCCCCGAAACAGAACCATCACATGGACCTGAACAGCACACGGAAGTCCTACCAACAGAGACGCGCACGGTGACATACTCTATGGCGGGGGAATTTCTGCGGTGCACACGCCCAATATTCCAGGCCGTGGGACCATGAAACTCCCCCCCCCCCCCTCACCCCGTAACGCGCGGGACCGCAACGTGACAGGAACCTTGAAGGACAGGGGGTGTACCCCTGACCAACAGAAAAAAGGGGGAGAGGAAAGGTTACCAGTTCACCCCTTTACGACCCCACACCCATGATACGATGTAATGACAAAAAGAGAGTATGACACAGTCATAGTCAGCTCTATGAAGCGTCTGACAGCTTCACACAGCGCATGAGCTAACCTGCTATCTGATTTTTACTAAGGAAAAAACACAGAATAGAGAGGGCTCTCTAAGAGCCCCGGTCCAAACTTACACATGTGCTTCTGTGGCCAGTCCAACCCAGTTGTAGGTCACATGACACACACAACCCATCATCACCTATAAAAAATGGCAAAAACACTCTACAGAGGAACGCCGTTTTTCATAATGAGAGAATACATAATTCTCGATTAGTATCGGCCACAGGCCTTGCTAAGCACACACGAAAGCGACCAACAATCTTTTCTTTTAGGAAAATAAAGTTACTCCAGCAGATTTAGCACAACCTCAGCAATCAAGCTAAGGGTTACATCGTATCCCTACCACACAGTGACACAATGTAGTGCAACAACATGTCTTATAGGAGGATGAAGAAGTCCCCAGGGAACCGGGGGGAAACACAATCCTCCTACTTTACCCTTAATACGGCCAGTTAAAACAGGAAAACCTGTTAATATGTGAACACACTGTTTATTGTCATTACAGGCTGAGAAAAGAATATTCTTTACTCATTCGTCACTAAGCATAGCTTTATAGGTTAGTTAACCCCCTTAGTTGTGAGTACACGGTACATAGAAACACACATGATGTTTCTCAACACAACAAACCAGTTCATTTTCACATCTGAAACAACAACCCGATTTGCACGGAGAAGCTAAATACCTAGTGACAAGACAATTCACACACAACTCGCGTCGTATCCTAAATGTAGTGCAGTAACACTCGTTTTGGAAAACATCGTTATTTACAAAACATTTAAAAGGGAAAGCCAGAAGAAGTGTACAAGGTCTGGTCAGACCTGTCCTACCTGGAGCGTAGATCAACGAAGTGCAGTCTCAAGACACCGTAGAAAACACAGCCGTCCTGTGTTGTTCGATCTGGGCAGCGTCGCCGCTCCAACCCGTCGCTACGGTCCCCTTTGTTGACGCAGGCTTTGCCGTCCTGGCCCAGGGCAGGTTCGACGAACATCCTCTGTCAAAGATGACGTCGTAGTCAAGAGTGTTTAAAACATGTTATAATCAAAGCACGTTCAACAGAGTAGCATTAAGCTAACGGCCGCTCCAACCGTCGGTCGCTACTGCCCCTGCCCGCGAGACGGCGAGCGAACGGCGCACGCGACCAGAGGGGAGCTCGCGGCGGCGCGCGAGGAGCCGGAGCTACCCTGCGCTGGGCCTTGGCCGATAGCAGCAAGCTAACGTTTCCTAGTGATCACAGCAGGCTAGCGTCGCAGCTAACAGCTGACTGGCTAACAGTAGGCCCAACCTATGTAGGCCACGCAGTGATCAGAGCAGGCTAACACCGCAGCTAACAGCTGACTGGCTAACCGTAAGCTAAGCAGCTATCACCTGAACTTGTACACAATGATATAACACTCACCCAGACAGGCCGCCGTTCTGAAACCCTCCTCACTTTTTAAGAGAAAAGAGAAACAAGATGTCAACACAGCTTTACAACAGTGATTTTACCAACACCCGACGGAGCCAGCACAATACCCAAACTGGCCTGTGTAGCTGACTTGAACATAGATCTTCCGCTATCGAACATCTATGCCCATATCTCCTCGTGAAGGAATACTCTCATTTGGATATGAAAGAAGGGGCTACACGGTGACAGAGAGATATCCACTCATCCAGAAAACACAGGGATCACCAGTGTTAATGGTCGCGGCCCACTAGTTAAAACTATAATGGGCTTCAGACCAAGGTCTTCTGTCGCCTAAGAGGCTGAACAAAGGACCCTAGCCTGGGGCCGGTTTTCATAAACATTGTCAATTAGCCCCCATAGCACTAACAGACAAGTGGAGCTTGCCAGCAAACATAACTCACCAAACCAGGAACCCACCGCTTCTCACAACAGCGGCGCGTCCTACAGCCCAGCTGTGCCTTTACCGCAACCAGCACACAGCAATGACTGCAGTTGGAAAAGCATGTAGCGGCGCAAACTCCCAATACGAAAACCGGTGGAGGATTTTTAGAATGATCATCATCTTCCAGACACTCCAGTACGAAGACAATATCGCCGTATTTTCTCGAAAATAGTGAGAGAGAAAATAAAGATATGATGTCAACGTATCCTTGCTTTCCAACTCTTCTCCTACCATCACATCACTTCAAGTGTGGGGATCTACCGAGGCACTTCCTTGTGGTGAAAGCGAGAAGGAGGCGAGTGGGTGGCCCCACCCCTGCTTATATGGGTAAGCTGATAGGGGTGTGGTCAGACAAATATTGGGATTAAAGGTACATTGTGGTCTTTATTCAGTGCGTGTGCACGTGTGCGAGGACAGTGCAGAGAGTGGCGCCGAGCGAGAGCTAATACGATACAGAACCGTTTTGGTAGTGCGGCAGTGAAAGGGTTAAAGTTAAAAACATAATTTTGTATTGTTTTTTTTTGGTTAAACTTAGATCCCAAAAAAACAATTAAAAAATAAACGAAAAAAACTAGAAATCCGAAAACAAGAAAATTAAAAACTGAGAAAATTCGAATCCGAAAACAGGAAAAGATAAAACGGATTTCATAGGGCCCTAGATTTATGGCACTGATAAGTCCAAAAGCATGTCATTTGTTATTGGCACAACCAATAACTATAAAACTATAAAGGATCATGAGGTATCAAATGGCCACATGCCGTCTAGCTACCAAGCAGGCAAAGACTCAAGTCAAGTCAAGAGTTTTAATTGTCACGGCATACAGGTATACAATGAAATGCGGGTGGTCTTGCCCGCAACGATGTGCAATACAGTGGTACAACATATAATAGAATAAAAAAAATGAAAAAACAACATTGTGCAGTAAACAGGTAACAGGTAACATGGAGTGACATCTCGGTATCTGTACATAGTTATTTACAGAGCATATGGGACATGCTAGTTAGCTTTGGTAGTGCAATACACTGTTCCTGTTATTCTAATTTAAAGTGTCCTTTCCTTTGGCCATAAGTGTGCGTGTGTGCGACATGAGTGTGTGCCCGCTCATGTTAAAGTGTTAAGTGGCTGCTCGTGTGTGAGCGTGCACAGCGTGCGTGTCGTGTGTGTGTTCATGTGTGCTTGTGTGTGGATAGTTCAATGTTCTGAGCACTCAATGTTCATTGTTCATGGCTCTGATGGCCTGGGGGAAGAAGCTGAGCCTAAGCCGCTCTGTCCTAGTAGCTGGGGTTCGCAGGCGTCTGCCTGACCTCAGCAGCTGAAACAGGCTGTTATTGGGGTGGTGAGGGTCTTTCATTATCCTGCAGGCTCTGGATTTGCACCTCTTGTTGTCTATAACCTGCAGGGGGGGTAGTGCAATACCCGTGGTACGCTCGGCTGAGCGCACCACTCTCTGTAGGGCCTTCTTGTCCTGTGCCGTGCTGTTTCCATACCAGGCAGTGATGTTTCCGGTCAGGATGCTCTCTACAGCTCCTGAGTAGAAGGACTGGAGTATCTTCCCCGATACTCTGAACTTCCTTAACTGTCTCAGGTGGTAGAGGCGCTGTTTCGCCTTCTTTACTACTGTGTCTATGTGTGTTGACCATGTCAGGTCCTCTGAGATGTGGACCCCCAGGTACTTAAAGCTGCTCACCCTGTCCACGGTAGCCCCGTTAATCATCAGTGGTGTGTGCGTCTCCTGCTGTCCTCTCCTATAATCCATGATCAGCTCCTTGGTTTTACCAATGTTCAGGAGCAGGCTGTTGTCCTGGCACCAGCGTTCCAGTACCTCAACCTCCTCCCGGTAGGCCTTCTCGTCGTTGTCCGAGATCAGCCCCACCACCACCGTGTCGTCTGCGAACTTCACTATGGAGTTGGAGCTGAACTTGGCCACACAATCGTGTGTGTAGAGTGAGTACAGCAGGGGGCTCAGAACACAGCCCTGGGGGGACCCGATGCTCAGGGTGATGGTGTTGGAGGTCTGACCCCCCACCCTGACCGCCTGGGGTCTTTCGCTCAGAAAGTCCAGTACCCAGGCGCTCAGGGCGGAGCTCAGACCTAGCTCGATCAGCTTGTCCACCAGTCTGGTGGGGACTATGGTGTTGAACGCTGAGCTGTAGTCAATGAACAACAGTCTCACATAGCCCCCCTTCTGACGGTCAACGTGCGAGAGGGTGCTGTGCAGTACCTGGGAGACCGCGTCGACGGTGGACCTGTTTGTCCTGTATGCAAATTGCATAGGGTCCATATCACTGGGGAGGGAGGCACAAATGTGGTCCTTGACCAGCCTCTCGAAACATTTCATGACCACAGAGGTGAGTGCCACCGGTCTGTAGTCATTTGGACATGTTGGGGAGGGTTTCTTCGGTACAGGGATGATGGTAGACATCTTGAAGCAGGCAGGGACCACTGACTCCGCCAGGGATTGATTAAATATGGCGGTGAACACTGGGGCCAGCTGGTTGGCACAGGACTTGAGTATGCGTCCTGTTATGCCATCTGGGCCAGCAGCCTTCCTGGTGTTCACCTGCATAAATGCTCTTCTCACACTGTGTTCCGACAACGAGAGAGCGTCCCCGCCCCCCCGCGGTTGTTGGTCTGTTAGAGAAGAGTGTTGCGGTCCCTGGTCCCTGGTCCCGATGAAATCGGCTCAGTTGGACAAGATGAAGCTGCTGTTCCGTAACATCCACGCAATCGGGAGGAAAGGCGACCCTTCACCTACTATTTGTGGATGTGCGAGTATTAAACAAACAAACATTTATTACGTAACATGGAGCCAAAAAGTTAAAGTCAAGCCCTGCACACCACAAAAAAACAACAATGAACTCCACCGTCATACATACAACTATATCCATGTCTCTGAGCGAATCTCGGCCTGTCTGTCTGACATCTCAGCCTGGATGACAACCAACCACCTCAATCTGAACATAAGCAAAACAGAATTGCTTCACCTGCTGGCCAAATCCTCCCTGCTGACAACCTTTCCATTACAGTGGAAAATGTAGCCGTGGCCTCGTCCCCGACCGCTAATAACCTTGGCGTAGTCCTAGACGATCAGCTGAACTTCTCCGCTCACATCGCTGCAACGATCATAACCTGCAGTTATATTATCGTACTTGGCCATCGCGTCCCGCTCTTAAGCCTATCGAGATATACCTCATCTCATGTACCTATTGTACTCCATCAACGAAAAAAAAATACGCCCATCACCTGCCGGGCCCCGCCCCTATAGAGGCGTGCTCTATAAGATGCTCGGCATGGTCACCAAACACTCTTCCTCTATTTTCGTTTCCATCATAAATCGGTCGCAAGGCGCCTTATGTAACTAGTTGTTATGAAAAGATTAGAGAAATTGCGTAATGTTGAATGCTTACCGGAGGTTTGCTTACCCCTGGAATCTTCGGGGCATGTTTCAGCGACACGTCGGGCCTATTCCGATGTTTCCTCGTCTGGTGACAGCAGTTCAAGGAGCAGCGTGCAAGGTTGGCTATCGAGCCGGCTTGTACACAGGTAGGCCCTGTGTCAACAGGCATTGATGTTGGTGTTAGTAATGCTGGTTTGTTTTGTTACACAACCATGGTGTGTGTCGGCGCCAGGGGCGGGATGGTTTGGTGAACGTTTCACTGCAGTGGACGGGTTCCGAGCGGTCCTGGAAGCGTGCTGCTAAACAACTAAGCTAAATGCTAATGCTAACATTACTGCTACGCTGTTCTAATGTCTCCGCCGTGGGATGTTGCCGCTTTTCCCTCCTCTTGCCCGGTTCATCAATGAAGGTCAGTCGGTAGCTAATGTGGGGGTTTTGCTGAGTCCTATTTTACCCTTTTTACGGGTAAATGGGTTGACAACAGGGTGGGCCGTGGCTAGGTAGCCTAGCCAGGTAGCGTTAATCCTGTGCCCCGGCGGGGTTTTGAACGGTGTTCCCACCTGGAAGCCGATGCTTGAGGCTCGGCGGGTGGCAGTAGAGCTATACTACTGCAGGATGGGACTTAGCGGCGGCCCGTGTTGTGGCTCAGCTGACTGTTTTCTGTCCATAGTAGCGTTGAACGCTATGCTATAGTAGTGTAGTGGGCCACTGTTTTGTTCGGTCTCTCTGCTACGAGAATGTCTGTCTATGCTACAGCTTTCTCTCCTCTCAACCATTCATGCTGACGGTCAATCGGTGTCTATTGGGGGAGTAGTGCGGGGGGGGCTTTGTTTACCTTTTTGGGTAAATGGGCTAAGGTCTAGGGCTGGTGTGCTGTTGTGAATATTATGAATTAATGCGGGACTGGTTCTCTCTGGTCCGCCTCCCCTTAACGTTGTGTACATGGGCTTGCTCATTCTACAGTATTTTCGTGGTGTTAGTTCTTTTATTCATTAAACCCCTTCATGGTGCACACCACAGTGGAGGTTGCTGTTTGCAACCACCATTGGTGCTCCGTGTTAACATCAGTCCTTTGCTTTTGACATATTGAAACAGTGCCCCGCCCGGCCGACGCCATGAGGTGGGTCGGCCTGGCGAGTGGCTGGTGGGCTGCTAAAGCCTGTACCGCCATGGTATGGAATTGGCAGCGATTAGTAACCATTCGAATTGCTGTTTTTTCTATCCAAAAAAAATGTTGTCTGGTGGCGGGGCCTTGAGGGCCAGCCGACGTCGACACATCGCTCGAGGTTGTTGACGTTATTAGCTTTGACCTAGCCGCAAGCTATAACCGCTCAGGGTAAAATCCAGGATTTGGTCTTCTGCTGGAGCGCGGGCGGTATTGTCCTAGGCCCCACACCGCCTCACACCGCGCAGCCAGAAGAAGAGAGAGCACGGCCTCGTCAGCGGCGATGACGAGGCCCTCGACAGGTATCCTGGGCGTTGAGTCGACAGGTGTCCACAATGCCGACAGCCTTGGCGGCCGAGGGATCGGCCATGTTGGATGGGCTCGGCTTGAAAAACAAGCCGTCGCCGTCCTGCCGCGAGCAGCCCGCTCTCCGATCACTCCCTCCCCCAACACCAGCGGAAAAAGGGGGTTCTGATTGTTTCCTTTGGCTGCGGGCCGCGTGCCTTCGTTGAAGTGTGGGCGGCCCCACTTTTCGCTTCTCATGGGGACAGGGGCTGACACCCAGTTGATGGTTGAGCCTGGGTCTGTCCGTGAGAATGTTGTGCTGTCAAGCGGCTCCCACACCATAAGCTGTGTTGGTTGAGCCTGGTATTACGTCTGTCAACTATAAGTGTTGTCAGCAGGGGGGCTCGAAACCTTTTGAGGCACACAGTGCGGGCTTCCCCGGCCTCGCCTTCGCCAGGCCAGGTATCATGTTGGTGCCTCCCACTCCTGAAAGATTGGCAGTGGTTTCGCAGGCGCGCGTGATTTGGGTGGTAGTAATATCACTGCAGGGCTACGGTGTGTAGGAACCCATGGGGTCCTCACGCCTTGCATGTCCGGCTGCAGAACAACTCCTCAGCATGTTCTGGAGGGGTGTTCAGTGGGGGGGGGGGGGGGGGGGGGGGCTTTTGTCACCTAGATTGATGTCAGCTTCCCCTGTATCAAACCGGCCCTTTCTGTCGGAGTCCCCCCCTTGGGTGCGATTGCCTTGTGGGTAGTGTCAGGTTCCGACCCGACTCCACGGAACGCTCTGCTCGCAAGGGTCCAGGGTTGGTTACGCACAGCGGGTGGGACCGGGCCGCCTATCTACAGTTCCTGGCGGACCTGCGCCACATGGCGGCGGGTGCGTTGGGAGTGTCATCACATATGACTACGGCAGTACCATATGTCGAGGTGGATGGGGAGAACGCTGAGGCGGGGACTTGTGTTTACACAACCCCACCCGTTTTCAGGTTTGGTACAGACCCTATTGTCAGGGTCACCAGCAGTGACAGCTCTGGTCAACGAGATCCAATCTCTGTGGACGAAGCAAGCCATCGTCGTGGCGTTCTCCTCCCGGTGTTCTCTGGTGCCTGAGAAATCGGGAGGGGGGGGTGTCAGACCCATGCTGGACCTGTCCCATGGGAAGGTTCAGCATTTTTTGGATCGTCTCCTACCTGTTGAACACTGTCAGGTGGGGGTCTGGTTCTCCTCCATAGACCTGTAGGATGCGTATTCGCATCTCCGATCTTCCATCCTAGGGCTTACCTACGCTTCCTTTGCAGGGTTAGCGTATGAGTACCAGAGGCTGCCATTCGTTTTTTTTTCTTTTTAAACCCACATATAAACAAACATGACAACACACGATAAGATACACAAGCATTAATATACAGTGTATATCCAACGAAATTACCATTTATACCAATGTCTTATACAGGATATACACCTAATACCTGTTATCTAAAAACCTACACACATATGCTCCAGCTCGAACCCCCCCCTCCCGGACCCCTCTTTGGATAGTACCTCCATTATCCCTCGCTCCTAACCAGACACTACCATTATAAGCTAGCTTTTATTCTCTCCACCACTTCTAACCACATTGACATTTTGGATTCATTGAGACCCAGAATTCTTGCTGTAGATATTTCTTGATAAATCACATCGAGATATGTAAGAAACCAAACTTTCCGGCATATTTTTTCCGGTTGAAACCAGCGTGATGCGATCAGCTTTTTAGCTACTGTGATACCCAATAAAACCAATCTCTTTAGCTGTGGATTTACTGCAAACTCAAAAACATCATTCAATAGTAATACAGAGGGGTGTACAGGTATATTCCAAGATACGAGTTTTGATAATTGTTGGGTCACATCTTTCCAGAATGTCTTAACTGGTGGGCAGTCCCAATACATGTACATAAATGTCCCTTCGTCCCCATTTGTACATTGGGAGCATTTGGAGTCTTGTTTAAGACCCATTCTGTTCAGTCTTATAGGAGTCAAGTATGTCCTGTGAATATAGTTAAGATTGATTTGTTGATGGTCCGGGTTCCTTGATGTAAGTCGGACATTTGCCCAGGCTCCTTGCCAATCAAAGTCACTTCCCAGGTCTGGTATATCCCTCCTCCAGACAGAGTCTAGTTGGAGGGTTTCATACGAGGACGTTAGTAATTGATGATAAAAATCTGAAACAAAACCTCTCGATGTCTCTCTTTCATAGAAGAATTTGTGGTATCTGTGGTGTTCAATTGGTATGTCTAATGGAACACTGTGAGACTTCAAACATAGCCGTAACTGTATGTAAAAAAGCCATGTGGACTTGGTGAGATTAAATGTTTTGCATATTTCTCCATAACTACAAAAACCCTGTTTGTTAAAAACATCCCCTAATGAGTGTATGCCTTGCTCTTCCCATATAGGGAATCTTATAGGTCGTTTTTCAATTAAGAGTGCATTGTTATTGAATAAGGGAATATGATTGTGCCATTTATGTGGGTTAGGATATTTTTTTGTGTTTCACGCCATATCCGGATCGCATGAGTAATTATGGGGCCAAATTTCCGTTCACAGTGCTTGATTGGTAGTTTAGTGTATGCTATGTCCTTCAGTCTATGTGGGGCTACTATGTTTTCTTCTAATTTTCTCCAGGATACTAATGCTTGGGGATCAAACCATGTTGTCAATGGTCTTAATGTGTACGCCTTAAAATAGTGGAGAAAATCTGGAAATGCCATGCCACCGTATGCTTTATTTCTCTGTGCGGTGGATCTTCTTATACGTGGTGGTTTGTTATTCCAAATAAATTTGTATGTGGAGGAGTGTAATCTTTTCCAGTAACCCTCTGGAGGGGGTAACGGTAGCATTGAACTGAAGAAGTTGATTCTAGGTAGTACATCCATCTTAACTATTGATATCCGTGCCTGTACTGAGTTTTTAAGTTTTGCCCACCTATCAAGGTCGTCTTTGATTTTGTTTTGGATTTTTGTGTAATTGTGCTTCACCGTTTGTCTTATGGTGGGGAATATTTCCACTCCCAAGCATCTAAAATGTTTTACGCCATTCGGTAACCAAGTGCGTGGAGGCCGCACTGGGGCCTCTGCGTCGTCAGGGGTTACGAAGTGTGTTCTGCCCTGACGACGTTCTGGTCCTTCGCGGTCAAGGTGGATCGTCAGGTCTCGTACCAGGCAGGTCCCTACCAGCCTGGGGTTTGCTGTAGACTGGAAGTAGAGTACTCCTATTCCCAGTCAACGGTTGAAGTGCTATGGGCATCCCTCTCAGAGCGTGTTGTCGACAAGCTCGGGAGGTTCCGTCCTAGGACGGTTACGGCGCTGTCTCACGTCACGTTTTTCACCGACGCCTCCCTCACTGGAGACGCGTCGGGCCAACGCAGTAGGGGGCAGCTGGCAAACCATGCTGCCTGGTCTGCGCTACGTTCAATGTGTTGGTATTGAAAGCGGTCATTCTGGTCCTCAAACGGTGTTGATCAGGACGGACAATACGACATCAGTGTCGTATATCGACAGACAGGGGGGAGTACGCTCCCCCCATCTGCACCAGGCGGCGGGCGGCTGGCTATGGACGTCCTCCATCTGCGCGGCCTGAGGGCTCCCCACATCCCCGGCAGGGTGAATGTGGGTACAGGTGTACTGTCGCGGGGCGGTCCTCATCCTGACGGGTGGGGATTACGTCCGGACATAGCCAGACAGGTCTGGGACCGATGCCGTGCCGCCTGGGATTCTTTCCCCATACATCTGTTAGGTCAGTTGTTGGGACGGGTACGCCACTGTCGCGCTTACGCGGGCAGATGGCGTATGTTCCAAGAGTGGTGTAAGGCGGGGGGCAAGGACCGGTGTCCTGCCCCCTGGATACTGTCCTTGTTACCTCCAGTCTCTCCTTGATAGACTGTCGGCTTCGACGGTGAGGGTATATGCAGCAGCTATATCCTCTTATCATGAGGGATTTGAGGGTGATGTTTTGTTCAGCCACCCTCTTGTGAAGCGTTTCCTGCTTGGCGCCCGACGCGTTAAGCCGGTAAACGCTCTTTGGCTCCGAGTTGGGATCTTCAATTGGTCCTCGGTAGGTTGTCCTTGGCCCCGTTTGAGCCTCTTGAGCAAGCGCCGTTGGAACAGCTGTCGTTCATGACCGCATTCTTGCTGGCCGTCACCTCCGCTGAACGCGTGGGTGTGCTTTGTGCTCTCTCGGTACGACCAGAGTGCCTGTCTTTCATTCCGATTGCGGTGCCACTCTGCGGCCTAATCCTGCCTTTGTGCCTATAAATATCCGGAGTTCCTTCCGCTCCAGGGATATTGTGGTTCAGGCGTTTCGTCCGCCTCCTCACACTAGAGAGTTAGATGCGGGCCTTCACCCGTCATGTCCGGTCCGTGCTTTGGGAATTTACCTCAGCCGTACTCAGGACCTCAGGGTTACCGATCAGCTTTTGTCTGTCACGGTGGTTCTCGTGCCGGTAAGGCACTATCGAAACAGCGCCTGTCCCATTGGTTGTGCGAGGGCATTGCCCTCTGATACACGTTGGCCGGGCTGGATCCCCCTGGGGGCGTCAGGGCGCACTCCACTTGTGGGGTGGCTGCCTCTGCCGCTCTGCTGGGTGGGGCCTCGGTGGAGGACATCTGTGCTGCAGCTTCATGGTCCTCCCCGGGCCCCTTTGTAAGGTTTTACCTCATGGACATGACCGGGGGTTCTGTCTCCCATGCGGTTCTGGGGTCTGTGGCCTTTCCTGCTTCCCGTCCTTTGGTAGGGTAGCAGGAGTGTGTGGGTATGGGCCACAGTGTGTTGGGTCACACGTGGTTCCGCCTGTGCTGTGTGTTCAAGGGGTTCTAGTTCCCTCTTGCTCGCACTCGGGTGGAGTTGACTGCGCCCCCCCTTCATTAGGAAGGATGGGGTGACGGGACTCCCCAACCCCTTGATGTGGGCTTACGGGTCCTCAGGGGGTACATCTGTCGGGCCTCGCGTCCGCTCTACCCCATATCTCGATAGGCTAAAGAGCGGGACGCGATGGCCAAGTACGATAATATAACGACAGGTTATGTATATAACCTAGTTATATGAGTACTGGCTAAGCGTCCCGCTCTTAAGCGGCCCTGAGTTCCCTTGGGAAATCTTTTCCTGGAAACGGGTTTTTTGCTAGGAAGAGTGTTTGGTGACCATGCCGAGTATCTTATAGAGCACGCCTCTATAGGGGCGGGGCCCGGCAGGTGATGGGTGTATTTTTGTTTTCGTTGATGGAGTACAATAGGTACATGGGATGAGGTATATCTCGATAGGCTTAAGAGTGGGACGCTTAGCCAGTACTCATATAACTAGGTTATATACATAACCTGTCGATTCCTCCTGAGCAATGTCAGAAGGATCCACCCCTTACTGACAAAAGAAGCCACTCAACTCCTTGTCCAATCAATCTACCGACCACCACCACCAAGCCTCTTCAACTCATCTAGAACGCAGCCGCACGTCTGATCTCCAACCTACCAAAGTCAGCCCATGTTACCCCACTTCTTAACTCAATCAGCGTCAGAGGGCGCTGTGTAATGTGTGGTTAAAAGTCCAGCATTCTAAAGTATAGGAATACGTGGCTGTGTTTGCAGGGCTATAACTATATTATAGCTATGGATACAATACTATTGCCCATTTGATATCGACTATCTATCGTTCACTATGTAAAAGAAGAAAAAAAATGCATCCATACATTCCCGTTTTATACCGTGGTGAATATAAGTATGGTTTTAGTGTAATTCATGGGAGGCTGGTAATAGCCCGCAATGTGTATTATACTAAATGCATTGGCATTCCGTCCCTACACACACTACAATTAAAAAATCAAATGCATATGATAGGTATTATGTTCCATCATGAATGCATGAAAGGGTGGTGGGGGGGCTAGTTTTTTGATGCTTTGATCTTCACCAACTAAATACGTTATGGACTAGTGTTACACACATACACTCGGATCGCAATGAAGGCATGCTTTGATCAATGCAAGATTGATATTATATAGCCCTTACCTTGACTAGGATGTGCCCCATAAAGAATATTCCAATTATCTGATTGCGACTCCCAGTATTGGTGTCAATCGTGTGGCCAACATAATCCGCCATACATCATCCATCTGGAGCATTTGACGCTCCTCAAGCCGATCGGGATAACCGCTCCCCTTGCCCGACATGGAAAAGGCCGCCCAGACCTATATAATCGACACACAGCCCAAGACACAGAGTTTCAAAGGGTGCTCGATACCGCCGCCTGGTAGGATGCGGCCGGTATTTCACTTTTGGGATCTCAGACTCATTCCCTATGATAACACCAGGCTCCCTGGATGGATAATGAATGGAAATATCGAATAAAAGAAATAACGATGAAAACCCGACTTTTCTCGGGTTTGGCGCTCAAGCATTGACGAGTTAACCCGACTTATCTCGGGTCTGGCGTCCATTGAGTTAAGGACGTGCACTGGCTCTCCATCGCCACACAAATCGCTTCAAGGTCCTCGACCTGGCATATCATGCAGCGAAGGGAACGGCTCCCGACTACCTCCAGTCAATGGTCTCTAATTACACACCCTCAAGACCCGACATCCTCTGGCCGCCTCAGACCCACTCATATCCGAGCTCTGGGAGGGTCATCAAAGAGAAGCCACCTATTCTCGGTCCTCGCTCCACAATGGTGGAACGAACTTCCCATCACAGTTAGGACAGCCGAAACCCGAACCAATCTTTCGCCGTCAACTAAAAACACACTTCTTCAATCAATATCTGAAATGACTGTCTTATACTACCATGCACTATTCCTACTATACTATGTCTTTACTACTATGCACTCAACACTGCAGCACCCAAGTTTCAGCACTGTTTGATGAACATTGTTACTCAGCTGTAAGAGTTGTGACTCGTCATACATAACTTGTAAGTTTCTTTGGATAAAAGCGTCAGCTAAATGACTAAATGTACAGTAAATATAGTCACACATTGACATTGATGTTGAAAGGTAGCGAAGTAGAGGTAATTCACCCTTGTGAAAACCACTAACTTTACCATGTGTTACTCTACTACAATGCCATTGAAACATTTCAAACTTCCGCTTAGTTTCTGGGTGTGCTTGTGTAGCCGGTACAACACTGTACCTGCCAAACACTTTGACCATGCCTTGAGTGGGAGTCGAACCCTGGGCGTCCGCACTGCGGGCGACATCACAAACCGCTGCGTCAAGAAAGGATATCCTCTCTAAGCGCTCAGTTTGGATGCCTCTGGGGAGTGAGTTTTACTTCTATGTACCGTAGTCACACTATCGCGGTACATATCCGTTACATTCACCCCCCCTAAACTCACACCACTCAGGCATCCGGGTCACGGCACCACTGTAGCCGGTACAACACTGTACCTGCCAAACACTTCGACCATGCCTTGAGTGGGAGTCGAACCCCGGGCGTCCGCACTGCAGGCGACATCACAAACCGCTGCGCCAAGAAAGGATATCCTCTCTAAGCGCTCAGTTTGGATGCCTCTGGGGAGTGAGTTTTACTTCTATGTACCGTAGTCACACTATCGCGGTACATATCTGTTAAATTTGTTATTAACTCCCGGGTGCTCCTGATTGATGTGTGAATTTGCCTAGCAACTTTCAAACAACTTAAAAGTTTCACAGAGCATTTTTCCACAGCTTTTTCAGCTTTCCACAGTACCAGTGTGAATGGGTTTAGTAAGGTAAGCTGAGATCTACTAAAGCACACACCATATACAGACCGTATACTGTATATTAGGGCTGACCCCTATTAGTCGAATAGTCGACTAATCGATCGAAAAAAAATAAAAAATTATACTTGTTTTTTTCAATTTTCTTTTTACATAGTCGACTAATAGTCGACTATCGGCTAATTTCGGCCAATAAAAGTCGACTATCCAAATCCTTAGTCGGGGACAGCCCTACCGTATACAGACCGTATAATGTATATGAACACAAAATGTGTTAATGACAGGGACAATCTCCGGTAATGGAGAGAAGTCAAGATCCTTTAACAAGCAATGTGCTAAAGCACTTTGAGTGCTAATGTATTAGAGAAACAGAGATTTAAACACACTGAAATAAAATATTTGCCCTTACTTTTTTGTTGACTTGTTGCCAGATTCCTGTTTTTAAGTTACAGCATAGAGGTATGAGCTGGAAAACACAGCAGTTGCATAGCCTGAAGTCTTATGTAGTACAGGTCAACATTTTTATAAAATCCGTTAAAAGAATTGTGCTTGAGAAGTGTACCGGAAAAATACAGCGTGAAAATCCAAAATGGCGATCCACTTCCATTCATTCTGAATTCATTCTGACAACAACGTTATTCTTCATCAACTTTCACCACCTTCCCACACTATCAGTTCTAGACCGTTCTAGACTGGAAGTGTTCATTTGACGGAGCGGCTTTTTGGATGATGCTCACCGGATATATCGTCATGTAACTCGGGACCCGAAGCACACAGCTGGTTGAGTGTGGTGGCGATCGAAAGGCAGCAAATCCAACTTTCGAATGGTGCATTGGATGATCCTCGAAAAATGCAGCTTCGACCTGATAGACGAGTGCAAAGTGCTGTGATGTGCACGCAAGTGAAAAACTGAAAACCTTAACAGGATGGTCAACTAAGGTACTGAGGAGCTGTCTATTTGTGCTGTTTGATGTGCCTCAAGCTGTCCTCCATTTATGCGATGGAGCATCAATGTCAAGCCACTCGCGCAAAATTCATGTAAGGGAGGCGGGAGGAAACATGAACAAAGACCAATAGAAACTCTGAACCCTAGTATAGTGGGAACGCTCAGACAGACCCGACCTACATTTACGCCTGTTACCTAATACAATCAAAAGGAAGACACATGTAACACACAGACACACGTTTATGTCTGTGTTTCATCATCTGGTAAACCTGGGACACGAACAAAACGAGGGGCTGCCAATGTTTCATGAAGTGGTTATTATTATATAGACTTTTCAGGTAATGCAGCCTATACTATTTTGCCATTTGTATAAAATACTTGAAAGGGAATTATGCAATATGTCAATTGTCATTTGCTTTGTGTTTGGAAACATGTGTGAAGTAGCTTCTAATAGAATATGTTATTCTGAAGCCAGCCAATGCCTGGGGAACCATTTTCAAAACCGTTCTCTGCTACCTGTGCGCACCATTAAAAAACCAGCCACCGTTATGAGCTTCTCTCATAATTCTTTTAAAGGACTGCAATGAGATAAGTGTTGAAAAAGTAGAATCAATTGGCCTCCCATTCATTTCGAGCCAAAATATAGCACTGAACGGCACAGGAAGTCCTTCCTTCCAACAGCCATCAGACTATACAATGCATTACTGTGCCTCACTGCATCACTGAGCACAGAGTGACAGTTACCATCTTCCTGGACTTTTAAAACAACATTGTCAATATTACACTTACAGTACACTTAATGTAGATCTCTGTATTTTTTACTGTATATTTATATTAGAATGTACATATATTACATAGGAAATGTGAATCCCGGACCGTATTTTATTTTATCTTATTATTATTTTATTCTTAGGCTTATTTTATTCTTTATTCTTAGGCAATCTTTTGTATTATTTGTGATTTGTTTGTCTACCCAAATGTTTACTGTGAGCGATTTGTAGTGCCAAATTTCCCTCGGGATGATTCTATTCTATTCAATCAGGGCTATACCATGGAACCAATCAGAACAGAGACGGGATGCAATGATCTTAAGTGTTACCGTGGAAACTATTGATTTATCCTTTTGTTGAGAAGTAGTTGTAGCCCAGTATTTTGTTCTTCATTGTGATTAATGTAATTAATGAAATGTATTTAATAAGAATAAATTGTGCTGCTTTATTTAGCCAAACTTGCTGAAGATATGAATCAGTGTCAAAACCGTAACACTATGACAACTTACCACAATTTAGGCATAGCTTGTGCAGGCTACAATGATTTAAGTACAGTAATTGAAAGGATAACTTAGACCTGCAGCACCAGAGCAAATTAATTGGATGGACTTTTGATTTAAAGATACAATGATATTATACATATCCAAATTCATAATCTACTTGGGATACTCTGATTGCTAACAAAACTATTTAGCTACAATTTAGTTAATTGTAGTGTTTCAAAAACATCCACAGCATCTGTGACAGTTTATTTATCACCTAGCACAGGTTAGCCAATGTGAATCTCCCATAGCAACCGATCCCACTGGTCCCATCAATTAGTTTTGAAAGCTTCATGTATGATAATAACGTTAGGTTATGACTATAACCAAGTTCTGTTAGTTAGGGGCGACGCTTGGCATCACCTTCTGCACTATCTCGCGTACGTGCACGCGTACTGAATAAATTCCACAAATGTACCTCTAATACCAGTATTAGTCTGACCATACCCCTCATCAGCTTACCTTCATAAGCAGGTGTGTGGTCACCTGCTCTCCTCCTTCCCAAGCTTTCACCACAAGGTGAGGTCAAGGGCTGCAGCGGCCGTCTGATGCCAAGCGTCGCCCCTAACTAACAGAACTTGGTTATAGTCATAACCTAACATTCTGTATCATTAAGGGGCTCAGCTTGGCATCACCTTCTGCACAAGGGAGGCCAAGCGGAGCCGCTGGCTGACAAATACACCCCGCTGACAGCCCCCCACAACCATCAGAACAGGGAGGGCCGAGCCCCCCCGACCCCCCCTAATGGCGGGTAGCCCCCCTATTAGGGGCTTCACGGGAAGGCGACGGACCCGACCGTGCGAAGAGGCACTCAAGCAACTCAACGCACAGGGTGAGCAGACCGTGGCTTGACCCCACGACTACACACACGCACAACCCGCATGCCACCCGGGAACGAACGGAGGAACAACCTCGTTACTGCCCCCAGAATCACGGGGTCAAGAGCAAACCCAACCCCGTGGCAAGGCCGTAGCAGCGGAGCGCGAAGGAAGACCCAGATCCACCAAAGGACCGGGCTCCCTGGAATGGGGGCCCGGAGAAGTCCATGATGCCAGCATCAAGACCCCACCAGGGGGGCACCTAGTGACCCCGCCCCCCACATCGCCAGCGTATCCGGACAAGGGGCCCCTCAGCCGAGCGGGCCCTGTCCTCCCCAACAGCACACCGCCTGGAACACAAGCCCTGCAACAGGCAGACAGCACGGTTAAACACACAAGAGGTAACCAACGGAAGCAGGCAGCGCACCGGGGAAAGACCAGGCAACAGGCTGTCAACCCAAGCCTGGAAAAACTGCGGACGAGGCAGGCGCCAGAAAGGACAGCTGAACAGCCGTCCCGGCGGAAGGGCCGTATGCTGGCGTTGTCGCATAACCAAGCTTTCAAACAGCACGTCAGAAGTGGGATCCGTAGACCACTCGACCCCTGACAGCTGCCCACAGAAAAGCCCATACGATCGGCAGACGTCATGAACGTGCAGGGGCACCCTCAACCGGAGAACCGGGAGTTGACACTGCAGCAACACACCAGAGAACCAACCACCCAGGCATCACCCCATGCAATGGTTGGTCCCATAACCCCTCAGGAAAGAACCCTGAAACACACCTGCGGCACCGCCGCAGCCCGCGTTCCGGTTCCCAACAGGGCTATCCCGGGCCTACGGGTCAACGAGCATCACCCCGGACCGGGCCCGGTGATACGGGGAGCACAGGATCCCAAAGGAGGTTAACCCCACCCAACAGGCTCCTCAGCGCCAAAACGCAAGAGAAGAGCGTAATATGGAAGACCAGCCCCAGCACCCCGCACTCGGTATTCCCAGGAGGTCACCGAACCAAGTACCAACCAAGACCAACCCGTACAGCGGCCGAGATCCGACGAGATCCGACGCGTACAGGTCGGCACGGCCGTAAGCCATTACGACAGTGCAGAATACAACGCACCCAAAAAGGGTCCCATAACGCTCAACCCTGTGACACCCGGATCGACCTAGCATTTTTCCCCCTGAAAAAACCCCAAGTCCCTCAGGGTACCAGAACAGCAGATCTGCATCCCCAGCGGACAACGGGTGCACTGATCTGGACCAGCGCGACCAGAACCAGTCCCGTGCCCTAATCACGCCGACCTGCCAACCCCAGGAGAAGGGGCAGATATGCGCGTTTGATCCCAACATAAAAAAGAAGGCGCCACCCAGACGTGTCGGTATGAACCGCGTCCGGCGGCCCACCCCTAGGGCGTGAGACCCTTCCCCATATGTCCAGACCCATTCCGTCATCATCCCCTGACATGAACGGGAACCCATCGACAACACACAGGATGTCGGAAGAGGAAAAAACCCCCATCCCAATTGCTCCATAAAAACGCTGTTTTACCAAAGCAAACGAGGCGCGCCAGTCAGCAACGGCCCAAAGCACATCCTGAGCCAGCACTATGTGTGCGTTCTGACATACCCACATCAACAATAGGCCATTTAGACCACCATATTGAATCCCCAAGACGCCCAGGGAACGACAAGAGGGGCGAGATGCAATCAACTCCATGAATGAATGAATGAAAATATTTACCCAACAGACTGCAGTACAGGAATACATACAAAAAGATAAGGGGAGGCAGACCTGAGAAAGACGTTAGTCTTGTTTCCATCAGGGACCCTCATTTCATATCCATCAAGACACATTCAACTCTTTATAAAATAAAGAAAAGGCATCACCCGTATGACCCAACTGCACAGCTGGGAGTAAAAACCCTGTTTTTCACATGATTTTAATCCAGTCACTCCTTTTAATCAGAGTGTAAGACCAGACTCCCCCAGAAAACACCTTCCCACATGAGACCACGGTCAAGAAAAAGATATGTAAACTGTGAGACACGTGACCAACAGACTCAAGTTTGACACATAAACGGGCGCAGCAGGCTGTAAGTCCTGCGCCCAACCTCGACATCTTTAAGACACCAGCTCATGGAAGGCGTCGCCATAGCAACAACGCTACAACGGGCGGGGAAACCCACCGGATCCTGTCATAACAGGAGTCGGTAGAATACCCCTTCCCCCCCCCCCCCCCCCCCCCCCCTGTCAAGCACTGGCTTGGCCCTGACTGGCTCAGCAGAAAAGATCAACAAATCCTCTAAACCAATCAAGTGGGAAAAAGGAGGGGTTTATTCGACACCCCCTCCCGAAAACACACCTTTTATCCCTACACACAGAAACAACCGTAGCCATCTTGAAAACCTCCGGTAGAACAAAGCATAGCATAAGCTAATACAATGCCTGCTACCCACAAAGTGTAAAAAAGGGTTTACAACAAAACACAAGTCGCCTGTGCGTGAATCCCATACCCGTTGCCTATGTCATACATAGGAAGAACGCTGAACGAGAGTAATGGCTAGGCCATGAAAAATGTGCGTACGAGCATTACTGCAACTAACAACACAGCATTGTGAAAACACATATACTTAGTTAAAGCAATGGAATAACACCAGTTCTAATTGCATGTGGAGCATCAAGCTAATAGAACCTATTACCGAGTGTAAGTTGCAGACCTTGCTTAAAACCCGTAACACAACACAACTCACCCCCCAACGTAACAGGGTAGATTCATATATACACAACCCCACCATATGATTTGTATGAAGAAACACACAGTTTGTTCAGCCAAACACAGTCCCCCTTATATCGGGGAACTTTTTTTATTAATTAAAAAAGTGTAAGGCACAAAATCACAGAGGGGCCGGGAAGGGTGTAGAGGAGGGGACACAAAGGGGAAAAAGTCACTCCTAACGGCGTCTGCCACCTCGCGCCGCTCGAGTCTTGCCACCCCGGGGAGCCCCGGAGGGACGATAGGTTACAGTCTGCTGGACACGACGTTCCCTACCGTCTCCTCCGGTCTGGGATGGGCCGGCGGTGGCCGAAGCGCCGTTTCGTCCCCTGGCCCTCTTGGCAGGGCCAGCAGCGGCGGTGGAGGTAGTGGTAGCGGCGACGGAGACAGCTCGACGTCGCGGAAGCCTTCTGCCCCCACCGGCAAGGACGGGAGGCGGAAAATGGGGTTGAAGGACGGATCTCTCCTCTGCCATTTCTCTGCATGTTGAGGTCATCAATTGCAGGGCCTTCCCGAACAGGCCAGCGTCGGAGAGGGCGGCCGTCAGAAGAGGGGCTCTCTTTTTCTCTGGCACACGGGCCTGCTCCAGCCAAAGGTGACGCTGGCCCAGGGTGGCCAGGGTGCGCACTTTCCCCATGGCTATGGCCAGCACCTGGGAAAGGTGCAGAACAGCTCCCGCAGCCTGGGTGATCTGATCGCATTTTACCTCGTTCAGATCCGTGCCGCCCGTCATTATCCCCGATACAAATCTAGCCAGGTGGGCGATGTTAGACGCCGCAGCCAGCGACTGTGTACCAGCGATGAATGACTGGTCACCCCAATAAGCCAATCGCCTAGCCGACTTCCCCTGGAGGACCGGCTTGCATAGGGGTTCCCACACCATATCCGGACAGAGGAGCGCGGCCATCGGATTGTCAAGCCGAGGTACGCCCTCCCCCATACCTTTGACTAACCCCGACACCCGCGTAACTGGTACGTAGGCGGGAGTTAGTCCCATGATGTTGGACACCGCCTGACCCCGACGAACATAGGCCCCCATCGATGGGAAAAATGGGTAGACAATGTCCACCCCTCTCACTGGGGGACACTGCCAGGGATGGCCTATGAGGTCATCAGGGACAGGTGCAGGCAATGGCAGCGGCAGCGGCACACCGTTTGCGGTGGCGGCTACCGCCATGAGCTCGGGAAACAAGGCCCGCAGTTCCCCCTGCGAACCCTCCTCCACCGACCCCGCATCCCTTGCATACAGCAGGCTGCGACTGGTCAAGGAGCCACAATCCGATGCGGCTGACAGTAGGGCATCCTGCTGATGAGGCCAAGGTGGTTCCTCGACATCCTCGAACAAGGCGCCCCATGGAGCCATTTCTCCCCCCTCCGGGGTCTCCGGAGGAGGGATACTCTCCTCCACGGGACCATCATACAAGAACCCGTCCGCCTCCTCCATGAAGTCTTCAGTTTCCATCAGAAATCCAGAGTCGGACGCGTCCTCGCTGGTCTCCAGCAATTCCCCAAACCCAGGCCGTTCGCGTCTGCACGCCACCATCTTGCGACGCGAGCGAGCAGACGCAAAAAGTTTTCGTCGCAAATCCTCCGGCTCCAAGACAATCCCCCGTTCATCAACGGGCGATTCCCCAGAACCAGAGGAACCAGAGTCGAGATCAGGCCATCGCCGGAGCGACGGCACCGAACCCTCGGCTCGTCGGTGAGGAAAACTATCCACCGGCAGTCTCCCGGGCTGGGTCGGCAACCACGAGAGTGGCAACAGCCCAGCACCGAGGCGCACGATGGAGGCGGGAATGGAGAACCGGAGGTGAAGAGTAGGTCTAGCGGGTCTACTCTCCGCGGAATACATTATGACCCAAACCTTTTCTTATACAACAAGTGAGAGAAGAAAAGGTTAAGCACAATGTAAACCAGTCACAACTCTTTTCAACTAACAACACGTCAAGTGGGGTACTACCGAGGCACTTTCCTTGTGGTGAAAGCGAGAAGGAGGAGAGCAGGTGACCACACACCTGCTTATGAAGGTAAGCTGATGAGGGGTGTGGTCAGACTAATACTGGTATTAGAGGTACATTTGTGGAATTTATTCAGTACGCGTGCACGTACGCGAGATAGTGCAGAAGGTGATGCCAAGCTGAGCCCCTTAACGATACAGAACTTGACATCTCCTGTCAACGAACAGAGCGCTATGCCCCCTCAACATACTGTGAGAGTTGTCTGTTACTCAGAGAGGCTGCATTAAAACAGTTACATTATAAAGAAAACATAACAAATCAAATTACACTCCTGACATAAACATTCCACAATAAACCCTTTCTGACTAACAATTTTTTTAGGGCAGTGCGGCAGTTCCTAAAAGCATAGATAGCCTACTTTACTGAGACACATTTAAATGTAGGACTGGCCTATCCAAACATCTTTGAGGGGATAAAAAGGCCCATCATTACGCAACAGATCGTCAGTTGATAGTGTTATTGATAGTGATTCTAATATTGTGTAAACTACTAACGAGACGGTCACAGTCACCTGCTAACGGGTCTGACCCTTTAACTCAGCTGGATTAGTGCGGCCGCCTGTGGATCCTATGGTCCCAGGTTCAAATCCACTCGTTTACAATGGTTTCTATTAGAATAATGGAAATATGACACATTTTCCAAGGAGCAGTGAGACCGTCTCTGTCCAGCTCAACTCTAAAGGGAAAGCAAAAGGCAGGCCACGGATGGGTAAAATGTCAATTGGAAGATTCAATTACAAATAAGACCAGTAACCTTTCTATAAATGTTTAACAGCAGACTACTAAATGAGCATTGCCAGGGCAACATCGTGAGCAGAATGGGGCCTTGAGCAGTTGTGAGTGACGCATATTAAAATGCACTCCTTGCTCAAGGCACTCATCACAGGCGGCCTTAAGGTTCACAGGCCCCGTTTCAAGATCAAATATTTGGCCCTTATCTTATATTAACAACGCTCCCCTCCCGCCTCCCCCACGTGTACGTGTACAGGAGAATGTAATGCGGGCCTTGGACATAAACTGAAACATGCCTCTGCACAAATTACCTCTCTCTGACTTAAATGTGTAATTTCTCTCTCTCTCTCTCTCTCTCACACACACACACACACACACACACACACACACACACACACACACACACACACACACACACACACACACACACACACACACACACACACACACACACACACACACACACACACACACACACACACACACACACACACACACACACACACACACACACACACACACACACACACACACACACACACACACACACACACACACACACACACACACACACACACACACACACACACACACACACACACACACACACACACACACACACACACTGCCATGTCCACTTCCATTTATTGTGCTAAGCTAGGCTAACATGCAGCCAGATAGCTTTCTACTGAACGCACAGAGAGGAAACTGGTATCTATCTTTTTGTCTCTCTTTGGAGAAGACGGTAAGCTCATTTCCCCAAATGTTGTCATGTTCCTTTAAGCTTTGTTTTGGTTTACTTTGATAAAGAAATTGATGCCAGGTTGATTTATAGATTGTCATATAATGAGTGGACTCTGCAACTAATTTCCATCCAAGCTTCGATGCGGAAGCTTGCCTTGTTACGTGTGATTTCTAAGACTGTGTCCTTTTGATGCACTTATGCCTCTAGCAACGGTGGTATATAGCCTGCATCAGTAAACTCAAAATCAGAATCCAAAGTTGATTGGACCGGACCAAGCCATTGAATAGGGTTCAGACAGAGGCCAGACAAACCTTGTGTGCGCTTCACCTAAGTGTGATGTGTCCAAAGAGTATATCACGCTCAGATGGGAACAGACAAAGGACACGCACCTTTCGCCTGATATCTTATAATTGGGAGACATTGTGGAAAATTGTGGGAAGCAATTATTTTTAACACAGTCACAGCGCTAAGTGGATAGTAGTGAAGGTGAATAATGGATACGTTTAGAAACATGCATCTGCCATGTTTTTGGCAGTAAGCTAATTCCCCAAGGTTTTTCATATCTACTCCAAAGTAGGCAGCTGTGACAACAGCCTATATACGTTACTGTTGGTCTAAAACAGGGGTCTCAAACTCGCGGCCCGCGGGCCAATTGCGGCCCACTGGATGATATTTTGCGGCCCCCTACTTAACATTAAAAGTTTAGAAACTTTTTGCAACTTTTTGCCGCGTCGTTGTGTGAGTTGGATGTTTTATTTATTTTATCACTTGTAGGCTACCATAGCGCAGGCTCATGACAGCAACGTTGCATTAGTGACTTGGTTGAAACGTGATTCCAAAGGTGATACCAAGTGGAAGGAAAATATATCCAGTGCGTATGGCAGGCATCCTCGAAATTCTCCGCTGTCTCCTCTGCAAGCAGTGCTCTGCCTGTCTGTGTCTGTCTGGCTACTCTGGTCCAATCACATTCAGCGTCCCGTCAGTGTTTCCCCCACCCCCCCCCACCCACAGTCTGCGAATCAGAGCAGAGTAGGGCGGGTCTTCACGGAATGCGTGTTGTCTTTCAACGGGTCCGAGTCAGAGCGAGAGTTGACTCTGTAGCTAGTAACCTTGTTCCCAGTTTTATCTCCGTGAGATACATGTAGCTAGTAGCCTAGTTTCGCCAGCAGGCAGTTAGTAGAAAAATATGAATCGTTTTCAAATAAACGCTAGATGATCAATATTATACATACACGCACGCCCATTTGAGGTGCGCACGGATAATCGGCGTGTTCATTTCCTCATGGATTTTTTCAGTAAAACCGAAAGAGCCCATTTCACATAACTGCCTATATCTTCATCAAAATTAGTCTGATTATCCTAACACTGATAACATAGATTCCTTACCTGACATCAGATGGTATCCAACTGGTATATTCCAATTCCTGATCACCATTAGAAAAAATCGATAAGTGTATGGATCCAACGTGATACAGTAGTACACATGATTCCGCGGGGCTGAGAGGCTCCAGAATGAACTGTGGTAACCCCGGCTGGATCAGTGGACTGGAAAATGTGGAGTACCGGATTGTTTTCCCCATCCATTTTCATTGAGTCCATTCCAAAATCCCTTATGTCATCTGGGAGACGATAGGGGGCGCTTTTTTCCACATATGATCGCCGGCGGCGCTCGGGTATACTCGGGTAGGCTCGCGTGATGCAATATGATTTCAGATCGCTAAAAAAAAAAAAAAAAAAAATCAGAGAAATCTCGTGAGTGGCTTTCAACATAACTATCGGAAACCCGAGATATCTCGTGTGTGGCAGTGAAAGTGTTAAGAACTGACAATCAGGGAATTTAAACATTGTTGACATTGTTTTTTTGTGTTCATATTAAAGAAAGGAAAGTCTAGTGCTGTCTGAATGAATGAATGAATGAATGAATGAATGAATGAATGAATGAATGAATGAATGAATGAATGAATGCATGACTTTTATTTATATAGCACCCTTCACAGCACGAATGCACAGGGTGCTTTACACTACAGCTTAATATAAAAACTAGTGCTGTCAGGCGATTACAATTTTTTATCTAATTAATTACAGGATTTGTAATAAATTAATCTAATTAATCGCATTTTAATCGCATAACTATTTTATGCCTGATATTCTATATTCTATAATCATATTTCAAATTGCATGTGTCCAGATGGCAGAATTCAGTACTGTATCTACAAAACCTTCTGTTTAATCATCTTCCATCTATTAATTTGCTTAGATTTTTCAGGTCTGGTCAATTTGAGCATGGTGTTATTCACAGTCAAAGATAAAAAAAAAATGTATTGATATTCTCATTTGGTTCATTACAATTGACTCAAAATAAGATTTTCATTCAATCAATCACTGCGCAGATTGATTGATTGAATGAAAATTGTATTAACAGATTGCAGAATGGGTACAATACAGTACGGCTCAATACACACAATTGCTAAGGGCATGCAGACCAGAGAAAGACTTTCGTCTTGTTTACATCAGGGTCCCCCATTTTCAATTCATAATGAATTGTAAGTAAGGGTGCAACTTGCACCGTGCAATCCATTCTTTGTGGATCTAGCCCACAGTATTTCTGACACTGGGAATACATTCCCTGAGATTCATAGATGTCCCTAGAATCAGATACCAAGAACATGCAAATGGACCATATTAAAAAAAAAATCTGTAAATGTGTATTCTACATTCTCATGGAATGAATGAGATACAAAAAAAAACTATATAAAAAAAAACTATAAAAAAAAAAGAAAAATAATTGTAATTAATTTTGAGTTAATTTTCATAACACGATAATTTGCTGTGTAATTAATTAATCTAATTAACGCGATAAACTGACAGCCCTAATAAAAACACAATAAAACAAAATCAGAAATAAATGACAACAACAACAACAACAGACAGTGGTTAAAAAAGACAGTGAAACCAGATAGAAATAAAAGAATTTGGATAAAATCATGAGTCACTAATTAAAACAAAACTATAGGAACAGTGAGGACAAGAAAAAGAAAAGGTGCCTATGTATGACCAAAGGCCTGTCTGAACAATGTGTTTTTAGTTGTTTTTTAAAAGAGTTTTCAGAGGGGGCAGTTTGCAGGTCCAGGGGGAGAGCGTTCCAGAGCCTTGGTGCTGTCACCTCGAAGGATCGATCACCCCTTGTTTTCAGCCTGGACCTGGGGACCACCAGGAGGTGCTGATCGGCAGATCTGAGTGAGCGGGTGTTGGTGTAGGGATGGATGCGTTCAGTGATGTAGATAGGGGCCTGACCGTGGAGTGCTCTGAAAGTGAAAGTGAGGACTTTGAAGTGAATTCTATAGTGTACCGGGAGCCAGTGCAGTGATACCAGAATGGGAGTGATGTGACATGATTTTTTTTACCTTGTGATTAGCCTGGCTGCAGCATTTTGGACCATTTGGAGTTTGTCTGAGCATATTGTTTGTTTGCACTAAGTTAATACTTAGACAAATGTAGCCTACATTTTTCAGTCAGTTCGGTCTTTGTGTGCCAAATATTATTTAAGGCTGTAAACACTGTAACACTGTAAACATATTTTTTTTTTTATAAATGAGAAGCATGTTTACATTTTTGAGTGTTACAAATGAAAAGCAACGTATATCGAACCGAACCGAAAACCATTAGCCCAAAACCGTGATACGAACCGAACCGTCGATTTTGTGAACCGTTCCACCCCTAGTTTCGACAATGTTGACTGCAAACAAGTCATTGATAAGTGACGGCCATATTAGACACATAATTTAAGATATAGTTTATGCGTTCGCAAATATGAGAGCTCTATCATTGAAGTGGGTGGTGGCACGCAACAGGGTTCCAGGGCACCGGACCCTTGGCACTCAAAGTGTTAAGTGTGGTCGTGTTATATCATGAGAAGACTTACCGATGACTTTGCCCAACGTCAAGGATCTGATTAAGACCAACTCGGCGTCAGATGACAGACTGTGCTTTCTGTGGATGTCCTGGTCGATCTGGTTGAGTGGAAAGTAATCAAATAAAAAGCCGGTTACAAGAAACCCAAACCAAAGCAGTAGTTAATTTCAGTACATTATAGATCGAGTATTATGTTCTTGGGCCGTTTCATACAAATGGTTTCGGCTGTGGAATAGCTCTTATAAGCGTCAGATCCTTCACTTCTGGACTGATACACACTGTCTCAGATGTCAGATGAACCGCTCAGCTCAATACAGATTAGAGAGTTGTTGATTCACGATGTACAGATGGACACATATTCCCGAAAAGACGTTGCTCTTCGTGTACTGTAGGACATGATATGCCTATTGCTCACCTGTACGTAAATGTCTTTGCCCTCTCTGTGGAGTCTGACGCGATGGAGGCGTCCGTCTGCCAGACTGCTGGGTCTGGGGGTGAATACGTCTGGCCTTCTGTCCACATGGAGGTGATACCAGATCTGTAGACTCCCTGGAGACAACACATAAGACAGCATGACATGTCTGGCCTTGTGGCCTTGATGGCTTTGAAACAAAACACTTGAGATTTCTGGAATTAGACAGTGAGAACTTCCAATAGATGACTCTGGGACACTGTGGTAAAATGGCTGCATCTTAGTTAATAATGACCAACACGAACAATGAAATGGCAGATGTGTGTCAAGATTCAAGAAGATTCAAGATTCAATAGTTTTATTTCAAACCACAGTGTTAGTTTGGCTACATTTAACATTGTCCGGCAAAACAACATTTGAAGAAAATAAATGAAATGGGAAAAGAGGACCCCCCCCCCCCCAAAAAAAAAAACAACAGCCAGAAACTGTACACTGTTTGAAAAGGAGATGGAAGAAGCAACGCTTATCCGTTTCCATCCCCCATCAATAACTAATTGCAAGATTATTCAGCAAGTACAATATGACACGATTTCCAATACACAACATATGATACAATACAATTTGCAAATACTTCAACTACACACAACACAATCACACACACACACACACACACACACACACACACACACACACACACACACACACACACACACACACACACACACACACACACACACACACACACACACACACACACACACACACACACACACACACACACACACACACACACACTAGACTATACTCTCATGTCACCCTTCCCTTCAAATCATTCTCATACAACAAGTTGGACTTCCTCCCTGGTATACTTTGCGAACACCATCTTTTTGAACTTCCTCTTTAATATATCTTATAGATTGACTGGATTTGGTCTCCTCCTCCAGATCACTCCACAAGGTAACTCCACACAGAGAAATACACATAGCTTTCCTGGTTGTTCTTGAAGATTTCTGTTCCAGTTTGAGTTTCCCTCTAAGATTATATCTTTGGCGTCCCGCTCTCTCACAGAAAATGTTCTGTATCTTGTCAGGAAGGCTGTGATGTATGACTCTGTACATGAACTGTCAGCCAAGTTGGTGCTTTTTAAAGGTGTAGGCATTTTTAATAAAGACTTTTATATTTTTGCCTCAGAGGTTCTCACAGTTTAGTATTGATTTCACCAGTGAGGAATACATCCATCTTTTTTATTTTTAAACAATAAGTCTACCGGTTTCTTGAAGAGCACCTGTCTGAATACCATGAGACCCGACCGGCACTTGTTTCTTTGGAAATAATATATTGTATTGAATTCTGTAAATCCCCATGTTCAACTGTCAAATGCACCTGAGAGACCATCTCACAGACATTGATCGATTAAAAGCCGCAGGCTTGAGACCAATTCACCTTTAAAAATATTTTTTTAAATAAAACTGCATCTTACTTTACAATAACAAACGAAATAAAAAGAACCTCACATATCAATCCATAACAAAGTAGGGCTGATTCTTCACTGGGATTGATTTTGCTTTGTCGCAGTAGCTGAAATGCATACATTACAACGGAAACCAGTAGGCGGCTTATTTATAAATAGATTTTTCTATCATAATTCCAACAGTCGCTTTTTGACTTATAAATATTTTAGATATATAAATATTTATTCTAAAGCTCTTTGCCCCTGTATTGAATATGTCAATATGCACTCAGTGTTTCTCCCACCCACATGCACAGACAGATCAGAGAGGCAGAAAGCCTTGCATTATCAAGCAGAGTTGGGTCAATATTGCAATTCAAACTCTGGCTGGTGAAGGGTTTTGTGTTGCGAGTAGGTTCTAAAGGTGCACTTGTGGACGCAGATTACTGTGGATGAAGTGCCCTACCGATTCTTCAATATTTACAAAGTCTCAACTCATCCGCACAGTGTGATTAAACAGAAAAGAGCATGAAAGGGCATGCTGACTTGATACTCAGAGGGGGTCTAAGGTGACTAAGATTAAGGCTCTCCTGTGGAGAAGAATGAATAGACTTCTATTCATCGTTGTGAGTGTGTCTGTGTTGACAGGAGAAAGACGACAAACGGACAAAAAAAGAAACAAAAATGTATTTACTTTTGCGTGCTTGTGTATTTATGTGTAGTGTCTGAAAGGATTGTAATTGTTAATCTCTTATCCCAAAGGGATTGCATTTCCTAAAAAGCGTTCACAGGTGATACTGTAGATGGTTCTTCACATCTCTGTCTCGCGGGGGAATAACTGGCCTCAAAGCAATGAATCCTAATATGAAAAAAATATATACTTATATTCAAACAATGGTGGAGCATCTCTCTCTCTCTCTCTCTCTCTCTCTCTCTCTCTCTCTCTCTCTCTCTCTCTCTCTCTCTCTCTCTCCGTCCTCTATTTAAGTTACATCAACACATCAAGTGTTGTTGATGATGTTTTTTTCCTTGCCCCTTTTTGAGAATAAATTATTCAACAGTGCACATGAATATTCTCAATGTTTTAACCACTGTTCCATCTGGTGAATTATGAATAATATGATAAAAGATAATGTACAAACATTTAGCAAATCTTTTGAGTTTGGCAAATTGAATCCTCAATTTTGTGAGGGTTATACAAGTTCTGTTCAAATTCCACAGGGGGCTTTCTGTCCTGTGAATGTAGATGCAAGGGCAATGTTATGTTCAGAGCGCTGCTGCACGTGGGTGTGTTGAACTTGTTTTTGGTAATTTGGTGACCAGAGATGTAAGTGTATCCATGGCACAGCGCGGCACAGGGTTGGCGTAGGAGGAATACATTATTACCAGGTGGAGTTGGCAGATGGCTTCAATTACGGCCAATCAAATCAGCTCCTCTCATTCCCTTTAAGAACAATATATGCACATGGCTTCATCAGAATAACTTTAACCAAGGTCCAAGATATCCAATGGCAATGTACTGTGGATAATTAATTATATATTAGGCTCTACGTGTGTCATCCGGTTACGAATGAATGAACACTTGTGGTCCATAGCCTATTGACATTTTAAATGTTCATTCGTTCAGTTATCATATTAAGAGCAATTCATGATCTCCATAGATTGATCCAACACAAAGTTAAAATGATCTACCTCACAAATTGCAATGTCTTTCACTCCTCTCTACACGTGAAAGAGAATGCTCAGTTATATATATATATATATATATATATATATATATATATCCTATAAATCTATTCCAGCTAGCACAGTAGTCCACATTCGACGTTTGACAGTCCTCTGTCTTCCTCACAGTCAGCCCAGCAGACACTGAGGAAGACTTGGGTGTGTAAACTAATTGTGCCGCTCAGCCATTTTTTAATATGAGCAATAACTGTGCACATTTCTCTGTGTTCATTGAGAAGACAGTGTGAATGTATACTACTTTTAATTTGAATTCTACAATGCAAGGACTAGCCTAGTATTTAGTCTTTCCACTCTCGGTTGCATTCGACTATCTTACAGTAGGTGGAATAACTGTTATGGAATGCAGGTCATCATGATGTTTTCCATGCATATTAATGTGTATCGACGGATTCTGATCCACACATGAATTAAATAACCACAAGTGTAAAGCTTATATAGCTTGTTGTGATGAACTGATTATAAGGTTCCATTCAGTTGACGGATTTACTTTAAAGTGGGATAAAATACACAGTCTAACATCAATAATAATAATGCAATTTTGGAACCGAATATAGATGGAAAAGATTTATTATGGGGAGGTGTTTCAATATCTCTAGATCATTTATTTTGTCTTAACATAGGAATAAATCTATCTTTAAACAGCTGCTTCTTGTATGGACTTGACCCCCAAGATATTATAGAGCTTTTCTTTGGCACTTAAACCCTTTAGCAAAATCAGCATTAGTATGTGAATTTTCATTAATGGCTATTCTGGTTGAAATGTCATGCTTTTAATATAATAGAAATATTCTATATTTTTCCAATGGAGCAAGTGTCACATCTATTTAGCTTTTTCTATGAGACATACTGTACATTTCAAGGGAACACCTCGACTCTGGCTGTTGGAGCACAATCTGTTCCAAAAATGGTTCTTTGTTTGTCAATTATTTTTTTTATTTAACACTGTATTTTGTGTTTTGTTTTGTTTTTTTGTTTTCTGTTTCTTTGCTTGCATGTAATTTTAGCCATCTTAATTGTTAGTTTCATTGTGTATTGTATGTTGAGTACTGACTTTTAATAATTCTGTTTTGCAATAATTGTTTTTGTATGTTTTTTTTGTGTGGACCCCAGGAAGACTAGCTGGTTGCCATGGCACCAGCTAATGGGGATCCGTAATAAAATCAAAAAAAAAAAAAAAAAAAACATGTCAAACACATCAAAAGGCAAATGGTGTTGGTGATATGGGGCACCCTATCCGATTACCGCTGTCAAAGGGAAATAGTCTGTAATATAATTTGATTTCTTTGTGTAATTGTACTTTTTTGAGAACACTTAAAAATCTGTTCTGTTAAAATTTAGTTTGAAGTATTGTACTTGAAGTATTGTTACATTTTAAAAGTAAAGTAAAAAGATATTGTAGGCTTTTCCAGTATGAAAATTGGTACTGCAGCGGATCAACACGGTCGATTAGCAATGAGGAGGAGAACAACAAACTGGCGCTAAATCAATGTAAAGAGATGGAGATGCATGAGCCAGAAAGCAAATGATTAAAGCTAAATCCAAATCCTTTTCATGTGGGCTCTACTACTCTATCTAGTTAGTCTGTTGTCAACCAATATTTTTACTTGGGCTATAGGCACACTCACAATTGACTTGACTACATCAGAATGCAGGACGGTAGGGGCGGCTGAGTGGCGCAGTGGGCAAGGCGCTCGCCACTAACGCAGGATATGCTGGTATCGAGCCCACCTCTCTGCGTTGCTACCGGCTTGACCGGCCGTCATACTAACACAATTGGCAGTGTTAGAGGGTGGGAAAGCGGGTGGGTGGGGATTGGACGTTGTGGACAGCGACTCCTACACGTCGGTTGGGTGACGCCGGTACGGCGGAAACAGGAAGCGTGAGCCTCCCACGAGTCCCACGCGTTACTCCTCGCCACTGAGCGTTTGAGCTGTTGCGGTGAAAAGATGCGACAGGCTGCCTCCTCGTTACCGGAGGGGACACGTGATGCAAGGCTTCTATCCTCACTATAGCTGACCAGTGGGAGGCATAGTCTAGCAACGTTCAAGACAGGGGAGGGTAGAATTGGAAATACGAAATTGGGATGGGAGAAAAATAGAAAAAATAAGGAGAAAAAGTGGATAAAAAAAATAATAAAGAATGCAGGGTGGTTGGCACAGAGGACCATGAATGCCTCCCTACGAGGTCATGTTGAATCTTGAATCTTTACTTTGTTCATGCACTTTATATTGCAAAGGTGTATTTAATTAAAGTAACTCAATTTGAACTGCATCTATCATTATCTTTGCATTGCATGAGAACGATCATGTTTAACAACTCCCCTCCACTGTAAAAAAAAAATATATGAATTAAGCAATGACATTTTTTACTTACAGTAAGTAACATTTTATCATGGCAACAGTACTTTTCTTCCCACCTCTGCTGGTTATTATTTGTCTATACCAAATACACTATAATACTAAGTGTACATAATAATTCCATACCGTTCCTAGCCAAGATGACAGCGATGTACTGCTGGCTGAAGGTACTGACAGTTAACAGCATGGCAGGACTCTGGGAGGTGATAAAGCTGAAGGCCATGTTCTCTCTGGCCCTGCTGCTTTCTCTGGACACAGTGGAGGCCTGGGAGCTTCTGTTCTGCATGACTGAGAACGGCTCTTGAAAGGTGTAGGTCACTGAGGACTCTCTGTCAAAGGACACCGACACCTCTGGACACACAAGGAGGGAAAACAGAGGCTTTATTACATTCAACCATAGTTGCATACCATTATTTAGTTGACTTTTTTAAAAAGAAGCACCTGGTTTGAAAGTGAATATTGTTACTGAAAAGAGAAATTGCAGGGGCAGCTGATTGGCACAGTGGGCAAGGCCCTCGCCACTAACGCAGGAGATGCTGGGTTCGAGCCCAGCTCTCGGCGTTGCTACCGGCTGGCTGGTCGTTCATACTAACACAATTGGCAAGTGTTAGAGGGTGGGAAAGCCGGTGGGTGGGGATTGGACGTTGTGGACAGCGACTCCTACAGGTCAGTTTGGTGACGCCGGTGCGGCGGAAGCAGGAAGTAGCGGGGGCAGCGTGAGCCTCCCACGGGTTACTCCTCGCCACTGAGAGTTCGAGCTGCTGCGATGAAAAGATGCGATAGGCTGCCTCCTCGTGTACCGGAGGGGACGCGTGTATATTTTCCCCAACGGAGTTTCACTTCCGCGTTCGGTTTGCGCGATCTGATTGGCCACTGACGTTTTTTTCAGCGCCAATCGCGGTACTCCTAACAATCGTGCCAGCAGGTTGTTACCCTAACCCTAACCTTAACCAACTAACCCTAACCCTAACCTGAACCCTAACCTTAACCAACTAACCCTAACCCTAACCTTAACCCTAACCTTAACCAACTAACCCTAACCCTAACCCTAACCTTAACCCTAACCTTAACCAACTTCGAAAGAGAGCGACTTCGAAAGAGTCGCCAAGCTTAACACTTTAGTTGCCAAAGGACGAGTTTAGGCGTCCTTCCCCGCCATGCTCAAGTTGCCGAAGACGCCGTAACTCGTCTTTGCTCTGTTTACATATTTTTTCGATTTTCCCAGTCTGAACTTCACCGCAGAGCTTTTGGCAGAGAGTTTGAACAGGAAACTGCATTTCCTCTCAAATTACAATAGGTGGCAGTGTCCCCCTATTTTCTAACACTGTATCACAAGATAATGAATATTGCACCCCACAATGAATCTGGCATTTGATTGGCCAGCATACCTGACCAGTGTGACCACAGGTATAAAAGTTTAGCGGGATCCCAGAATCGACAAGGTTTTGTAGGGGAGAGAGAGAGAGAGAGAGATAGATAGAGCGAGAGAGAGATTGAGAGAGATATTTGAATTGAGATCAGCCTATAGTCTATATTTATAGTTTTATACAGTATAGTGGTAGTATCAGAATAATTGTAAGGTTTCAGCTGTGCTTTAGAAGTACTTAGTCGTGCTAAGTAGTAGTACTATTGTGAGGGATTAGTGTGTAGTCTAGGTAGTATATTTCAGTAGTAGTAATAGTAGTTTGATCTGTTAGTAGTTCCATTTAGATCAGTATAAGGAGACTTTGGTAGGTAAGAGAGGCGACAGACCGACAGCGGATCGGTTTGTTCAAACGAAGCTGGCGTTTGGACCCGCTGTTGCAGCAGCAGTAGCACCAACGACCGGACCTTTGGTAGCTCCGATCGGAGAGAGCCGTGAGACCGTCGCTGGGCCCAGCGACGTGTCTCGCCCCGGGACCGGGAGCGGCTCTCCCCGTCGCAGTTCGAGGAAGAGGAAGGTGGCTGCTGTGCTGATATCTTCTTCAGCCGAGTCCTCGGACAGCGATTCAACGGTCCATGAATCTGATGGGAGCGCCGATTGGGAACCACCAGGTAAGGATTGTGTGTGTGTGAAACGTGTATATATGATGATGATTTACCTAACGCTAATTGATTCATTGTATACTGTGAATATGTAACGTTAGTTCGCCAACCAACGCCGGTATGCATTTATTATAGCTCCGGAGTCATCTGACGAGGATATCGATCTGGGTCGGAGGTATTATGGTTCTGATTCATCTCACGAGTCCGACGGGGGACGCAGTGGTGGTCGAGGGGAGAAGGGTGAGTCCCTTGAGCATGCATGTTCAAATCGATAGTTGCATGCTATAGAGGCAGAGCCATCACCATGTGCTATATATTTGATTGTGTGTGTGTGTGTGTGCTGTAATCAATGGAATTGTGATAAATGCTATACTAAACAATCCATGCATATAGAGGCCACCATGTGCTGCAAAGTTCAAAGCTGTTGGATAGGGGTCATGCCCTTTGATCTTTGTGTGTGTGTGTGTGTGTGCTGTAATCAATGGAATTGTGCTAAATGCTATGCTACACAATCCATGCATATAGAGGCCACCATGTGCTGCAAAGTTCAAAGCTGTTGGATAGGGGTCATGCCCTTTGATCTTTGTGTGTGTGTGTGTGTGCTGTAATCAATGGAATTGTGCTAAATGCTATGCTACACAATCCATGCATATAGAGGCCACCATGTGCTGCAAAGTTCAAAGCTGTTGGATAGGGGTCATACCCTTTGATCTTTGTGTGTGTGTGTGTGTGTGCTGTAATCAATGGAATTGTGCTAAATGCTATGCTACACAATCCATGCATATAGAGGCCACCATGTGCTGCAAAGTTCAAAGCTGTTGGATAGGGGTCATGCCCTTTGATCTGTGTGTGTGTGTGTGTGTGTGTGTGCTGTAATCAATGGAATTGTGCTAAATGCTATGCTACACAATCCATGCATATAGAGGCCACCATGTGCTGCACACACACACACACACACACACACACACACACACACACACACACACACACACACACACACACACATGTACATGTACATGCTTTGATGTACAATGGCCGCTGATTTATTTTGTGTTCATACAGGATCCGACACAGAGTCCGGCGCTGGTACACCAACATGCTTGGGTATGTACTAACTACATTCATGTATGTAAATGTATTACTATTGTGTTTCATGAGACTTACTTACTGAATGAATTTAATCCAATTCAGATTCTGGCGCAGACTCCGCAGAGAGTGACGCAGAGACTGGCAACGACATAGGATCACATTCTACTCCTGCAGGTAATTGTACATAAAATATAACACATAATGCTATATATATATATATATATATATATATATATATATATATATATATATATATATATATATATATATATATATATATATATATATATATATATATATATATATATCATGTAAATAAAATGACAATACGTTGCCCTAGTGTAATGTATTACATCATGTGATTCTAGAACTGGATGCTAGTCTGGACATGCCGGAACCCGTTGCAGGGCGGAAACGCACATCTAAGAGCGGTAAGTTGGCCTCACTCTGCACACCACGTCCAGCTCTGACATCTGAACCCCACACACACTCACTCATTCACTCACACACAGTTTGTAACTACGTGGCATATGAATGTTTGTCTACAGTAGGGGTGTTATAGTATATTTGTATAATTGACAGGTCGTGGCGTGCGACGCGGAGGAGCGAAGAGCAGGGCTGCGATCCGTCAGGAAGAGGAGAATGCCTGGTCTTGTGAGGGCTGGGTGCCTCACAGGATCCCCTTCACAGCCCAACCGGGGTTGCTCCAGGACGCCGCGGCACTGAAATCGTACCGGCCTGCAAAATGGCTAGATCTGTTCCTGACGGATGCTTTTTCTCAATTCCATTGTTGCCCAGACCAACCTCTACGCTGATCAGTCCATTGCCCGGCTGGATCCCACGCTAACCAGTAGCAGGGCACTGCTTTGGAAGGCCCTCACATTGAAGGAGCTGAAGAAGTTCCTTGGACTCAATTTTCTGAGCAGTGTCCTTCGGAAGCCTCGCGTGGACATGATGTGGACCACTGACGATATGATGTACACACCGTACTACTCGGAGACCATGCCACGCAACCGGTATCAATTGATCTGGCGATTCCTCCACTTTACGGACAATACATCCCTGGAAGTTAGAGACAAATTGTGTAAGGTACGCCCTGTAGTCGACCATGTCAACGCGAGGTGCAAGGAACTGTACCAGCCCGAACGTGAGCTCGCCATTGACGAGGGGGTGATGGCATGGCGAGGCCGCCTGACCTTCCGGGTCTACAACCCCAACAAGCCAACCCGGTATGGCATCAAGTCATACTTCCTGTGCGAATCACGCACAGGATATTGCTTTGCATTTAAGCCATATTGCCGGGAAGGCTCGCTCCTGGGGGACACGTCGTCGGTCTGCTTGGACGTTTGTCTGGGGCCGGATATACGTTGTACATGGATAACTTCTACAACAGTGTACGCATGTCCGCCAGGCTCCGACAGTTGAGGACCGACGTCTGTGGTACCCTCAGGAAGCACCGGGGGGAGCCAGCCATCATCAAGAACGTGACCAAACGTGACATCGGTGTGGGGGAGCGCATTGCGGTCAACAACAAGGAGGTCCTGATTGTGGCATGGCGCGATAAGAGGATCATGAAGACCATCAGCAGCTACCACGAGGACACCATGGAAATGGCGAAGGTGTGGAAGAAGCAGAAGAAGGGCAAAGCGCTGAGGGTGGAGATGCTCAAGCCGTCATCAATCATGTTGTACAATAAATTCATGAACGGCGTCGATCAGCTGGATCAAAACCTCTCGTACTATCCAGTTACACGTAAGACTGGAAAGTGGACCAAAAAGTTTGTGATGTATCTGATCCAAATATGTATGTTCAACGCTTTTGTCTTGTACAAAAGCAAGCACCCACAAGGGCATTACTACAACCTCGTCCGGTTCACCAGGGCTGTGGCGCGGACCTACACAGGGGGTCAGGAGAAGAAGATTCCTGGGGTGACAGCGGAGATGGAGGCGGAGGCGGAGGCAGGGGGTGGGGGTGAGGAGGAGGCAGGGGGTGGGGATGAGGAGGAGGCAGGGGCTGAGCAGGTGGGGCGTGACGGGCAGCACGACCCTAGGGCCCCACTGGGGGACCCGCAGAGCAGATTAGTGGGTGGCTTTGTGAAGCATGTAATGGTTGCATACAAAGCCACCCCCAAGCAAAAGCTACCGTGTAGGAAATGTCGGGTCTGCAGTAGGCGTGGCATCAGGAGTGAGACCAGATATTTTTGCACATCGTGCAAAGTCCCCCTGCATCGTGACAAATGCTTTGCTCTGTACCACACAAAGAGGAATTTCTCTAAATAGTTTCTTTATTAGTTGTCATACAGAAGTACAGACTACTTCTAAATAATCCGGAACACAGAAGTACAGATTACTTCTAAATAATCCATCATTGTGTGATACAGACAGAACCATGTGTACCGGTACATAGTATAGCTAGCTGAGAGTAGTATAGTATAGTATAGTATAGTATAGTATAGTATAGTATAGTATAGTATAGTATAGTATAGTTTAGTATAGTATAGTATAGTATAGTATAGTATAGTATAGTATAGTATAGTATAGTATAGTATAGTATAGTATAGTGTATGGGTAGTTGCACTGTTTTCTGTACAAGACAAATGCGTTGAACACATGTATTTGGGCCACGGTTGTCGATATTGCATAGGCATGTTTGGACCACTTGCAGATGAGACGTTATGTTAGCGATCTAGCTGTGTCGACTCCATTCATCATTTGCATTGTGTGTGTATATGGTTTATTTTTTTATTTATCTTTTACCCCCCTCATTTTTACCGTTTGCACAGAACCAATGGTTGCTGACAGTCACCCAGTTTATAAAAGTATATACTGTAGGTAACATACCACACTTTTCTAATGCAGTCCATTGACCTCTTATTTATATACTTTGGAAGCATGTATTGGATATTTTTTGGTCCACAGATCATCTGGCGATTCATCCATTTATCAATGGACAATGCAGTCATCGATGCGAGAGACCAAGTAAGATATGCCCTGTAGTTGATCATGTGACGTGCCTGTACTGTGAATGTTACCAGCAAACTTCTAAATGCACTGAAACAATGGTTGGTTATCCTCCAGTGTTCACTTTTCATAAGGTATTGTCTTGGTAAATTACCATAATCCTATACTGTGATTGTTACCAGCAAACTTCTAAATGCACTGAAGCAATGGTTGATTATCCTCCAGTGTTCACTTTTTATAAGGTATTGTCTTGGTAAATTACCATAATCCTATACTGTGAATGTTACCAGCAAACTCCTAAATGCACTGAAACAATGGTTGGTTATCATCAGCCAGTGTTCACTTTTTATAAGGTATTGTCTTGGTAAATTACCATAATCCTATACTGTGAATGTTACCAGCAAACTCCTAAATGCACTGAAACAATGGTTGGTTATCATCAGCCAGTGTTCACTTTTTATAAGGTATTGTCTTGGTAAATTACCATAATCCTATACTGTGAATGTTACCAGCAAACTTCTAAATGCACTGAAACAATGGTTGATTATCCTCCAGTGTTCACTTTTTATAAGGTATTGTCTTGGTAAATTACCATAATCCTATACTGTGAATGTTACCAGCAAGCATTGTAAAGTATTCTGTATTTTATAATAATGTTTTCTGGACCTACACCAGTAGTTATAACTTACTTGTTCGTTAGCGCCAGGCATGGTGGTTGATAAGGTAGTAGTATTTCCAAGTGAAACTAATTGATATATTATCAATACAAGCTATTATTACTTTATGAATGTGTTTATCATGTATGGACGAATAAATTGGAAAACAGGTAGGTACAGAGCAACACAGTGTCTACAACACAGGAGCAGATTATGCACAGTACATGAATGAGAAACAGTCAAAATGTTTTTTTTTTCGTTTATTGCATGCACATGATCTATAATACCTGATCGGTACAATATCTACTAACCTGATCAATTCAATATATTCCCACCTGATCGATATAATAGTATTACTGCATTTCAAGTTTGTCAGTCAGTCAGTCGGACTGTCAATCAAACAATCATATGCTTTTTCTCAATTCCATTGTTGCCCAGACCAACCTCTACGCTGATCAGTCCATTGCCCGGCTGGATCCCACGCTAACCAGTAGCAGGGCACTGCTTTGGAAGGCCCTCACATTGAAGGAGCTGAAGAAGTTCCTTGGACTCAATTTTCTGAGCAGTGTCCTTCGGAAGCCTCGCGTGGACATGATGTGGACCACTGACGATATGATGTACACACCGTACTACTTGGAGACCATGCCACGCAACCGGTATCAATTGATCTGGCGATTCCTCCACTTTACGGACAATACATCCCTGGAAGTTAGAGACAAATTGTGTAAGGTACGCCCTGTAGTCGACCATGTCAACGCGAGGTGCAAGGAACTGTACCAGCCCGAACGTGAGCTCGCCATTGACGAGGGGGTGATGGCATGGCGAGGCCGCCTGACCTTCCGGGTCTACAACCCCAACAAGCCAACCCGGTATGGCATCAAGTCATACTTCCTGTGCGAATCACGCACAGGATATTGCTTTGCATTTAAGCCATATTGCCGGGAAGGCTCGCTCCTGGGGGACACGGTCGTCGGTCTGCTTGGACGTTTGTCTGGGGCCGGATATACGTTGTACATGGATAACTTCTACAACAGTGTACGCATGTCCGCCAGGCTCCGACAGTTGAGGACCGATGTCTGTGGTACCCTCAGGAAGCACCGGGGGGAGCCAGCCATCATCAAGAACGTGACCAAACGTGACATCGGTGTGGGGGAGCGCATTGCGGTCAACAACAAGGAGGTCCTGATCGTGGCATGGCGCGATAAGAGGATCATGAAGACCATCAGCAGCTACCACGAGGACACCATGGAAATGGCGAAGGTGTGGAAGAAGCAGAAGAAGGGCAAAGCGCTGAGGGTGGAGATGCTCAAGCCGTCATCAATCATGTTGTACAATAAATTCATGAACGGCGTCGATCAGCTGGATCAAAACCTCTCGTACTATCCAGTTACACGTAAGACTGGAAAGTGGACCAAAAAGTTTGTGATGTATCTGATCCAAATATGTATGTTCAACGCTTTTGTCTTGTACAAAAGCAAGCACCCACAAGGGCATTACTACAACCTCGTCCGGTTCACCAGATTCCTGGGGTGACAGCGGAGATGGAGGCGGAGGCGGAGGCAGGGGGTGGGGGTGAGGAGGAGGCAGGGGGTGGGGATGAGGAGGAGGCAGGGGCTGAGCAGGTGGGGCGTGACGGGCAGCACGACCCTAGGGCCCCACTGGGGGACCCGCAGAGCAGATTAGTGGGTGGCTTTGTGAAGCATGTAATGGTTGCATACAAAGCCACCCCCAAGCAAAAGCTACCGTGTAGGAAATGTCGGGTCTGCAGTAGGCGTGGCATCAGGAGTGAGACCAGATATTTTTGCACATCGTGCAAAGTCCCCCTGCATCGTGACAAATGCTTTGCTCTGTACCACACAAAGAGGGATTTCTCTAAATAGTTTCTTTATTAGTTGTCATACAGAAGTACAGACTACTTCTAAATAATCCGGAACACAGAAGTACAGATTACTTCTAAATAATCCATCATTGTGTGATACAGACAGAACCATGTGTACCGGTACATAGTATAGCTAGCTGAGAGTAGTATAGTATAGTATAGTATAGTATAGTATAGTATAGTATAGTATAGTATAGTATAGTATAGTATAGTATAGTATAGTATAGTATAGTGTATGGGTAGTTGCACTGTTTTCTGTACAAGACAAATGCGTTGAACACATGTATTTGGGCCACGGTTGTCGATATTGCATAGGCATGTTTGGACCACTTGCAGATGAGACGTTATGTTAGCGATCTAGCTGTGTCGACTCCATTCATCATTTGCATTGTGTGTGTATATGGTTTATTTTTTTATTTATCTTTTACCCCCCTCATTTTTACCGTTTGCACAGAACCAATGGTTGCTGACAGTCACCCAGTTTATAAAAGTATATACTGTAGGTAACATACCACACTTTTCTAATGCAGTCCATTGACCTCTTATTTATATACTTTGGAAGCATGTATTGGATATTTTTTGGTCCACAGATCATCTGGCGATTCATCCATTTATCAATGGACAATGCAGTCATCGATGCGAGAGACCAAGTAAGATATGCCCTGTAGTTGATCATGTGACGTGCCTGTACTGTGAATGTTACCAGCAAACTTCTAAATGCACTGAAACAATGGTTGGTTATCCTCCAGTGTTCACTTTTCATAAGGTATTGTCTTGGTAAATTACCATAATCCTATACTGTGATTGTTACCAGCAAACTTCTAAATGCACTGAAACAATGGTTGATTATCCTCCAGTGTTCACTTTTTATAAGGTATTGTCTTGGTAAATTACCATAATCCTATACTGTGAATGTTACCAGCAAACTCCTAAATGCACTGAAACAATGGTTGGTTATCATCAGCCAGTGTTCACTTTTTATAAGGTATTGTCTTGGTAAATTACCATAATCCTATACTGTGAATGTTACCAGCAAACTCCTAAATACACTGAAACAATGGTTGGTTATCATCAGCCAGTGTTCACTTTTTATAAGGTATTGTCTTGGTAAATTACCATAATCCTATACTGTGAATGTTACCAGCAAACTTCTAAATGCACTGAAACAATGGTTGATTATCCTCCAGTGTTCACTTTTTATAAGGTATTGTCTTGGTAAATTACCATAATCCTATACTGTGAATGTTACCAGCAAGCATTGTAAAGTATTCTGTATTTTATAATAATGTTTTCTGGACCTACACCAGTAGTTATAACTTACTTGTTCGTTAGCGCCAGGCATGGTGGTTGATAAGGTAGTAGTATTTCCAAGTGAAACTAATTGATATATTATCAATACAAGATATTATTACTTTATGAATGTGTTTATCATGTATGGACGAATAAATTGGAAAACAGGTAGGTACAGAGCAACACAGTGTCTACAACACAGGAGCAGATTATGCACAGTACATGAATGATAAACAGTCCAAATGTTTTTTTTTTCGTTTATTGCATGCACATGATCTATAATACCTGATCGGTACAATATCTACTAACCTGATCAATTCAATATATTCCCACCTGATCGATATAATAGTATTACTGCATTTCAAGTTTGTCAGTCAGTCAGTCGGACTGTCAATCAAACAATCATACAATCTATCAATCAAACAACCAACAAAACAATCTATCAATCAAACAAACAATAAAACAATCTATCAATCAAACGACCAACAAAACAATCTATCAATCAAACGACCAACAAAACAATCTATCAATCAAACAACCAACAAAACAATCTATCAATCAAACGACCAACAAAACAATCTATCAATCAAACGACCAACAAAACAATCTATCAATCAAACGACCAACAAAACAATCTATCAATTAAACAACCAACAAAACAATCTATCAAACAAACGACCAACAAAACAATATATCAATCAAACGACCAACAAAACAATCTATCAATCAAATGACCAACAAAACAATCTATCAATCAAACGACCAACAAAACAATCTATCAATCAAACGACCAACAAAACAATCTATCAATCAAACGACCAACAAAACAATCTATCAATCAAACGACCAATAAAACAATAAAACAATCTATCAATCAAACCAATAAAACAATCTATCAAACAATCTATCAATCAAACCATCCATCCATCCATCCCAGTCTAAATTGCTTTATAACACGTTCAGTACCTATTATCACCCCGGCGGCGCACCTTTCATAAAAGTGCCCGTAACTCCTTTTCTAAAGAATCTACCTGGATTTTTACCTGTGTTGACCTTTTTTAACTTGTAATTGTGAACGAACGAAGACATGCAGAAACAAACGTTTTTTTTCATTGTGTACATCAACTCGTCGTCGTCAAATGAGCCAAACCATTTCCCCATAGTTATAATATAAAATATAGAAATAGCTCCGCTAAGATCATGAGATATGCTAAAATCGCTAAGGAATCCTTGCAATCCACAGTCATTTTCCGGATTTCTGGCCGTAACGCGATTGGAGCTGAGAGAAACGTCACTGGCCAATCAGATCACGCAAACCGAACGCGGAAGTGAAACTCCGTTGGGGAAAATATACAGGTGGAGGGGACACATGGTGCAAGGCTTCTGTCCTCACTACAGCCGGCCAGTGGGATGCATAGTCTAGCAACGTTCAAGACAGGGGAGGGACGAATTGGATAATACGAAACTCGGATGGGAGAAAAATAGAAAATGGGGAGAAAAAGTGGATAAAAATAAAAAATGTAAAGAGAAAGTGTCGAATTAATTTGAACAGTGCCATCACTTTTGACGCTTTCATCCTTCCTAATTTGTCACAACATCAATGACACAGATCTTGTGAAGATGTGATCTACCACCATATAAACATACAACTGAATGAGCCCATTTAACAACTACATTTCCCTTCTCAAAAAAAAAAAGAAAGTTGAATTCCTGCATTGAAAGAGACATTTCACGTTTCACACACCGGGGCTCAGAGAGGAGATTGGATCAAAGGGAGACTATAGTATTTCAGACCAGTGACATATCTGATAGGCTTTCTACCACAATAATATAACTTTAGATGACTACGAAAGTGAAAGCTTGATCCTCCCAGACAAACCAGAGCCTGCAGAGCAGAGAGAAACCGTCACCAGTTCTGCTTTGATCACCTCCTCACACGGAATCCATGCTGAACCTTTCCAACACCACTAATCTTAACGCATTCCTTTCAAGAGCAAGAGAGTGGCGGAATGAGGCAACCTGGACATCATATCTCTCTATCCCTCTGTGGCGTTTCTATGAAAACGGCAAAAGCCAGATCCATTTTGGCAGGTAAAACCCTTTCAATTGTTTTTGTAATGAACTTACCTTTCGTGTTTTGACATCCTCTAATCATGTAAAATTACATTATGCATGGGTGGTAAGTAATAAATTACCATATTGGCCCAAACATATGGTCATATTTTTTTAAATATTTTTATAATATTTTTATAAAATGTAATATACAGTATATACTGTATATCCTCTTAACAGTCCTGCACATTTGTGCTATTGCCATAGAGTTACAGAAATAAAGGTTTGAAAATGTTTCGACTGAATTATTTTGCAAACAGATGCCTGCAGATCTACTGTATCTACTCTATAGTTATTAGCTGAACACACTTTAGTCTTACCTAGAACATGTCCGAAGTCGATAACAATATCCCAAAAAATTTTGTTTTACACATCTTTATGAAATTGTATGTTTAGGCGTTTTTCCAAAAAGTTGTAAGATGAGTCAACACTACCTAAGTCCCCTCCCCCCCCACTAATCTCTTGTCACATACACCACCCCCACCCCTTCTCACCCCCTTCTCACACAACAACAGATCAACAACAGATCAGCGCAACAACAGATCAGCGCAACAACAGATCAGCGCAACAACAGATTAGCAAAATTTTTGCTCCGGAGAGACAAGCGCATGTTCATTCTCTTGCATACGGTGCGCTTTTAGCGCTTTTAATGCTTCTCTGCCTCAGAAAATCAACTCAAGTCAGATTTAATTATATTCAGAATTTCATTGGCTTCACAAGCGGTCAATCATTTTCACTGTCAGTGGTGATTTATCCGGTCATTGAGAGGCAATACTGGAGGAGGTCACTTTTTCACTCGTTGGCTGTTAGGCTCGTTGGTTGTTTGGTTTTATAATCCGAAATTGGAAGCACGTAATAGGTCGAGTGGTGTGTCAATTAAACAGCGGCCATTTTAGCTTTCAACCGATGTGTTGGTTTATAGACAATAACACAGCGTGATGCCTACAGACGGCTGTAAAATGTGTTGCAACATGCGATGGCCCGCACGGGTTAACGTTGTATACACATATATATATATATATATATTAGTGCTGTCAAACGATTAAAATATTTAACTCGATTAATCGCATGAGTGTCCATAGTTAACTCGCGATTAATCGCAAATTAATCGAATTTTTTTTAATTTTTTTTTTTATACCTTAAACAGATCTTTTTCAAGTTCCAAGTTTTAATACTCTTATCAACATGCGAGTCAACAAATGCTTGCTTTGTGCAGCCATTTAACACAAAAGGATGACCCTCATGCATTGCAAATTTGCATCAAATTCAAAACAGAGTGATGCACAAAATAACTTAAAAGAAAATAATAATTTAAAACAATGAATAAAGTGTGCATGAAATAATAGGGGAAAGAAAACGTTAGGAACTTGTTACATTCACACACACAAGGGCTGATTAATCACACACCCCCCTCTCTCCCTCACACACACACTCTCCCAGCTCTTTTTCTCTTTTGCCCCTTCCTCATCTCTCTCACCCCCCTCTCTCTCTATATCTCACACACACACACACACACACACACACACACACACACACACACACACACACACACACACACACACACACACACACACACACACACACACACACACTTCAGAAACAAACATAGTATCAATGAGAGCATCAATAATACACCTGAGTGAAGTCTACTAAAAAAAATATATATATATATATATATTTTTTTTTTAGTTAATCTTGAGTTAAAAAAATTAGTGGCATTAATAGAATCGGGAGTTAACGCGATATTAACGCGATATATTTGACAGCCTTAATATATATATATATATATATATATATATGCGCATTGTTAATGACTAGTCCAGAGGACAGAGTGCCCCTTCTGGACAACACCACCACTTTCCGACAACGGCCTTGACCAGGGCTCGAACCGATGATCTTACGATCATGAGTCCGTAGCTCTAGTCATGTAGCCATGCTGCGGGAAAAAGACCTTTCACACATGACACACTGGACTCCTGGGCCCTCATTTATCAATAATGTGTAGAAAGTGTTCTATTTTCGTTACTAAGCACGGCATTTAGAATGTCTCTACACACAGAAAAATCTGGATTTATCAACCATGCGTGCACAGGTCGTACGCACACACTCCATGTTGATAAATACCAATGTTCTTACCGTCTATGCTCGTGCATGATTGTAATCATTTGCATACTGAACCGCCCCTAATGAACCATATATGGTAATGAACACCCCCATGGAATGTAGAAAAATGGGCTAAGCGGACTTGAAACTTCACTGATAGCAAGTCCTCCATGATCAATCTCACTCTCTGTGAAGTTTCAACGGAGGGCATCTATTCTAACCAACAAATTTAAGCTAGAAAGCATTTGTTGTGACCAATCTTATTTTGAAACATGACACACGAAATAATAGTATTTAGCTTTTTATTTTAAACAATATTTAATTGCGTTTGGAGGTGGGTGTTCTGCGTCTGCCCCCCTGTGCCAAACAAGCAGGCCAACTGCGCTCTAAAGGGCTCTTGTTTTCACGTGTGAGCCCGTCATAATTGCACTGCTGTTGGGTCGTTCGTTGGGTTGGTCAGAGTCATTAACTATGGCTTCAGTGGATAACCCCGATCACCTGCATTTAAGCGATATTTTAATTACAGATACCCCAGTAATAACATTACAATTTAATTCAATACAATGCATGCCTTCCTCCCGGTCACCAGCAACGACATGTATCAGCCAAATGCGCATCGCAACATTGACTGAGTGGAATCCCTTTCTATTCACATAACTGAATTTGTGATGGAGCTTTGACAGCTACAGTACATGGGTAGTACAGTAACAGTCTATTCCTTGATCCATCTCCAATATATCACAATGGACCGTGCCGGTGGCCAAAGACCCGAGGGTGGAGAGGACTTGAATGGCATTTGAAACCACCGGGGTGGTTTGAAAGCTGGGCGTTGCTAATAAACATTTAAAATATTTTTTATAAACTGGTCAACACTGCTCAAAACGGCATTATTTCCGGCGTTGGCTGCCTGGTGCGCCTGCGCTGTGATCACAGCACATATGCACCCAACGCCGGAAATAATGCAGTGTTGATCAGTTTATACAAATATTTAAAATGTTTATTAGCAACGCCGAGCTTTTAAACCACCCCGGTTTTGTGTGTGAAACCCTTGTGCAACTGTGAGTACCTTTGACATTTCTCTGTGATAAATTCGTAAATAACCAGTGCTTCAGAGTGAATGTTCCCATGGCTAGTTAGCTCGAGCCAGTGACTGCTGTATTCAAAGCAAGGCGTGCATCAGCAGTCACGAAAAGGGCTAGCCCTATCTCTGAAAACAGCAGTGGAGGTTTCTCTATGACAACACGTGAAACACGAATTCACTCATAATTCATAATTATTATTAATTTACATATATATATATACATTTATTTTATTTATATATATATAAAAAAAAAAATTTAAATTATTATTATTTTATATTTTTTTATTAGAAAAGTTTTCCTCTGTAAAAAAAATGCCAGTGAATTTTCTCTTTTTAAAAAATTGCCAAAATTGACAGCTCTGAGCAGGCCTGCACTGCAGTAATGACTGCAGTAATTATTCGTGAAGAAAACTTCACAGGTGTGACCCAATGTTATATAAATAATAAATAACAGCCAATCGAAATAGGCTATTAACTTCGTCTAAGCACGGTCTGTGCAGTTAAACTCTTGCCATTGAATGGAGGATTGAATGATTGACAGCCCTTGCCATCCAATACATGGAGGTTGAATATGATTGGCAGCCTTGCAAATCCAATCAGAGATTGCTGCATTGCAAAGTCAAAACGGGTCCATCTGCAGGTTAGGTTTAGCTCTGGCCAATCTCAAGTTTCTCAAGTTTCTTTATTAGTTGTCATACAGAAGTACAGAATACTTTTATACAAAATGTAACAGAAATAAGCATTTTGTATAAAAGTATTCTGTACTTCTGTATGACAACTAATAAAGACACTTGAGAAACTTGAGATTGGCCAGAGCTAAACCTAACCTCCGACCCTGCAGATGGACCCATTTTGACTGTTTGAAAGAGCAAGGAAGTAGTTTAGTTGTTGTTTAGTAGAAGTAAGCTGTACAGCTATAACAAGTAAAGTCAGGCTAAATTAAACTTTGCGCCAACATTAGGACCGAAGTATAATCCAGCAACTGAGCAACATGAAGAAGTGGACTTATGCATCTGGATCAGAAAAAACGTTGTGGATGAAAAAGTAAGTAGGCTAGTGTTTGTAAAAGCTTGTATGCTAACAGTAGCTAGCCAACTTAGCCTACATCACAATGATAATCACCAAGCTAACTTACTGTACACACTGTAGGGCTGGGCAATTAATCAAAACAGAATCGCGATATCGATTCATAGACCTATGCAATCTCATTTCTAAGTTATGACTTTTTTTTTTATTATTATTATTTTTTTTTTTTTCTTTTTTTATTATTTTATCTGGGTTGAACATGATTTGTGGAACTCCCTCTGGTGTTGTGGTCGTGGTATTCACTGACCTTTGGGAAGTATTCCGACATGCACATGGGTATCTTAGTGGTGTAGTGTATCTTGTAGACCAGGCCCATTGCAAGTTGCTGTACTCTGTCGTCTACTCTAAGCCATCCTAGGTTGTCAAAGTGGGCAGGGGTGAGGTGGGTTTTAGGAGTAAGGTCAAGCAGTAGTCTGACCAGTTTGTTTTGTGATGTTTGTAATCTTGTTTTTAGTGCCTTTGAGGTGCTTTGGTACCATGAGGTGCAAGCATAGTCGTAGTACCCTTGAATGAGTGCTCCTGTTAGAGTCTTCAAGGTATTCTTGTTTACCAGAGAGGAGATCCGGTACAGGAATCTAGTTCATTGGTTGACTTAGTTTTATTACATTGGATCCCATTTTGTCACAGGAATGATTTGCCTCTATAGGATGGAACCCAGGTAGGGAATTTCATCTTTCCTTTTAAGATAAGATAAGATATTCCTTTATTGATCCCCTTGGGGAAATTCAGGCATCATAGCAGCATGGGGGAAGGGGGGGGGGGGGGGGGGTACAGGTAGTGAAAACAACACAAGCAGTGTAAACAAATAGGTCAATATAATTTACTATCTAACTAACTGAAATATATTTTCACAGTGTCACATAAGGTGCAGTATGCATAAGGTAGTGTTATAATTTACTATCTAACTAACTGAAATATACATTATTCATTATTCACAGTATCACAGTATCCACATAAGGTGCAGTATGCCTAAGGTAGTGTAAGTTGTCCTCCTTGGGTTCCTATAAGTCCCAGGTCGATGTCTGGCAGCAGTTGCTGCCCACTGTTGTGGAGCCTGATGGCCACTGGTATGAAGGACTGTCCGAGGCGGTTAGTTGAGTGTCGGGGGGGTATGAGTCTGTGGCTTCCTTGTCACCTTCACCTAATATGTTTTGATCTGGTCAGGTGCGCTGTCACCTAAAATGTTTTGATCTGATCAGGTGCGCTGTCACCTAAAATGTTTTGATCTGATCAGGTGCGCTGTCACTTAATATGTTTTGATCTGGTCAGGTGGGCTGTCACCTAATATGATTTCATCTGGTCAGGTGCGCTGTCGCCTAATATGATTTCATCTGGTCAGGTGCGCTGTCACCTAATGTTAATATGTTTTCATCTGTGTCCACTGACCACTGACACACAGTGGGGGATGTTTTAAAAATATAATTTAATATATAATATAATAATTTGTGCTTCACCTAAAAATTTGGTCAGCAGCCTCCACTGGAAAACAGCTCCCCGCGGAGCGCAGTCAGCGCACCCCGTAGTATTCCGATAACGCTATATACAGTAGATAAACCATGCTGCATTCATTCGGAAAGAAATACCTATTCCAAATGCTATTTATAGGGTTTGACAATAATTACACTAATGTCGCTATTTTACAATTAACTATAATGAATTACGGGTCATACCGAACACGTCAGTGTTGAAACTAATGCACGAAAGCTTATTTCTGTGTTGCAGTTTTCTTATTCTACCGCTTGGCGCCATGTACGCACGGTCTGAGCTGTGCGTAGATATACGCACAATCTCAAGCATGTGTGTTGCGGCAGTAGACTGTCATAGACAGATAGTGCCGAGGGGCTGAGCGATGGAGTTCAAACAATTGACGCGCGACATGAAATAACTCCGTTCCACGTCCAGGAAATACTTTTAAGGCATTTATTCTTTCGCTTCATCATGAGACAAACAAAATACGATTTGCACTTTGCGGTATTGCGTTATTGCGGTCAAAAGATAATATGCTCTCCTAACTCTCACCCCCTCTCTCCGTGAGCTGTCAACCTCTGTGAACTGTCAACGTGAAAAGGTGAATGACATTCCATAAGACCCTCCCATTAGCGCCACACCCCCGTGAGCATGCCCACCACCTAAAGTGACAGTACAACTAATAATACAACAAAACTAGAATACTGAATCATAATAAAGAGACCTCCATTACGGCGCCTACATACCGGCCCCTAATTATTCAAATATAATAATTACACAATTGTAAAATATGTAGGTGCCTACAAGAAAAAACATTAAATTATTCAAACAATAGTTATTTTTCGTTACCGGCCCCTAATTACTCAAACAATAGCTTCTTTCATTTCCGGCCCCTAATTATTCACATGTAATAACTACACAATTGTAAATTATGTAGGAGCATACAAGAAAAAACATTAAATATAAGGCACAATTATTGACAAGTTTTTTCTTTTTTTTCGATTTTTTTCTATAATTTTCTCGCAAATGTCCTTTTCTTCTTTCTTAATCGTATCCTAGGGCCAGAGGTTACTAGCACATAGCCTTAAGGAGGGATCTTTATGATCGCTAGGTCAGTCAAGTCAGAAAAAACAAAAAACTGTAATCCAAAGTGGCAAAGTCAGTTTATGAGTGTATATCTCCATGTATCAGTCTATGGGTGTATATCTCCATGTATCAGTCTATGGGTGTATGTCTATGTATCAGTCTATGGGTGTATATCTATGTATCAGTCTATGGGTGTATATCTATGTATCAGTCTATGGGTGTATGTCTATGTGTCAGTCTATGGGTGTGTATCTATGTATCAGTCTATGGGTGTATGTCTATGTATCAGTCTATGGGTGTATATCTATGTATCAGTCTATGGGTGTATGTCTATGTGTCAGTCTATGGGTGTGTATCTATGTGTCAGTCTATGGGGTTCAATGAATATGAACATCTGATGTCCTCATGGCTCTTCCGCTTCCTGATGAAGTTCATTTTCTGACGTTCTCACGGCTCTCTATTCTTTTCACCTCTCTTTCCTGTTGAAGGCAAACCTTTTGTCTTTGAGCCGGCACCGCTTCCTCTTCCTTGGACATCTCTTCGTTTTAATTTGGCTCTTATAGCCACGGGGCATTTCAGAAGTAGTGTCATCGTTTTCTTTGTCCCTAGAGTCAGTTGTGTATGAATCTTCAACTGGCCATTTCGATTTTGGACTCGCCAGTGCTTCCTTCTTTGATTCTCTTTTAGCTCTGAATTTCTTTCCTGTATCGATGTTGTCCTTCGATTTTTCCTGGGACACAGGCTTGAAATCCATGTGATGGTCCTCAGAATTGTTGCTTTCAAACTTAATGTTATTGTCTACGTTTCTGTCACGTCGCCTCGCTCTCTTGGAAGCAACAGAATCGTCTGTTCGCTCTTCTTTCTTTTCCAATTTTCGGTTCAAATCCTCTTGTAGTTCTTTCTCTGAAGTGGCAGCTTGTCTGTCCTCTGCTAGGTTTGATTTGTCTCTTGCCAAACTCCCGTTCTTTGGACGATTCTGGTTGTCCAATTTTCTTCCGAGAGGTCCGTTCACAGTCCAACCCAACACAGTTTTGACTGCGTATGGACCCTCGTCCACACTCCGTATAACTCGCCAAGGCTCCAATGCCTTGGGAACGTTGGCTCCTATCAACAGGTCAATCCCAGAGTCAATCTCAGAAATGTAAACATGTTCCAAGTGAGGCCATCTTCGAAGGTCTTTCTGTCTCGGAATGTTGCCTCTGTGGACTGGCATGCTTTCCTGTGTGTAAATGTCAGGGAGTTCATAAAACCAGTCACCATCTAACGCAGCCACTTCCAAGTCTGAAATAATGTGGCTTTCAACCACTTTCTCCTGGCCCATAGTCCTAAGGAGAATACTTGTTCTTCTTCCGGTGACGTTCAGCTTGCTCATCAGCCGCTCAGTGCAGAAAGATGCTGAGCTACCGGGATCCAGGAAGGCATAGGTAGTCATTGTAACATGTCCTTTTTTAGATTTGACCTGTACTGGTACTATAGAGAGTGTACAGTCCTGCTCACCGGCCCCTGTAAGACCACTGGATTGTACAGAGATCGGAGCACTGCCCACTGCTGTCTCCGATTCTCTTTTGGCTGGCCTTTGATCTGTTCCCTCCTCCTTGTGGTACATGTGAAGTACGCTAGGGTGCCTGAGATTGCATATTTTGCAATAGAGGCGTTGCCTACATTCTTTACTCAAGTGCCCAATGCACAAACAGCCAAAACACACATTATGATTCTTCAAGAAGCCAATCTTCTCGCTATGCACCCTCCTTTCCAATAGAGAGCACATATCCAATGTGTGTCCACCTCCGCAAAACCAACAAGTCGTTGTACTAGATGAGCTTCTCTCCATCTTTGTTCCAGGTTCCTCTTTCCTTTCAATTGTTGCAGTGGTGGTAGCATAGCTACTTTCCTTTGCCCTTGTATATGGTTGATTGCTGGACTTCCTCACATCCTTAGGTGCTGCTGCTGCTGGTGTGTCCTGTATATTGCCAAACACTGGATCACTTGCAATTTTCACCTGTCGTTCAACGAAGTCAACAATGTCAGGAAATCTAGCTCTATGGCCACGCCTTTCCTGCAGGTCACAGGCCACAGTTCTCCATATGTCTCTGTGCTTGTAAGGTAATTTTCTAATGATGGCTAGCATGTTGGCAGACATGTCCAACTCGTACATCATTTCCACTTCTTCCATGGCGTTGCAGCATCCTCTCAAAAAGAGACTGTATGCTTGCAGAGCTCTGACATCTTCTGATTTTATTGGTGGCCATGAAAGAGCCTTTCCCATGTAGGCAGAAGCAATTCTATGTCCATTCCCAAAGTGCTCATGTAGCAAAGCCTTAGCTTTCACATACCCTCGGTCATGAGCCATATGCTGACAGCTTCTGACAAGCTCACGAGGCTGCCCCCTAGTGAACTGTTCAAGGAAGTACAGGCAGTCCATATGGTTGTCAGTCTTCTGTTCAATGCTGTGCTCGAATGACTTTATGAAGGTGTGAAAATGTAAAGGGTCACCATCGTAAATTTGAATGTCTCTTTTAGGCAAGAATGAAAGAGACTGTTGTTGGACTAGCAAAGCTGTTATTTCATTCTGTTTCTCTAAAACAGTGATTATGTTGCTGCTGCTGATTGCTTGTTGTGGTGCAGGGTGAACGCTTTGGTGCTGAATCCGTGGCTGTGCTTGAGGGCACTGTAACGTCCTTTGTCCCTTGACCCCTGTGTGTCTTGACAATTCGGGTTGTGGTTGTAGATTCTGATCTGTGGTTGTAGCGGTTTGTGCTTCAGTACTGAGTGTCTGAACATTCCTTTCTCCTCTTCGGAAATAAGAGCTCATGCCATCAGATACAACAGACATATTAGTTGAAATACGAGATCCTCCAGAGCCTCTTAGCACATTGACTTTAGCCGCTGCTGAGGCTATTTCCATGTCAAGTTCAAGTTGCTCCTTCTTCTTTCTTAGTTCCTCCTTTTTCTTCCTTAGCTGTTCCTCTTGCTCTTCTTCCTCTTTCCTTCTTTGCTCCTTTTGCTTCCTTAGCTGTTCCTCTTGCTCTTCTTCCTGCGTTCTTAATTGTACCCTTTTCTTCCTTAGCAGCTCCTCTTCTTCTTCTTCCTCTTGCTCTATTGCGTGCTTATCTTTTAATAGCCTTTGTTTTGCAATTAGAGCGGCCATGTCAGATTCAGCTTTGCGTGCGGAAGACGTGGTTGAGATGTTAGACCTAGGCCCAGCAGAGCTTCGATAGGCTGAACCTCTGCTTCCAGAATTTGACACACTGTCACTTGGTTTGATTTCATCATCATCAGCTTTAATTACATCACAGTGTTCATCAGGTATGGGGGAATCATGTACACAAACATTGGCACTTGTACTGTATTTTTGTCTCCCAGTTTCAGAAAGCCACTGCCTTACATCATCCGTGAATCCCTTTTTGCATTTTAATATTGTTTCAAACCATTCGTTTTGTTTTTCATGTTCCTCTTCAGAAATTAAAGAGATTACAGATTTGTGTAACAGAGTGGTATCTTCAACCATTTGGTTCAAATTGTCCAATTCAGACTGCACCTGTGAAGCATTGTCATTATCGTCCATAAGCTGCTTTAATACCTTCATAAGACCTTTCATTTTGCGAACATTTGCGTGACGTTCACTATGAAGTGTCTCCAATTTATAGGCCATGCCTTTGGCAGTGAGTTTAATTTCTCTTTTCTTCCCATCCGTTTTTGATGAGCCATTAGTATCAACAATTGATCCTCCCGATGCCATTTTTCAATGTGCTCAGGTGCAATTATTCAATAATCCACAGTCCTCTTTAATGAACAATCAATCCATCAATCAATTAGCTGCCGCTTAGGCCGCGCAACGTCCATGAGCGCAAGACGACGCAGCCAGTCAACAAACCGATCCCCAATGGACAAGCAAAGTAACTAATTCACACTGTGTTCTTTAACACGAAAGGCTTCACAGTTGAATAAAACAATTTACTTAGCTTCTTATTGCTGGTCTGCGTGTCAGGCTTTCAGAAGTGATGGCGCGCTCCTTCAATGCAGCGATGATCCAAGCGTCTCAGTGATGCCCTCAAGATCAGCGCCCCGAGGCAACCCGAGGAATCCGTGATGTCAATATTGTTGATTTCCTTCTTATCAACGCTTTTGTTTGCTTGCTTAACTATCTTTTGACTATGTTGCGGCAGTAGACTGTCATAGACAGATAGTGCCGAGGGGCTGAGCGATGGAGTTCAAACAATTGACGCGCGACATGAAATAACTCGTTCCACGTCCAGGAAATACTTTTAAGGCATTTATTCTTTCGCTTCATCATGAGACAAACAAAATACGATTTGCACTTTGCGGTATTGCGTTATTGCGGTCAAAAACTCTCCTATGCTCTCCTAACTCTCACCCCCTCTCTCCGTGAGCTGTCAACCTCTGTGAACTGTCAACGTGAAAAGGTGAATGACATTCCATAAGACGCTCCCATTAGCGCCACACCCCCGTGAGCACGCCCACCACCTAAAGTGACAGTACAACTAATAATACAACAAAACTAGAATACTGAATCATAATAAAGAGACCTCCATTACGGCGCCTACAATGTGTTCATCTTGATAAGTCCCACACTTTGCTTAGAAATGATCATACGCACGGTTTATGCACATAATCTGTGCGTACGCACCGTTGATAAATGAGGGCCCTGAACTATGCTGTAAGTGGTATTTTTTTGTTTGTTAAAATAAGTGGTCTACAAATAATAGCTCTACACTCTACAGCCATCACTGATATAGAGTGTTTGGTCAGTGACATGGGTCTCTCCCTGTCCCTACGCTCTGCATTTTCTGGTATCCTGTTCCTATCAGGAGAGAAAACGTAAGGTTATGTATATAACCTAGTTATATGAGTACTGGCTAAGCGTCCCGCTCTTAAGCCTATCGAGATATACCTCATCTCATGTACCTATTGTACTCCATCAACGAAAAAAACAAGTACACCCACACCTGCCGGGTCCCGCCCCTATGGAGGCGTAGCCTATAAGACAGTAGGCATGGTCACCAACACTCTTCCTCGCCAAAAATCCCGTTTCCAGTAAAAGATCCCTCAAAAGGGAACTCAGGGCCGCTTAAGAGCGGGACGCTTAGCCAGTACTCATATAACTAGGTTATATACATAACCTTACGTTATATTATCGTACATGGCCATCACGTCCCGCTCTTAAGCCTATCGAGATATGGGGTAGAGCGGACGCGAGGCCCGACAAATGTACCCCCTGAGGACCCGTAAGCCCACATCAAGGGGTTGGGGAGCCCCGGCACCCCATCCTTCCTAATGAAGGGGGGGCGCAGTCAACTCCACCTGAGTGCAAGCAAGAGGGAACTAGAACCCCTTGAACACACAGCACAGGCGGAACCACGTGTGACCTAACACACTGTGGCCCATACCCACACACTCCTGCTACCCTACCAAAGGACGGGAAGCAGGAAAGGCCACAGAGCCCAGAACCGCCTGGGAGACAGAACCCCCGGTCATGTCAATGAGGTAAAACCTTACAAAGGGGCCCGGGGAGGACCATGAAGCTGCAGCACAGATGTCCTCCACCGAGGCCCCACCCAGGAGAGCGGCAGAGTCAGCCACCCCACGAGTGGAGTGCGCCCTGACGCCCCCTGGGGGATCCAGCCCGGCCAACGTGTAGCAGAGGGCAATGCCCTCGCACAACCAATGGGACAGGCGCTGTTTCGATAGTGCCTTACCGGCACGAGAACCAACGTGACAGACAAAAAGCTGATCGGTGACCCTGAGGTCCTGAGTACGGCTGAGGTAAATTCCCAAAGCACGGACCGGACATGACAGGTGAAGGCCGCATCTAACTCACTAGCGTGAGGAGGCGGTTGAAAACGCCTGAACCACAATATCCCTGGAGCGGAAGAACTCCGGATATTTTTAGGCACGAAGGCAGGATTAGGCCGCAGAGTGACACCGCAATCGGAACGAAAGACAGGCACTCTGGTCGTACCGATAGAGCACAAAGCACACCCACGCGTTCAGCGGAGGTGACGGCCAGCAAGAACGCGGTCTTGAACGACAGCTGTTCCAACGGCGCTTGCTCAAGAGGCTCAAACGGGGCCAAGGACAACCGACCGAGGACCAATTGAAGATCCCAACTCGGAGCCAAAGAGCGTAGCACCGGCTTAACGCGTTGAGCGCCAAGCAGGAAACACTTCACAAGAGGGTTGCTGAACAAGACATTCCCCTCAAATCCCTCATGATAGGAGGATATAGCTGCTGCATATACCCTCACCGTCGAAGCCGACAGTCTATCAAGGAGAGACTGGAGGTAACTAAGGACAGCATCCAGGGGGCAGGAGACTGGGTCCCGGCCCCCCGCCTTACACCACACTTGGAACATACGCCATCTGCCCGTGTAAAGCGCGACAGTGGAGGGAGCATGCGCATTCCGGATGGTATCACCATCAGGATCAAGAACCTGCGCCCCTCAACGTACCCGTCCCAACAACTGACCTAACAGATGTATGGGGAAGAATCCCAGGCGGCACGGCATCGGTCCTAGACCTGTCTGGCTATGTCCGGACGTAATCCCCACCCGTCAGGATGAGGACCGCCCCGCGACAGTACACCTGTACCCACATTCACCCTGCCGGGGATGTGGGGAGCCCTCAGGCCGCGCAGATGGAGGACGCCCATAGCCAGCCGCCCGCCGCCTGGTGCAGACGGGGGGAGCGTACTCCTCCCTGTCTGTCGATATACGACACTGACGTCGTATTGTCCGTCCTGATCAACACCGTTTGAGGACCAGAAGGACCGCTTTCAATACCAACACATTGAACGTAGCGCAGACCGTGCAGCATGGTTTGCCAGCTGCCCCCTACTGCGTTGGCCCGACGCGTCACCAGCGAGGGAGGCGTCGGTGAAAAACGTGACGTGAGACAGCGCCGTAACAGCGCCTAGGACGGAACCTCCCGAGTGTGTCGACAACACGCTCTGAGAGGGATGCCCATAGCACTCCAACCGTTGACTGGGAAGAGGAGTACTCTACCTCCAGTCTACAGCAAACCCCAGGCTAGTAGGGACCTGCCTGGTACGAGACACGACGATCCACCTTGACCGCGAAGGACCAGAATGTCGTCAGGGCAGAATACACTTCGTAACCCCTGACGACGCAGAGGCCCCAGTGCGGCCTCCACGCACTTGGTGAAGATGCGGGGAGCCAGAGAAAACCAAGCGGCAGCCTCTGGTACTCATACGCTAACCCTGCAAAGGAAGCGTAGGTAAGCCCTAGGATGGAAGATCGGAGATGCGAAAACGCATCCTACAGGTCTATGGAGGAGAACCAGACCCCCACCTGACAGTGTTCAACAGGTAGGAGACGATCCAAAAAATGCTGAACCTTCCCATGGGACAGGTCCAGCATGGGTCTGACACCCCCCCCCCCCTCCCGATTTCACACCAGAGAACACCGGGAGGAGAACGCCACAACGATGGCTTGCTTCGTCCACAGAGATTGGATCTCGTTGACCAGAGCTGTCACTGCTGGTGACCCTGACAATAGGGTCTGTAGCAAACCCGAAAACTGGTGGGGTTGTGTAAACACAAGTCCCCGCCTCAGCGTTCTCTCCATCCACCTCGACATATGGTACTGCCGTAGTCATATGTGATGACACTCCCAACGCACCCGCCGCCATGTGGCGCAGGTCCGCCAGGAACTGTAGATAGTTGGCCCGGTCCCACCCGCTGTGCGTAGCCAACCCTGGACCCTTGCGAGCAGAGCGTTCCGTGGAGTCGGGTCGGAACCTGACACTACCCACGAGGCAATCGCACCCAAGGGGGGACCCCGACAGAAAGGGCCGGTTTGATACGGGGGAAGCTGACATCAATCTAGGTGACAAAAGCCCCCCCACTGAACACCCCTCCAGAACATGCTGAGGAGTTGTTCTGCAGCCGGACATGCAAGGCGTGAGGACCCCATCGGTTCCCACACACCGTAGCCCTGCAGTGATATTACTACCACCTAAATCACACGCACCTCTTCATTTCAGACCACTGCCGATCTCGCGGGAGTGGGAGGTACCAACATGATACCTGGCCAGGCGAAAGCGAGGCCGGGGAAGCCTGCACTGTGTGCCTCAAAAGGTTTTGAGCCCCCCTGCTGACAACACTTATAGTTGACAGACGTAACACCAGGCTCAACCAACACAGCTTATGGTGTGGGAGCCGCTTGACAGCACAACATTCTCACGGACAGGCCCAGGCTCAGCCATCAACTGGGTGTCAGCCCCTGTCCCCATGAGAAGCGGAAAGTGGGGCCGCCCGCGCTTCAACGAAGGCACGCGGCCCGCAGCCAAATGAAACAATCAGAGCCCCATTTTTCCGCTGGTGTTGGGGGAGGGAGTGATCGGAGAGCGGGCTGCTCGCGGCAGGACGGCGCCGGCTTGTTGTTCAAGCCGAGCCCATCCAACATGGCCGATCCCTCGGCCATCAAGGCTGTCGGCCTTGTGGACACCTGTCGATTCAACGCCCAGGATACCTCTGGCGGGGGAAACATGGCCGCCTGTCGAGGGCCTCGTCATCGCCGCTGACGAGGCCATGCTCTCTCTTCCTCTGGTGTGAGGCGGTGTGGGCCTAGGACAATACCGCCCGCGCTCCAGCAGAAGACCAAAATCCCCTGCGGAGAGGAGAACCCTGAGCGGTTATAGCTTGCGGCTAGGTCAAAGCTAATAACGTCAACAACCTCCGATGTGTCGACGTCGGCTGGCCCTCAAGGCCCCGCCACCAGACACCATTTTTTTGATAGAAAAAACAGCAATTCGAACACAGTTACTAATCGCTGCCAATTCCATACCATGGCGGTACAGGCTTTAGCAGCCCACCAGCCACTCGCCAGGCCGATCCACCCCATGGCGTCGGCCGGGCGGGGCACTGTTTCAATATGTCAAAAGCAAAGGACTGATGTTAACACGGAGCACCATTGGTGGTTGCAAACAGCAACCTCGACTGTGGTGTGCACCATGAAAGGGTTAAATGAATAAAAGACAGCACACCAGCCCTAGCTTAGCCCCTTTACCCAAAAGGTAAACAAAGCCCCCCCCGCACTACTCCCCCAATAGACACCGATTAACCGTCAGCAGGAATGGTTGAGAGGAGAGAAAGCTGTAGCATAGACAGACATTCTCGTAGCGGAGAGACAGAACAAAACAGTAGCCCACTACACTACTATAGCATAACGTTCAACACTACTATGGACAGAAAACAGTCAGCTGAGCCACAACACGGGCCGCCGCTAAGTCCCGTCCTGCAGTAGTATAGATCTACTGCCACCCGCCGAGCCTCAAGCATCGGCTTCCGGGTGGAAACCCCATTCAAAGCCCCGCCGGGGCACAGGTTTAACGCTACCTGGCTAGGCCTACCTAGTCATGGCACACCCTGTTGACAACCCATTTACCCGTAAAAAGGGTAAAATAGGACTCAGCAAAACCCCCACATTAGCTACCGACTGACCTTCATTGATGAACCGGGCAAGAGGAGGGAAAAGCAGCAAAATCCCACGGCGGAGACATTAGAACAGCGTAGCAGTAGTGTTAGCATATACCATTACCATTAGCATGTAGCGTTAGCATTAGCTGTTTAGCAGCACGCTTCCAGGATCGTTTGGAACCCGTCCACTGCAGTGAACCGTTCACCAAACCATCCCGCCCCTGGCGCCGACACACAACATGGTTGTGTAACAAAACAAACCAGCATTACTAACACTAACATCAATGCCTCTGATGACACAGGGCCTACCTGTGTACAAGCTGGCCCGATAGCCAAACCTTGCACGCTGATCCTTGGTCTGCTGCCATCAGACGAGGAAACATCAACATAGGCCCGACGTGTCGCTGAAACATGCCCCGAAGATTCCAGGGGTAAGCAAACCTCCGGTAACTTTCAACATTACGCAATTTCTCATAATCTTTTCATAACAACTAGTTTACATAAGGTGCACTGCAACCGTTATGATGGAAACGAAAATAGAGGAAGAGTGTTGGTGACCATGCCTACTGTCTTATAGGCTACGCCTCCATAGGGGCGGGACCCGGCAGGTGTGGGTGACGTACTTGTTTTTTTTGTTGATGGAGTACAATAGGTACATGAGATGAGGTATATCTCGATAGGCTTAAGAGCGGGACGCGATGGCCAAGTACGATAATATAACTCCACCCTGCAAAAATGGTCTGACAAAAATAAGAAATGAAAACTAGTTTTAAGTAAATGTGTCCTTTTTCAACAAACAGGGTTTTTGTAGTTTCAATGAAATACGCAAAAAGAATTATCTCACCAAGTCCACATACTATTATTATGCACAGTTATTGGCGTGTTTGAAAGCTCACGGTGTTCCATTAAAGATACCAATTGTACACCACAGATACCACACATTTTTCTATGAAAGAGAGACATCGAGAGGTTTTGTTTCAGATTTTTACCATCAATTACTAACGGCCTCGTATGAAACCCTCCATCTAGACTCTGTCTGGAGGAGGGATATACCAGACCTGGAGACAGACTTTGACTGGCAAGAGGCCTGGGTAAATGTACGACTTGCATCAAGGAACCCGGACCATCAACAAATCAATCTTAACTACATTCACAGGACATACTTAACTCCTATAAGACTGAACAAAATGGGTCTTAAACAAGACTCCAAATGCTCCCTATGTACAAATGGGGACGAAGGGACATTTATGCACATGTACTGGGACTGCCCACCAGTTAAGATATTTTGGAAAGAAGTGACCCAGCAATTATCAAATCTCTTGGATCTGGATATACCTGTACACCCCTCTGTATTACTGCTGGATGATGTCTTTGAACATGCAATCATCGGTGTATTTAGACCACTATCAGTAGGGCACGTGCCCTACTGATGATCATATGTGCCCCACTGATCAAAAAAAAAAAAAAAAAAAATTACAAATGTTTTTTATTTCCCCTTTTTTAACATGATCAAATGATCATTTAACATGATCAAATAATTATTATAATATTTTTTACTTCACTTTGAAATATTATAGTGAAATATTTTGTAATGTTGTCGCATTTATCTTGTTGAAATCCTCCAACAGGCTCTTTTTTGTAAGTTGACTGGTTTGCACACCAATAATACAGTGCAATAATAGAATAGTAGAATAGATAGTAAAATTATGCAATAGAATGGCCAGAGTAAAATAGTGCTACAGTACAATCAACAGCGGGGTGTATTAGAAGGCTATGGTGAACAGGTACGTTTTTAGCTTATTTCTGAAAATATTAAGAGATCTAGCTTCCCTAATGTCCATAGGTAGTGTGTTCCATAACTTTGGTGCATAGTTAGCAAAGGCTGCATCCCCGATTTTCTTTAGACTGTGGCTTGGAACCTTCAATACTAGATGATCGCAATGTTTATACTTTGTATATAAGGAGGAGGACCTTGAAATCAATTCTAAATGTTACCGGAAGCCAGTGTAGGTTATTTACTTGTAACTTTGGGTTTGATCCAAGGAGTAAGTTGCCCCATATTGCTCTGTAACATTTCTCTTTTTGTTATAGGACCAACTAGTAGGATTTCAGTTTCGTCATCCATTTGTTTATTGCTAAGAGACAGGCGGAAATGGAGTTTATAGCTGTGTGATAATTTGGTTCAGCGGAGATGTACAATTGTGTGTAATCTGCATAACTATGGAAACATACATTGTGCTTTCTAATGATGTCTCCTCAATGTTCAATGTTCAATGCAATGTTCAATGCAAGTAAAGCACTTTAAACTTTATGTATTTTAGGGGTTTGGGGGGCTAGCTCTTTTTAATATAAATGTCAGATTGTTTTATTTATTTCATAGATTTCTATGCATTTCAGGAGTTTGGGGGGCTGGCTCCCCCAAATAATTAAATAACATAACCCTAACCTAACCCTAGAACCGAAATAAAGTTTAAAAAAAATAGTTACAAAATCCACCCATTTTCGCCCACAAACCGGCCAAAACCGGCCAAATATTTCTCGCGGTCGCGATATGCGCTCCCGCTTCATAGTTTTTGGTGCCCTTCTGTGCCCTACTGAAGTGCTGGGTCTAGATACGCCCATGAGTACCTCCACAGCTAAAGAGATTGGTTTTATCCGGTATCACAGTGGCTAAAAAGCTGATAGCATCACAATGGTTTCAACCGGAAAAAATTTGCCGGAAGGTCTGGTCTCTTACATATCTCGATGTGATTTATCAAGAAATATCTACAGCAAGAATTTTGGGTCTCAATTAATCCAAAATGACTATGTGGTTAGAAGTGGTGGAGAGAATAAAAGCTAGCATATAATGGTAGTGTCTGGTTAGGAACAAGTTATAATGGTTGGATTATCCAATGGGGGGTCCGGGAGGGGGGGGGGGTACGAGCTAGAGCATATGTGTGTAGGTTTTTAGATAACAGGTATTAGGGGTATATCCAGTATAAGACATTTGACTAAATGGTAATTTCATTGGATATGCACTGTAATTAATGCTTGTATATCTTATCGTGTGTTGTCATGTTTGTTTATATGTTTGTTTAAAAAATAATAAAAAAAAAAAAAAAAAAAAAAAAAAAAGGGAAATGTGTCCTTGAAACTAGTCAAATAATTTACCAGTGCAGTAAGCAAATTTAGCTTGGCAAGATTTCTTGAAATAAGTCAAACAAATTTAGGGTTCTCTCTCCTGATTGGATAAAGTGGGAAGGATACCAGACATTTTCATTTCTGTTTGCTGCAGAGCGGAGGGACTGGGATGATGTTACAGACCAAACAGTCTACTGTATATGACAGTGATGGCTGTCAAAATGTAGAGCTACTTATTTTAACCAAAAAATAACTGCACATTAATCGGAGGGTATGCTTCATGGAGTGTTAACAATAATCCAGTTGATAACGCTGTTGCAGTTTACAGCATCCCGTACTCTCCATGGAACAGTACATACATGCACAATTGCACATACTTATCTGTTTTCAACCAGTATTTTTAATTGGGCAATTAACTTGCCTATGTGGGCTATTACTTGGATTAAGGGCTGTCCTCGACTAAAGACATTCTCAGTCGACTAATAGTCATTGAAGGAGCATCCACTTAGGCATTTGTTTATTTGTTTATTTATGGATCCCCATAAATTACATGACAATGACTGCTATACTTATTTTATTTTATACTTGTCTTTTTTGTCTAACACAGTCTCTGGAGCGTAACAGAAAGAAGCATTTTGTATAAAAGTATTCTGTACTTCTGTATGACAACTAATAAAGAAACTTGAAACTTGAGATATTTGTATAATTGAACAAAACTAAAATGTTTTACCAACACAGAAACTACCATTTGCAATGCCTCTCCACGTGGTCGTGAGTTAACTTGTTCTTGCATTTTTATATTTTGTAAATGTTAATTTAAAAGAAAGTTGAAAGTTATATAATTGTGTTATTTTTGCATTGTATGAAAAAAAACGAATCTAGTTTAACAAACTCTCTGCACATCACCCCCATTTAAAAACAGAAAAGGAACAGTAACTTTTACTCTAAGCACATTTTCAATTAGTTCATTTTTACCTTTATTTAGATCAATAATTGTACTTCCATTTGAGTACTCTTTCCACCTCTGGCATTATGCTAATTTCTAATGGTGGAAGAGCTGGAATGGAGCATTTTAAATTATGCAAAACACAAATGATACTGTATGAACTCTAGAGTGAACAGAGCCACCACCACATCAAGGACTGACAGGGAAGTACGTACAGTATGTACTGTTGCCATAACAACTCCAATTTGTACAGGGCTGCTGCACTGTTGTTGCAGTTTTTCTCCCTGCCCAGGAGGTACTCCTCGGAATATCCAGGAAACAGGAAATTGAAGTATTTTCTAAACCTGGACCTTCATTTTCCATAATTTATATGAATAATAGGGACAAGATGTTTTGTAATTGGCCAAGTATTGAGAGAGATCGCTTCAGCCGGCAGCCGCAAAAACGGGCTGCAATTTAATCACACGTGGCAAACGTGAACATCAAAGTACGCCAACTAAAAGAGAGACCTTCTTCCGGTCTCTGTTCATCCATTCCACTATTGGCATGTTTTCTGATGTTTACAAAATAAACCGTGAGGGGAAGAACAGGCCCGTAGGTTTGTTTACTAACCCCCTTACCTCTCCTTGAATGTCACAGTGAATGCAGGCTTGTAGGTATATTTACTAACTCCCTTACCTCTCCTTGAATGGCATAGTGAATACAGGCCTACAGTCGGTCTGTTTACATCTGTATACATCAAATGTTGAACCTCCTCCATCACACTGCTTTTACACAGTCTGCCGTCAGACTCTTGTAACGTTAATACAAGGCATTTACATTTACATTTAGCTGACCCTTTTATCCAAAGCGGGTACAACTCTGTCAGCTAAATAAGAATGTCAGAAGACATATTAGCATAGTAGGTAGTAATATAGACATGGTAGATTTAGTAGCAAAGTGCATGATAGTCAAAGACAGTACAAAGGTTATTTTTTTTGTTTTGTTTAGTTTTTTTCAGATATTGATTGAAGAAGTGCTTTTTTTGTCGCTGGTCGATAATTGCTCGGGTTTCAATTGTCCCGACTGTGGTGGGAAGTTCGTTCCACCATTGTGGCGCGAGGACCGAGGAGCAAGGACAAGAACTTTGTGGAGCAAGGACGAGACTATAGGGAAGGACTACAGTCTGTCAACACTATGGTTGGGCACCGAAAACCGGTTCTAATTAGGAACCGGTTCCTAACTTCCGGTTCTGGAACCGGAAGTAACATATCTGCATTTCGATTCTTAAAAAAATAAAAGAAATTAATTTTTTATTTTTTTTACTTTGTTAATTAATACCCTAGTTACAGTACAGCAACCAAATTAAACTGTATCAAGTGAACTAAAAATGTGGATAGTATGAAAAAAAAATTAAATGTTCAAAAAAAAAAAAATTCTCCTGCGAAATAAGCTGTGACCTGCACCTCAAATAATCTGAATTGAGAATCGTTCAGAACAGGAATGATATGGAGAATCGGATCGGAACCGGAATCGTTTAAATCCAAACGATGCCCAACCCTAGTCAACACCCACCTTCCTTACAGGAGGGTCCCCCGTACGCGGACTGGGAACAGTCGCAGACGTAGCCGCTGTTCTTCTCCAGACACCTCCCTCTGTTGTGGCAGAGGCTGCTGGAGCCGCTGCAGTACCCGGGGCAGCCGGAGCTCACGCCCGGGGTCATCTTGGCACGCTCCTCCAGGTCAAAGTTCACCCCGTTTGTGGTCAGAGTTCTGATGCAGCCCAGGAAACCCCTCTGCCGCGACGCCGTCCCTCCTGGGGGACGAGGACGTGTCATTAGTCATTCATAATGTCGGGCATTAGGCACTTCAGACTGTAAGGACATTTGACATGGCTGATTCTATTGCAAAAAAAAACTGGTCTATAGAAAAGATTAGATACAAATTAGGGATGTCCGATATTATCGGCCTACCGATATTATCGGCCGATATCGGCATTAAAATGTGATATCGGAAAATATCGGTACGTTTTTTTTTTTTTTTTTTACATTTCTCTAGAAATGATGTCCGATATTATCGGCCTACCGATATTATCGGCCGATATCGGCATTAAAATGTGATATCGGTTGATATCGGTATCGGAAATTAAGAGTTGGACAATCGGTATATCGGTATCGGTAAAAAAGCCAATATCGAGCATCCCTACTACAAATGTATTGTCATCGTACAGCACTAGTAATAATAATAATAATAATAATAATAATAATAATAATAATAATAATAATAATAATAATAATAATAATAATAATAATAATAATAATAATAATAATAATAATAATAATAATAATAATACATTCATTTTATATAGCGCCTTACATTAGGCATCTCAAAGCGCTTTACATACACATGGCATTATAGCATGCGGACAAACACAGTACATGGACAAACACAGTACATGGACTTTCACAATGATGACATGGTGGGGATAATACAGAGAGAGGGAGAGCTTAGAGACAAGACAGAGAGAACATCTTTAAATAAATAATAATACTAAAATATAGGTGTGTACAGATGTGAAAATGTAAGTGATGCAGGGGTTGGGGGGTCAGGAGTGAGGGTATGCAAGATTGAACAGGTACAGTACAGTACAATTGTACAACAGTACAATGAAAATAAGTTGGCATCTAACCAGAGTGCAAAGGTAACAGTAAAGTGGACAATGTACAAGTGATTAAAATGGAATATATATATATTGTGGCAGATCTCACCCCCTCCCCCCCCTCTCATGGATATGTGAAGGATGGGAGATATTATTGCCACGGAAGGAGTAGAGACAATTAGGTAGCTGATTATTAGTACTGATAGAACACACCTGTGCATTATTAGTTCACCCACATCTCACGTGCACACACCCCAGACCCATACACACACACTACAAAGCCACTAGGTTAGTCAGGAGTAAGTTGAGTGGAGGTGAGGTTGGAGTTGTGACATAGAGAGATAGATTGAGATATTCGGAGTTGTGTAAGGTGAGAGGTAGTGAGAGGAGAGGTGAAGGCGAGAAGGTGTTCATTGTGTACTGGACCCTGGACTGGCTGAGAAACCCCCTTGTGTACTGACCCTGGACCGGATGACTACCCTGAGTATTGAACAATCCCTTTTTGTGTACGAGAGGCTATTTTGTGTTTTTGACCATCGGACTGTATTACGACCATTCTCTTGCCTATCGAACTGGATTCTTACATTTACATTTACATTTAGTCATTTAGCTGACGCTTTTATCCAAAGCGACTTACAAGTTCTGTACGACAAGCCATCAGGAAGAGCACAACTCTATCAGCTGAGTAACAATGTTCATCAAAGTGTTGAGTGCTACAGTGTAGGTTAGTTTATTAGGACAGGGTTAGGGTTAGACAGTATGGTTAGTTAGGGTTAGATTTTTTTTTTTTTTTTTTTTTTTTTTAATTCAGATAATGGTTGAAGAAGTGCGTCTTTAGTCGACGGCGAAAGATTGGACGTGTTTCGGCTGTCCTAACTGGGGTGGGTAGTTCATTCCACCATTGTGGGGCAAGGACTGAGAATAGGCGACTTCTCTTTGATGACCCTCCCGGAGCTTGGATAGGAGTAGGTCTGAGGATTCTGCCCTTATTCAATACATATTCTTATTGATTGATATTGCTCTTGTGTGGACATTCGAATTTGTTTGTATTTGAACCATGGCGAGTCTGAAACCCACCAGGCTTGTCACAATATATATATAAAAATTAGTACTACTGAGTAAATAGGACAATCTGATGTATGTACAGTGTTACAATAATATTATGTACAGTGATACAGGTAGAGTAGGTAAGGGATATATACAGGTTAGGGCTGTCCCCGACTAAGGATTTGGATAGTCGACTTTGATTGGCCGAAATTAGCCGATAGTGTGAGGATTGGTCCAAGACCGCACGCTTCCAGGTACCAATTACCTTCACGCACCTGAAGTGAGTTTCAAATCAGCTCGGTGGAGCCCTTATATACTCTGGGGTTCTGAACGTTCTGTGTCGGGTCGTTTTGGCTTACCACTAGCTGCTGCTTGTTTCCTCCCGTGTTGTTCCCCGTCTGTTCTCCAGAACGTCTTTGGAAGTCGCCGCTGTTTGCTCCTCTCTGCCATCCGTTGGATCTGTGCCTCGTAGACCGCTTTGCGCAATTGCGCTTTGGTGAGTTTTTGGAAACGTACTTTTTTGGATGCTCTGTTTTTTCCTCGCATTTTCCTGGACTCGGGACCTTTCTGTTTTTTGTGTGTTTTGGTAAACACTGAAGATGTGTCACTTGTGTTAGTACTGGACTCAGCTAAATAATACTGGACTGCCTCGTATTCCATATGCTCGTTTGTTGACATTCTCTCTCTCTCTCTGTTCCTCCCCGAGTGGATGTCCAAGTAGCTGCAGAGCCACAGAGTCAGAGGCGCAACGCCACAGTGCCGTCTCTGCTCTGAGCCGTGCTGCAGAGCCGCATAGCCTACTCTGCCCAAGAACATTCTCCCCTTGTGTCTTTTGTTGTTTTTGCTCTTCTCTGTTTTTGGAAATAAATACACCCTGGTTTTTGGCTAACTCTGAACTACCTGTCTGTGCCGTGCTGTTGGGGTTGTTTACAAACCATAACATTACGACCCGACCATGTCGACCCCAGCCGACACAGACAGAGTTAGGGCAGCGTTGGCGGTCCAGATCCAGCTGACCAACGACCACACCCAACAGTTAGGTGCGGCTGCGGCTGCTGTGCAGGACCTCCGGGCCCAGGTCCAGCCTATTCAGGATTCTCTTGACACTCTGTCCACCCAGCAGACTACCCAGGGTAATCAGCAGGCTGATATTCTGCACCAGCTACAGGCTCTCAGTGCAGCATTTAACACCCTGCTTTTAACCCCAGTTGTGCCAGTAGTCCCAGCCAGATCACTACCCGCCGCCGCAACAGACCCCGCACCTCCCGACCTCGCACCTCGGGAGCCCCGTCTCTCCAACCCACGTTTGTTCGACGGTAACTTCGAGGATTGTGCCACGTTCATCATGCAATGTGAGTTGGTTTTCATTCATCAACCCAGCCGGTTTATGTCAGAGGGAGCCCGAGTAGCTTACATGACTAACCTGCTCACAGGCCGAGCAGCACAGTGGGTCACTGCTTCCTGGTCTATGAGGGCTGATTTTCGTTTCTCATACCCAGACTTCGTGGGAGAGCTCTGAAGGATTTTCCACCACCCAGCTCGTGGCCAGGACCCGGGAGCTCGGTTGGGCACCTTCCGGCAGGGCAGTGGCAGTGTCACCGACTACGCGCTGGAGTTCAGACTGGCCGCAACCGAGAGCGGTTGGAATGATCGGGCGCTGCCCGATTCTCTCGAGGGCCTAATCAGCCTCGCCATTCGCATCGACGGACGCCTCCGGGAGAGAAGGCGTGAGAGAGCACGACTGGGACCCCCAGAGGTTCCCCAGACCCCCCGTACTCGTGACTGTTCTGCTGACCGTCCTGCCCCCTCCGCGACTGGTGGCCCTTTTCCCTCCCGAGCTGTGACCAGGGAGGAACCCATGCAGCTGGGACGCACCCTCCTTAGCCCGGCCGAACGGGAGTCCAGGCTCAGGTCCGGCCTATGTCTCTACTGCGGCCGGGATGGACACCGTATCTCCAATTGCCCTACCCGGCCAAAAGACCAGGCTCGCCGGGACCCCGGGAGATCCTGGTGAGCCGTTTTTCCTGTTCCCACACCCGTGCACCACCTAACTGTCTGACGAGCATCACCCTAGCCTGGGCGGACCAGCGGGCGACAGTGGGTGCACTCATTGACACGGGTGCTGATGAGAGTTTCCTGGATGTTGAGTTTGCCACGCAGGCCAACATTCCACTTGAGGACCTCGAGAGGCCCTTGGAGGTTTTCGCGCTGGATCAGCACGGCCTGGCTGACATCACTCAACGCACCTGTCCTGTCCTCCTCACCATTGCTGGTAACCACGTTGAGAGACTCCAGTTCTTTATTACCAGATCCCCTCTTGTCCCAGTAGTCCTGGGTCGGCCCTGGCTCGCGCTGCATGAGCCCCACATCGCCTGGTCCTCCGGCACCATCATGGGGTGGAGCTCCTCCTGTCATGCCCAGTGTCTTCAGGCGGCGTCCAGTCCTTCGCTCCGGAGTTCCCCTTGTGTGCCGCCCTCGGACCTCTCAACTATTCCCCCCGAGTACCACAACCTCGGGGAGGTTTTCAGCAAGTCCCGGGCTCAGGCCCTTCCTCCTCACCGGCCTTACGACTGTGCCATCGATCTCCGCTCAGGGGCCCCCCTTCCCGACAGCCGCCTCTACAGTCTGACCGTCCCTGAGAAGGCAGCGATGGATAAGTACATCTCTGAGTCCTTGGCAGCAGGCCTCATTCGGCCCTCGTCCTCCCCGGTGGCGGCCGGTTTCTTTTTTGTTGGGAAGAAGGATGGAGACCTTCGGCCCTGCATTGACTATCGCCAACTCAACGAGATCACCAATAAGAACAAATATCCTCTTCCTCTCATGAACTCCACCTTCGAGCCCCTCACCCAGGCTACCGTCTTCACCAAACTGGACCTCCGGAGTGCCTACCATCTGGTCCGTATCCGAGAGGGTGATGAATGGAAGACCGCCTTCAAGACTCCCAGGGGTCATTACGAGTATCTGGTGATGCCGTTCGGCCTCACCAACGCTCCGGCGGTATTCCAGGCGCTCATGAACAACGTCCTCCGTGACATGCTCGAGGAGTTTGTGGTGGTATACCTGGACGACATCCTCATCTTCTCCAAGACTCTCGAGGAACACGTCCAGCATGTCCGCCGAGTACTGGAGCGCCTCCTCCACAACCGGCTCTTCGTTAAGGCAGAGAAGTGCCGTTTCCACTCCGACTCCATCGATTACCTTGGCTTCATCGTGGAGAGCGGCCTGACCCGAGTCGACCCTCGCAAGATCCGGGCCGTGGAGGAGTGGCCGGAACCCACCTCTCGGAAAGACCTACAGAGCTTCCTCGGGTTCGCAAACTTTTACCGGAGGTTCATCCGGAACTACAGCCAAGTGGCGGAACCACTTACCAGGCTGACCTCTCCCTCCCTGCCGTTTGACTGGTCTCCAGTGGCCTGCGCTGAGTTCCGTTCCCTCAAGAAGAAGTTCACCACCGCCCCGGTCTTGCTCCACCCAGACCCCAAGAGGCAGTTTATTGTGGAGGTGGACGCCTCGGATACTGGACTAGGGGCTATCTTGTCTCAGCGGTCGGCGACGGACCAGAAGGTCCATCCGTGCGCTTTCTACTCTCGTCGTTTCCTTCCTGCCGAGAGGAACTATGACATTGGCAATCGGGAGCTGCTGGCGGTAGTGGCTGCCTTGGAGGAGTGGCGTCATTGGCTGGAGGGGGCCGAGGAACCGTTCACCATTTGAACGGATCATAAGAACTTGACGTACATCCGTGCATCCAAGCGCCTCAATGGCCGGCAGGCAAGGTGGGCCAGCTTCGGTTCGACTTCTCGTTGACTTTTCAACTGGGTCCCGCAACACGAAGGCCGACTCTCTGTCCCGGTTACACTCCAAGGGGGCTCCAACCACTGAGGACCCGACTCCCATCATCCCAGAGGTCAGGGTGGTGGGAGTGGTCACCTTGGGCATCGAGACCGTGGTCAGGCATGCCCTACGTTTCCATCCCGCTCCCAGCAACGTACCTGTTCGTCGCCTCTTCGTCCCCGACTCAGTCCGGTCCCGGGTTCTCCAATGGGGCCATACCAGCCGGTTTGCCTGCCACCCCGGCGTTCACCGCACTTTCTCCTTCCTGGCTCGTCGATTCTGGTGGCCCACCATGAGGAACGACGTCAAGGAGTTTGTTCTGGCCTGCACGGTCTGCGCCCGCAGCAAGGCCTCCCACCAGGCACCCTCCGGTCTATTACAGCCACTTCCCATTCCGAGCCGCCCTTGGTCCCATGTGGCATTGGACTTCGTCACGGGTCTTCCACCGTCCCAGGGAAACACAGTCCTTCTGACTGTGGTGGACCGGTTCAGCAAGGGGGTCCACCTCATGGCCCTTCCCAAGCTTCCCTCAGCTTCCGAGACAGCGGACCTCCTGACAAGCCACGTGTTCCGCCTCCATGGTTTCCCCCAGGACGTCGTCTCGGACCGGGGTCCCCAGTTCACTTCCCAGGTATGGCGGGCCTTTTGCAAGGGATTGGGGGCAACTCGGGGGGGGTCTCGTCTGGTTACCATCCACAGACTAACGGACAAACAGAGAGGATGAACCATGCAGGTTCTATACAACAAAAGGTGCAAAACCAGAGCCTGCAGAATAATGAAAGACCCTCATCACCCCAATAACAGCCTGTTCCAGCTGCTGAGGTCAGGCAGACGCCTGCGAACACCAGCTACTAGGACAGAGAGGCTTCGGCTCAGCTTCTTCCCCCAGGCCATCAGAGCCTTGAACAATGAACACTGAGGGTCACAGAACACTGAACCCTACACACACAAGCACACATTAGCACACACACGACACACACGCTGTGCACACTCGCACACTAGCAGCCACTTTAACATGAGAAAGCACTCACTCATGCTGCACACGCCCACACTTATGGACACAAAGAAAGGTCACTTTAAAAATAGTATATTAACAGTGTATTGCACTACCTAGGGACCTAGCATGTCCTTCATGCTCTGTAAATAACTATGTACAAATACCGTGATGTCTCACTATGTTACCTGTTTATTGCACAATGTTGTCTATTGGATTCTATTATATGTTGTACTACTGTATTGCACATCGTTGCGGGCAAGACCACCCGCATTTCATTGTATACTTGTATGCCGTGACAAATAAAACTCTTGACTTGACTGACTCTCCGTTGTGTTGCCGCCAAGAGACCTGCTTCCTGGAGCCGGTTCCTCTCCTGGGTCGAGTACGCCATCAACTCCCTGGTCAGTTCCGCCACCGGCCTCTCGCCATTCAAGGTATCCCTGGGCTACCAACCCCCTCTTTTCCCTGCACAGGAGTCGGAAGTGGCAGTTCCCTCCGTGCAGAAGCATCTCGACCGGTGTCGTCAAGTCTGGGAGATCACCAGGACAGCGCTGCTCCGGGCATCGGAGCGTGCCAGTCGGGGAGCTAACCGACGCCGGATCCCTGCGCCGACGTACCAACCTGGGCAGAGGGTATGGTTGTCCTCCAAGGATCTTCCGCTTCGATCCACGGCCAAGAAGCTTAACCCCGGTTCGTCGGTCCTTTTGAGATCCAGAAGGTGCTCAGTCCCACGGCGGTGAGTCTTAAGCTTCCTGCGTCCATGCGCATTCATCCCGTTTTTCATGTGTCCCGGGTTAAGCCTGTCTCTCTCAGTCCCCTGATGCCTCTTGCTCCAGATCCGCCTCCTCCCGAGATGGTGGACGGACACCCCCAGTGGAAGGTCCGTCAGCTCATGAATGTCCGACGGCGGGGACGGGGGTTCCAGTACCTGGTGGACTGGGAGGGATACGGTCTGGAGGAACGGAGCTGGGTCTCCCGCCAGCTCATCATGGACCCCGCCCTGGTCACCGACTTCCATCGGTCCCATCCGGGGAAGCCGAGGCCGGGCGGGTCGCCGGGTGGCTCCCGTGGAGGGAGGGGTAGTGTGAGGATTGGTCCAAGTCTGCACGCTTCCAGGTACCAATTACCTTCACGCACCTGAAGTGAGTTTCAAATCAGCTCGGTGGAGCCCTTATATACTCTGGGGTTCTGAACGTTCTGTGTCGGGTCGTTTTGGCTTACCACTAGCTGCTGCTTGTTTCCTCCCGTGTTGTTCCCCGTCTGTTCTCCAGAACGTCTTTGGAAGTCGCCGCTGTTTGCTCCTCTCTGCCATCCGTTGGATCTGTGCCTCGTAGACCGCTTTGCGCAATTGCGCCTTGGTGAGTTTTTGGAAACGTACTTTTTTGGATGCTCTGTTTTTTCCTCGCATTTTCCTGGACTCGGGACCTTTCTGTTTTTTGTGTGTTTTGGTAAACACTGAAGATGTGTCGCTTGTGTTAGTACTGGACTCAGCTAAATAATACTGGACTGCCTCGTATTCCATACGCTCGTTTGTTGACATTCTCTCTCTCTCTCTGTTCCTCCCCGAGTGGATGTCCAAGTAGCTGCAGAGCCGCAGAGTCAGAGGCGCAATGCCACAGTGCCGTCTGTGCTCTGAGCCGTGCTGCAGAGCCGCAGAGCCTACTCTGCCCAAGGACATTCTCCCCTTGTGCCGTTTGTTGTTTTTGCTCTTCTCTGTTTTTGGAAATAAATACGCCCTGGTTTTTGGCTAACTCTGAACTACCTGTCTGTGCCGTGCTGTTGGGGTTGTTTACAAACCATAACAGATAGTCGACTATTAGAATGATGAAAAAAAAATATTATATAATTAATTTTTTTGTATTATAATATATATATATATTTTTTTCATTCGACTAAAAGGTTGGCCGTCGACTATGGCTCCTTTCGATCGATTAGTCGACTATTCGACTAATAGGGGTCAGCCCTAATACAAACAGGAATATATGCAGGTATATTCAGACAGATGTGGATAAATATATATAAATGGTAAATGGTGCAATTATATAGATCTTTTATCCAAAGCGCTTTACAATTTGTTCCTCACATTTTACCCATTCACTCACACATTCACACACCGAGGGCAGAGGCAACCATGCAAGGTGCCAACATGCTCATAGGGAGCAGCTAGGGGTTACGTGTCTTGCTCAAGGACTCTTCGACACGCTGCCCGGGAGGAGCGGGGATCCAACCGGGAACCTCCGGATTACCAGACGACTGCTCTACCTCCCAAGCCACTGTCGGTATATATAGTTTGTTTACATACATTGCTTACAGCTTGTGTTATATTATGTTTTATTGTATTTTCTTTTTTTGTGGCCATCTCGGTCTATATAACCTATTGTCAATGTCATAATTTGTCAAGTATACTATTATATACTTATTGTTTATGTGTCTTCTAAGCCCATAATAAAAAACATCAAATCAAATCAAATCAAATAAAAAATATAGTATTATTGTACATGGCTATCATACAGTGTTGTATGGGCAGACTATAGTTTGAGGTAGGTAGTTATGAATGAATGAATGAATGAAAAAGTTAAAATAAAGGAATTATAAACAAAAAGTCAAGAGCAATGCATTCAGTTAGCAGACATGTCCAAAAAAGGAGTAGAGGGAAGCTAAGCTTATTGATCCCTACCCCCTTACAATTGATTATGATCAATTGGTTATGATTACAGTATAAGGCAGTTGTACACAGTGAAGGCAGCAGAGTTCAGAGTTTGTACAATATAGGCAACAGAGTCTATTTATGTCATTCACTTGACCTTGACTGAATATACCGGTCAGATTAATGGATTTCGAGTCCAGCCTCCTTCCCCCCCCCCCCCCCCCCCGCAACAATAATAACAGTTTATATTGAATAACTCATATATTCCCATGTTTATATATGGTTCCTGTCTACTTGCAGAATGATTATGGAGGTGAGGGAGCCATAATATATAGGGTTAGTCCGTGCCTTCTGTTGCACAGCATCTACAGTATAACTACTTTATAGGCATAATCTCCAATGATTTATATTCGCCATTCGTTGTAGCGGGGCAGTATACACAAATTATTCTTGTTATGTTATGACAATCTGTACTGCGTCTCAAAATAATTGTTTTACCCAATAACACAGTGCTCTTTTTTCTCACATTAATCATAATGGTTTAAAAGGTTTTTCCATGGCTTTCATTTGTCAGTCATTCCATGCCTCTACTCAGCCAACTAATTTCCAAGATAAGCAATGACTCTGTAAGTGCAGGAATAGTTTGAACCCAATTCAAGCACACTTTTTTAAAATTATATTCATGTCATCCTTCCAGGGACAGCACATTAAACACAGATGTTTTATTAACCATAATTATATTGTGTGAGTAGTGTGAGGTGATGACTAATGTGTTGCCCACCGAGCAGTGGTGGCTGGCCAGTAGCGGGGCGCTAAGGTTGTCGCCCCACATTAAGAAGAATCACATAGACCAAAATGACTTTGAATTTGAAATATATATATTTGTTTAAAAAAAAATTATCTACTTTTTCTCCCATTTTTTCTATTTTTCTCCCATCCCAATTTCGTATTGTCCAATTCTACCCTCCCCTGTCTCGAACGCTGTTAGGCCATGCCTCCCACAGGTCGGCTGCAATGTGGACCAAGCCTTGCATCACGTGTCCCTTCCGGTACACGAGGAGGCAGCCGTCGCATCTTTTCACCTGAACAGCGCAATCTCTCAGCGGCGAGGGTCTGCGTGGGAGGGACACGGCGCCCTGGTTGCTTCCTGATTCTGCTGCGCAGGCGCACCAACCGACCTGTAGGAGTCGCTGTCCACAACGTCCGATTCCCACCCACCAGCTTCCCACCCCCTAATACTGCCAATTGTATTAGTACGAACGACCAGCCAAGCTGGTAGCAATGCAGAGAGCTGGGCTCGAATCCAGCATCTCCTGCATTAGTGGCGAGCGCCTTGCCCACTGCGCCACTTAGCCGCCCTATTTGTTTTTAAATTAAGAGGTAAATGTTATATAGTTAGTGAGTAAAATGTATAATCTGCTATAAAGATAAGAATGAGTGTATTACTATTGTATTTCCGTATTGAGCTTGTTTTGGCCCATTTTTCCTGCACCCAAATCTGAATGCAGCTTATTTAATTATGGCTATAATATAACGTGCATTATGTACCTTTTTTCCTGTGGTCAATTAGTACTTTATTTAGGTTCTGATGCAACCGTGTTGGTTTCCGGGCTTGTAAGCGTGCCTGCTGTTGGGGTGACTCTTGATAAATAAAAAATATATAAATGCACTTCCTGTTGTAGTGCCGACTTCTCTATTGCTCAGCCCTTACGTTATTGATAGCTTTAAGCAACCCTCGTATGTGGCCTGTTGACGTCTCCAGCTGTAAACAAGGCAGGCATATTGTCGTGCTTTTTGACCATACTGTAGGTTCTATGAAATGATAACGCTCATATCCGGAGCCAATGAAATGCATTTGATTGATAGGTCATAGATGTGGCTGTGACAAGCTCATCTAGGCTATGAGAGACGGACTACTGTAGAGAAAAAGTTGTTTTTCATTGGATTCATGCCAACTTGTCAATCCTGTCGAGACATACCATTTATTACGCCAGGGCCACATTGTGCTTCCATTTGGACCGTATGACTCACCGGCTGCCATTATTACCACCAAGGAATAACATTTAATAAATGGATTACTGTTCAGAGTAGCCTAATTAATTCACTGTCTCTCCAGCGGGGGTTTCGCAAGGCTGCGGCCGGGGCTTCTTACCCACAAACAGCTGGCTGTTGAGCCTGAGGCGGAGGTGTCCGTCAGACGGGGCCTCTAGGAAGCGCAGGGGCAGTTGGTCCACCTGCAGGGAGGCCTCCTTCACGTTACGCTCTGCCCTCACGTAGTGCCACTGCCTGTCATTCAGGGGCATGTGGGACTTCACCGCGAGGACCGCCGGCCCGTTTCCCACTTCAAAGGAGAACGTCACCACGGAGGGAGCTGAGGGGGGAGGGTGGGTGGGGGGAGGTTGGGTGGGTGGGGAAAGGGTGGGTGGGTGGGAGTAGATGACAGTCAGGCCAGATTAAACGCGATACTCATTTTTTTTATGTTGTACTATATCATCCCGTGGGGCTGCAACGTGATACAATGATGCTGGGAAGGCTTGATGACCTGAATGGATTTATGGAAGGCCTCAGTTGACAGGTCGTCAATATTTCACAATGTCCCTCAGCTACAACAGCCCGCAGTAATACATTAAAGGCTCCAAATATCCGGAGAAAAGTGAAAACATCAACTGGCCTTCAGAGGAGCTTGCCAAGACTCACCGGTACAGTAACTGTGATGAAATACGCTATATTTGTCATATTTAAATCATATTAAGCATAATATACAGAGTCATAGACCATATTCACACAGCGGACATTTTGCTCTTATGTCAGCATGCTCAGGTTGGGATTCCTTGGTTGGGTGGAAAGAAATCCCAACCTGAACATGACATAAGAGCAAAAGGGTGTTTGTTACCTTCACTTTCCGGCTGTCGTCTAATCTCTGCCACCTACTGCACAACAGGTGTTATTGTGACGTTATTGCTGAAAGTGGCAAGACAATGACACCCGGTGTTGTGCGACAGCTCTTTCAGAACAGCAATCCAGGTGTGGGATAATTGCTAGGCCCCCTCGTCCTAGTTAATTGTCACCTGGGCATGTTTCTATCGCCTCCTTAATTTCAGATGTGATCATTTTCACCCCCTTCCAGTCCATGACGTGTTCTTCCCTCTTACACTGGTCTGACGTCGCTGATTTTAGATATTCCTTACCAGCGTGGTGTTTCTTTGTGCAGGTATGTGCTCCAGGTGTCTCCTTTTTCACATTATTTCTGGTGTTCCTTTTTTTTTTTTTTATATATCCACTTTTTCTCCCATTTTTCTATGTTTTCTCCCATCCCAATTTCGTATCATCCAATTCAACCCTCCCCTGTCACGAACGCTGTTTCTTGCCTCCCACAAGCCGGCTGCAATGTGGACTAAGTCATACATAGCACAAGTCCCCTCCGGTACTTGAGGTAACAGCAGTCGCATCTTTTCACCTGCGCAGCTCGATCTCTCAGTGGCGAGGAGTAACGCGTGGGAGGCTCACGCTGCCCCTGACACTGCCTGATTCTACTGCGCAGGCGCACCAACCGACCTGTAGGAGTCGCTGTCCACAACGCCCGATCCCCACCCTTCAGTTTCCCTCCCCGTAATACGGCCAATGTGTATTACTGTGGACGACCAGCTAAACTGAATGCAAATGTGGAGCGCTGGGCTCGAACAGGCGAGCCCAGCGTCTCCAGATTTCGTGGCGAGCGCCTTGCCCACTACGCCACGTAGCCGCCCGGGTGTTCCTTTTTTTTTAATGTGCCAAAGGCTCAACCCGTCTCTCCGATGTAGGTTCTGTTACGTGACAGGCGTGGGATTTCATAAATCATGTCACATTTATTAGGTTTTGTTACACGAAAGGCGTGGGATTTCATGAAGCATGTCACATTTATTAGGTTTTGTTACAGTACACGAATGTCGTGGGATTTCATAAAGCATGTCACATTTATTAAGTTTTGTTACAGTACATGAAAGGCGTGGGATTTCATAAAGCATGTCACATTTATTAGGTTTTGTTACAGTACATGAAAGGTGGGATTTCATAAAGCATGTCACATTTATTAGGTTTTGTTACAGTACATGAAAGGCGTGGGATTTCATAAAGCATGTCACATTTATTAGGTTTTGTTACAGTACATGAAAGGTGTGGGATTTCATAAAGCATTTCACATATTTCTCCTCTGCGTCAGTCCTGTCATTGGGATGTATGAGCAGCTGGTGTAGTTTGCTGTCAGGCTTCACCGTGGTGTAATGTGATGTGTTGTCATTACCCTCTCGGTGTGTTCTGTAAAACCACACACGTAGTAGTGGAAGAGTGGCTGCACCTTTTCTTTTCCATTTTGTCCTTGGCCTCGTTTGTTTGGACGTCGTATTTTGTCAATGGGTGAGAGCGCTTCTGATGTGTTTCTTCTCCTCTCGTCTGTCCTCAGAATCGCTCGAATAAACTCCAGGCGGCTGACGGTTTATGGGCTGTGTGACATTCTGATGTCCATAACAGGTGCCCGGTCTGTATGAGTAGGTGTCCTGTGAACCTTCGGTTTTATGCCTCCGTCTTCCCTATGTTCAACTTTTATGTCAAGGAAAGTGATGGATTTATTTTCTCCATCGTCATGTGTGAATTTGATGTTGCTTGTGCGCGGTGTGTCGAGCTTAGTTGGCCAGTAGGTTCCTGTGTGTGTCCTGCTCTGACCTTCACATACCTTTTCCAGAAGGATAGTCCCCATTGTTTGAAGGTGGTACAGTTGATACTGTATAGCTTTTGTGGAATTTCCTTTCAAGGCCACCTCCCTCCCCCCTGTACCCTCCTTTCCTCGCGAATCACCTGGTCATCCCTCCCCGCCCATTCCTTCCAGATGGCGTAAAAGATGATCCCACAGATTGGAGGTGGGTGCTTGACCCATTCTCCTGGCCAGAGAAAGTCATGTTCTCTACCAAACTCCTAACCTAAATTGTATTTGATTAGCCATGTTTTAACAATACATTTGTATCAACCATGAATATTTGACCACACACCTGATTCATCTCTCTGGTTCCACCACACAACCCCCATGAAAATGCTTCTATTTGTCTATAGAAGTTTCCTCTAAATGAAGTAAAGATGATGTCCTCAACTATTAGTATTGTACTTTTGTACAGAGTCCTATCAGATTTAAGAGGATCACGTCCAACGCTAAAAGTGGCAAACAAACAAATGACATCATGAGTCACGAGTTCTATCTCATCTGTTTCTAATTTCATGTTAATTCAATATCTTTCCAATTTAGTTTGGGTTTTTTGCAATCGGTTGAGGCCTATGAGAGGTTTTAATATCTCAATTAGTGCCTTTGATAAGTTGTAGTAACTGCGCCTACGCTATCAACTAGGCGAGTGACTGCTTTATGGATTTTGGGGCATGCAATACATCCATTGAGTAATTCTGCCCTTGGGTATTACATGGTCAGACGAGTCTTGATCAATATTTTCCTCATTTAACAGGGGTTTTAGCAGGAGTCTCTCTCTCTTCTCCTCCGTTGGATCGCTCTCTAGGACTTTGTACAAGTTTGTGTCTTCCAACGTGATTTTATTTTGGGGGGCCTAGTGTGGAACGCTGTTCTAAAAGAGACGTCAAATAACAACAGACGTGCGGTCTTGCCACTTCAGGGGAACACAGCCATACAACCAAGCTGATGGCATACGTCACAATAACATCTGTGATGCTTCTGAAGAAGGTGTTAGAGATTACAGCCAAAACGGCATAAAAAACAACAAAAGAGTATTAGTAGTCTGAATAAACAGTTATTTATAGTATCTTAAAGGCACTATAGGAGTATTTTCACATCACACATCATTGTAATTTCAACAACCATACCTTGGCAGGATTACTGCATATACACATTGAGACTGATGAGGATGAAAGACAATTGACGAGGCCGCAACGAGTCCATTGATTATCCTCCGTTTTGTATTGATATTGTGTGTCGCAGGGTTGGAGTCACAGGAGTTCCGCTGAAGGCAAAGGAACCGCGCAAAGGAAGCTTTTGCGAACAAAACTCATGTTCTTATGTACCCGTTGCTATTGTATGTACATATTTGTGTTTTATTACACATATATGTACATACATACCAACTATTTTGCCTGTTTTATTCTCCACCCATCGATCATCCATAGCAACACTACTATCACCGACATCCAAGAAGGGGGATCTCCCGTTGAACGGCCCTTCTAAGGTTTCTCTCCTCCAAATTGCCTGTGGTGCTTTTTTCCTATTGCTAGGTTTTTAGTGAGTTTTCCTTACCTTCGCTGGGGTATGTCTGGGAGTTTTGATTTTATTTATTTGACATTTATTTTGGATTTCATGGTGGGTTTTTTGTTCTAGATTTATTGTGATGTTTCTTCTTGACTTGTTTAAAGAAGACTTGTCCGGCCCATGGGGATATTAACTTGTGATTACGAATACATTTTATTTGATTTTGATTTGAACTCGCTTCATCAACAAGAATAACTCCACGCTCACCGTTAGCAAGGGCTGTGCACCCTCTCCTCTCATCATCGAAACAAATCTGGAACAAGTGGCCAAATCGGGAAGAGACAGAATTATCATGATAATTAGGCTACTAATTGTTTCGCCTATGGTCTCATTTGATTACTGTAATTATAGCAATGTATCACAACCGATCTGAATATTTCTTTAGAAAATTCTCTTTGTAGTAGCTTTAAATCAAGACTAGATGAAACCTTTCCAATTAATAAAATGACACAGTTTGTAAACACCTAAATTGATATATATATATATATATCTTACCAGCCTCTCCGGAAACTAGAAATACAATATTACACGCATAAGCAAAATGCAGAGGGGAAAGCTTCACTCATCCTCATGGTGTTTACAAACGAATACATCATGAATAAATCATATCAATGTAGAGCAATGACACCAATATTGCCTCTTCAACCCCCCGTGAAATGTCACTGCTTTACATTATACAGCCTGCATGGACATTCAAGATGTACTGTACCTGTAACAATAATAATATAACTTATAATTCTACTGAGATTTTAGATTTTTGTACATCCACTTCTTAGATATTCAGTTAGGATCTCGTTAAAGAAACAATGAAAAGCGTATTCACAGGCATCCCTCTCTGCCACAACACAAGATAGCACTCAACGATATACATAAAACATACAACATACCACTCACAATACAAACAAAAACAGCAATGCCAAGAATACAATAAGGTTCACAAGGTCTAGATCACACGCACGCACGCACGCACGCACGCACGCACGCACGCACGCACGCACGCACGCACACACACACACACACACACACACACACACACACACACACACACACACACACACACACACACACACACACACACACACACACACACACACACACACACACACACACACACACACACACACACACACACACACACACACACACACACACACACACACACACACACACACACACACACACACACACACACACACACACACACACCAGAATCTACATTACATTCAAGTTTAAAGTGCTTAAGGTTAGGTGTGTATGTACATGTACGAAATGTGTGCATAATATAGTCAAATTTTGTTTACACCCATGTCTGCTTTGTATTTAGCAGTCTTTGAAGCGTGGGGTTCTGGTGCGGTAGACCTACAGTACCTCCTACCTGATGGCAGGGGTGAACACTGTGGGCTGGTGGGAGGAATCTCCAGGGATATTCTGTGCTCTGCTAAGACTAGGGATGGGCGTGAGTAATCAATTCCCTTGATTACTCGCCGTTACAAGGGAACTTGAGTGGTTTACATTTCTGTTTGTGTGTATATATTTGAAAATGTTTTCACATGTATGTGTACATATTTGAAAATATTTTCACATGTATGTAAAGGCAATTTGTTGTCTCCATTAAAAATAATTAATTCGAAAAGAAAATTTGGCAGTGTGGTCGCGCCGTTGCACTGAGCTTGGGAAAATCAAAGAGAGAGAGAGAGAGAAAAATTAGAGAAATGTAGCCTGCAGTTATATGTTGTTGAGCCAAGAAATGTATGTTGTATGGAATGTGTATGGAAGAATTTAACTGTACAAACAAGTGTTTACCTAACTGAGTTACTATCATGATCAAAAGGATGGCTTTGTGTTCATCAAACGGTGGACGTCTTGTAGCCTAGTGATTCTCCCACAGTGTTAGCCTTCTGTGCCTTAGGTCTGTCTAAGGATTTGTTTTGCCGACTATGTAATACATTTTATTAAATCTTTTGGGATAATTCCATTTGGGCTGTGTGGGGTACTTAATGTCTGATTTAAGTTAAAGAATATTTAACGAAAATTCTCTTTGTAGCATCTTTAAATCAAGACTAGATGAAACCTTTCAAATTAATAAAATGACATTTTTTGTAAACACCTAAATGGATATATATATTCTTCTGTCTTACCAACCTCTCCGGAAACTATAAAATACAATATTACATGCATAAGCAAAATGCAGAGGGGAAAGCTTCACTCATCCTCATGGTGTTTACAAACGAATACATCATGATTGAATAAATCATATCAATAGAGCAATGACACCAATATTGCCTCTTCAACCCCCCCCCCGTGAAATGTCACTGCTTTACATTATACAGCCTGCATGGACATTCAAGATGTACTGTACCTGTAAACAATAATAATATAACTTATAATTCTACTGAGATTTTTGATCGTCGCTTCCTTGTACATCCACTTATTTTTTTTTTAAACTTAAATTTTTTTATTTGCAGTTTTAGTTTTAGTTTACAAACATACATCAGACAATACATTCAAATAACAGAAATAATAAAGAAATATCCCCATCCTCCCGCCATCCACCCCGAGAGATAGGGCTCCCCCTGTACATCCACTTCTTAGATATTCCGTTAGGATCTCGTTAAAGAAACAATGAAAAGCGTATTCACAGGCATCCTTGATTTTTAATGTCTGATTTTTAAGTTAAATCAGACATTAAGCACCCCCGACAGCCCAAATGGAATGATAATAAAAAAAAATATATATTCTAATAATAATTATTAAATATATATATATTTTTTTGCATTCGACTGAGAGATTGGCAGTCGACTATGGCTCCTTTCGATCGATTAGTAGACTATTCGACTAGTTGAGGTCAGCCCTAGTGTGCCTGATGAAGATGAATGAATGAATGAATGAAAACTTTATTTAACAGATTGCAGAATGGGTACAATACAGTACGGCTCAATACACACAATTGTTAAAGGGATGCAGACCTGAAAAAGACGTTTGTCTTGTTTCCATCAGGGTCCCCCTGATGCGGCCCATACGGACAGGATGGGGTGTGTTTTTGTCGGCTGTCAGATTGTGTGGATTGTCGGTGCGGCGTGTGTCTCCTGTGTGACATCAGTGACTGGATCGTAGACAGCAGACCTGCCATGGGCTTACAGCGGGAAAGTTCTTCGGTACTCTGAGTAACTTCTAATTAGGCTAAAGGCTTCAAGTCGATACGATAAGCATTAAACGCTGAGTATAAAACGTGTTTGTTAGTTGTGAATAAATTCCTTTTTTTTTCCTATTTTTCTATTTTTCTCCCATCCCAATTTCGTGATTCCAATTCTTCCCTCCCCTGTCTTGAATGTTGCTAGACTATGCCTCCCACTGGTCAGCTGTAGTGAGGATAGAAGCCTTGCATCACGTGTCCCCTCCGGTACACGAGGAGGCAGCCTGTCGCATCTTTTCACCAGACAGCTCGAACTCTCAGTGGCGAGGAGTAACGCGTGGGAGGCTCACGCTGCCCCCGATACTTCCTGTTTCTGCTGTACAGGCGTCACCCAACCGACCTGTAGGAGTCGCTGTCCACAACGTCCAATCCCCACCCACCGGCTTTCCCACCCTCTAACACTGCCAATTGTGTTAGTATGGCGACCGGCAAGCCGGTAGCAACACCGAGAGCTGGGCTCGATACCAGTGTTGTGAATAAATTCCTAATATCAAATGATAACTGTGACGGGTATATTTCTGTGCATTGCTATTGCTGCTCACATGCTCTTTAAGATGCGCTCTACAAATAGATTTCCCTCCACGAGTAATCGATCACCCCTCCAGTAATTAATGCGATCACTTGATCTGGGACAAAAAATGACATCGCTAGCTAAGACAGCGGCTAAATACAGTCTATGGGTGGGAGGAATGTAGTGATATTTTGTGCTATGCTAAGACAACGGCTAAATGCAGTCTATAGGCGGCACGGTGGTGTAGTGGTTAACACTGTCGCCTCACAGCTAGAAGGTCCAGGGTTCGATTCCCGCTTGGGAACCAGGTCGCCGCGTTGCCAGGTACCCAGGTGGGGTATCTACCTTTCTGTGTGGAGTTTGCATGTTCTCCCCCATGCTCGCAAGGGTTTCCCCTCCAGAATATAAACCCAATGGAAAAACATGCAGAACAGATCGCTAACGCTGCCTGTCACGTCCCTGATGAAGACGGACAGGAGCACTTGGATCGGCCCCCGGGTGCAGCCCCACGCCGCAGCCCATGTCTGCTCCTGGCAGCCCTTGGGGGGAAGGACGACGGGATGGGTCAAGCGCAGAGACGGAATTTAATCGGCGACCCAAAAAATTGCATGTGTGTTCCTGTGTGTGCCGCCCATCGCATGTGTGTGTTGCTGCATGATGACATTGTCAATTTGACTTCTTCAAAGTCCAGTTTAATGGGTGGGAGGAATGTAGTGATATGTTGTGCTCTGCTACATGTAAGACAATGGCAGATATACATGTAGTCTATGGGTGGGATGAATGTAGTGATATTTTGTGCTCTGCTAAGACAACGGCAAGTATAAATGCAGTCTATGGATGGGAGGAATGTAGTGATATTTTGCGTTCTGCTAAGACAACGGCAGTTATAAATACAGTCTATGGGTGGGGGGAATATAGTGATATTTTGTGCTCTGCTAAGACAACGGCAGGTATAAATACAGTATATGATTGGGTGGGAGGTGAGAGGCAGTAAGTGTCTGAGCAGGCGTCACAATATTTTTTTTTTTTTATAATTGCAAAAGTGCAAACAATACAAATCAACCAAGGTGTCAGTACTGAGTCTAAATCTCCTGAGTCTCCTCAGAAAATAGAGACACTGTTCTGCTGATTACATGGTTTGAAAGATAAATTATCATTTGCTTGTCAGGCTCTGTCTGACAGCTTGATAATAGCCTTTCACTGTGCAAGACTGACAGATACAGTCTTCATTTCAATCTAAAATAAAGAGCTTGAAACATCTCTGACAGATGTTATAGTCGGTGTGGCCATTTGCATGTGTGTGTGTGTGTATGTGTGTGTGTGCATGTGTGTGTGTGCGTGTGTGTGTGTGCGTGTGTATGTGTGCGTGTGTGTGTGTGTGTGCGTGTGTGTGTGTGTGTGTGTGTGTGTGTGTGTGCGTGTGCATGTGTATGTGTGTGTGTGTGTGCGTGTATGTGTGTGTGTATGTGTGTGTGTGCATGTGTATGTGTGTGTGTGTGTGTGTGTGTGCATGTGCGTGTAGTAAGTACAGTATGACTGTTCTTTTGAGACACTTTTAGTGTGCATGTCAATCTGAACCCTGTGCATGTCAGTCAATCAAATCCGACCGCCGCGTCATTTGTGAAACGCAGACAGCTGCTCACTGTGAGTCCTGGGTGTCTGAACGTTACTCACAGCTGAGCTCCAGTCGGATGTAGTCCTTGAAGCCCAGGTTCTCCAGGAACACTCCTGAGGGGGCGCTGGTCTTAAAGTAGAAGGAGATGTCAGAGCCCAGCTCTGCCTGCAGGGTGGGAAAGTGGAGGAAGGACACCTCCTGGTAGAAGGATGCTGCGTTCCACGTAGACTCTGAAAGAAAGGGATATTTGAATGAGGGAACAAAAGAAAGATGGAACGGAGAGGGAGATGGTTGAAGCATCTCTCCAGTGAGCGAGTGTCACGCTGCTCACCGGGAGAAAAGAAAAGACAAGATCGCTAGATTGCAAAGGGAGCGTTATCATCATGCCTGGGGCATCAAAGACACCATTTGCAGCCAAAAAAAACAGACGAGATCACCTACTGTCTCCGTAACAACGCAGAGGACCGACCCGGTAGACGGCCTCGGAGCCAGTCCTGTTGGTGTCTCCGATCACAATCCGGCTCACTGGCAGGTGGTCTTTGTAGGAGAGGACTCCTGTGTCATTAGCCCTGGGATTTAAACAAATAAATAAATGGTCTCACTTTCAGAGTACAGTTAAAAGGAATCCATTCCTCCACATTAACTGGAACACAGTGTAAACACATTAAAAAGCCAGCGATCTATCACAGTGCGGACAACTGCCTCTGGTAATATGCAAATTGAGCTCCCCCAGTGCAGAATCTCATTGCCAACTCCCTGAAGTCAGGATTAACATAGCGCGTGCAAAGATATTTTGAACATGTAATAGATAATATTGTGATAGGATCTTTATTCAATGCTTGGATCTTCATTCAGTGTGATCATAATTCCAATATGGGTGTACAATCAATCATTTGTGCAGCCAACAATGTATTGTGAATACACCTTGTCTTATAAAGGCACACTTCGCCAAAAAACAATGCTGATCTATTTTGCACATGATCTCACATACATAAAAAAATAAAAATAAAAATATTTTGCACACATTAATTTACTGTAGTTTGGCAGTTTGAATATATACATTATTAATATTAATTAATATTATTAATAAATGATTAATATAGTTAATTACAGTACCATAACATTATTTAGATGAAAATATAGCAATACCTTATAATTTCATAGTGCTGTAATTAACACAACACAAGGATTCAATGTCCCTGATGAGATCACTGGTGGCCAGATTCAAACAAATGTATCCTCAATAACTGTGAAATTAAATGAATGTGTGCAAAACTGTGTTTTTGGATGTGTGCGAGTACCCCTTTAAGTTTTATGTCCGGAGGAATTTTGGCAACATGAGATTTATTATTACCACAATAGATTAAGACTTATTGTTGCAGACAATATACTAAACCTTAAGAACTAAATCCTACATTAGAATATATTAGATAGGACATGCAAAACCCTGGTTATGAAGTCTCTAGGTGCATTACTAATGGATAAATAAATAAAATCAGAATATAGATTTAAAAAGCTTATTTTAATGCACTGTGAATGCTGAGCTCTTTTGAATTACCATAATTCATATATCTGAATATATTGCTGAACGTGAATATTCATTTTGGATTTGGAAGTGCTTCATTACCATGTGTCTGTGTCGGCGTCACAGTTGCAGAAGTAGTTCATGTCCATGCAGTTCTCCTCCAGGCTGCAGGAGCACTGCTGGACCCCAGGCAGAAAGCCTCCCCAGTAGGTGCGTCGCTCTCCGCCCTGGTCCAGCCACCAAGACAGGGGGGTACCATCTACATCAGAGCAGAACAGAGGGCTCAGAATAATGTGTCCTGGTCCAGCCACCAAGACACATCAGAACAGAACAGAACAGAACAGGACAGGACAGGACAGGACAGGACAGAACAGGACAGGACAGGACAGGACAGGACAGGACAGGACAGGACAGGACAGGACAGGACAGGACAGGACAGGACAGGACAGGACAGGACAGGACAGGACAGGACAGGACAGGACAGGACAGGACAGGACAGGACAGAATAATGTGTCCTGATCCAGTCACCAAGACAGGGGGGTACCATCTACAGCCACAAGGCATCGGTCACATCAGAACAGAACAGAACAGAACATTGTTACTCAGCTGATAGAGTTGTACCCTTCTTGCTTACAAAACGTGTAAGTCGCTTTGGATAAAAGCGTCAGCTAAATGACTAAATGTAAATGTACCGTACCTACTGTACCTCGAGCTTCTGTTCACTTTCACCGCCTTTTTCGCAGAACGAGCGCGGTGGGCATAATCGGGACTCACAGCGCGGCCGAGCTATTGACATCCCATGACACGGTGTCTGTCGGCGTCAACGAGGCCTCGGTGATGCCAGTGGGATGCGACTCATTAACCCCTCCCCGGTCATATCTAAGTGGCCCTGCCACTCTCATCTGTCACACAGCGTGGCGTTATGCGTTATGGGAAAGCCCCAGCTAGAGGCGGGGAGCAGCTTCTTACATCTGACGTTAACCACACCGTACTGTACATGATCAAAGCCACCGCCGCCACCAAACATAGAGAACGGAGGCACGTCTTTCCATCTCTAGTTGTTCGACTGAGCTCTTGATACTTGGGCTACATCGAGACAACAGGGAATGAGTGAAAAACATTAGATTCACTGTATTCCGTGGCTGTAAAAGGTTTGTTTACGTTGAACATGTTTGTAAAACACCGGAGTAAAAACGGACCTATGTAAATTTCTATTTTACAATAGATTATGCACATAGTGTACTTTCCACCAAAGGAAAAAAAATTCAATCAGGGCTTTCTGTTACACACGTTTCATACGGTGTGGGATTTGGAACAAATTACTTTGTGGAAGCTGTTAATTCATGCTATGAAGTATGAATTCTGTATTCTGTATTTTTGTATGACAACTAAGTATATCAAAGCAGGGTAGCCGGACCAGCACTCACAGGTTCAATGTTTTTTAATGGCAGCCTGAATAAAAAGCAGACATGTTTCGGACAATGTCCTTCTTCAGTGGTATGGCTAGCGTATGGCTAGTATGGCTAGTGGTATGGCTAGCCATACCACTGAAGAAGGACATTGTCCGAAACATGTCTGCTTTTTATTCAGGCTGCCATTAAAAAACATTGAACCTGTGAGTGCTGGTCCGGCTACCCTGCTTTGATATACTGAACTTTATGGGATTACAGCACCCAGTGTGAGAACTTGTGAGCGCGGTCTAACTTGACTGTATGACAACTAATAAAGAAACTTGAAACTTGACACAATTGTTAACTTCATCAACAGGGAGCATACTGTTTCCGCGGTCACGGGCCAGGAAGAGCAAGGCACCCGATGACGTTGTTGTCATTAGCCGGATGACACCAACGCGGTATAAGACGGAAATGAAATAAGCATTGCTAATGTTAATTACTTGTTCCATGTCATGTTTAGTTAGCCACTTGCATTGGCTCTACTCAAACAAACACTACTTAATTTCCATCCTTAATTAATCCAATAGCAAAAATTAAACATTGTATCAAATTATACTTGTAATTAAAACAAATTCACGACAATGCAAAGAGGACACACTTTGCCGTACGCGACGTGGATGATTTAACAGCTGTTGTTGTTTTCATTAAAGATTATTTTCACGGTACTGCTCTGTTTGGTTGACATGCGGCGGAGAAGCGCGCGACAAAGGTTGAGGAGCCAGACTTGAACCGCTAACATCGCAGTGCGCGGGATATGCCTTGAAACACATTACGGAGTCGAGCAGCCACCCACTGTGCTGTCAGGACTCGCCTTGAACACATGTAATATCCTTTCCATCCCCCCGTAGCTTGGTTGTGTATCCTTAATGAAAATATGCTCAATAATTAATTGTAATCTAATGTAAAGTGTGACATGTGCGTCGAATAGGGGCGATTTGCAGGAATCGACATGCTCCGCCCGCAGTATGACCGATCAGAGATCGGGGGGCCGTTGACATTTGTTCCGAAGGAGATATCTGTATCGAGTAACAAAGGCAATCAGATAAGCAATTCATGCCGTAACACGATGGTGCTCTGAGAGCTCATAACGCAGCTTGTTTTCTGTCTCTCTTTGATCCGATGTGATAATGAACTTGTTTGTTTGCGCACACATGGCACCTTGGGAATGTGGGAATTCGGGACTTCATGAATCTTTCATGATTTAGGAGCAAGTGCGGGATGTCGGGGACACCACTCACTCCCAAAGCAATTCAAGATGAATGCACACAGGCGAGATTGGAGATCGCCTTTCAAGTCATCGTAGGGAAAAAAAATAATAATAATGAGAATAGCTGTGTGGAGGAGCAGTTTATGTATTCACCCACTCGGGTCAGAATCAGGTTCACTCTCGGAATATCACAAATGGGTCAGTGGGCGGGTTATTAAGGTGTGATGTTTATAGAAAAGAAGAATAAAAATAACACTCTGAACCAACTAGCTCACCCCTGATGTTGAAGAGGCGGGACTTCCTGCAGCTGTAAGCCACTTCCTGTTGACACTTCTCAGACCCTGTCACGACGGCGCGCAGTTGGTCGGCGGAGGCGCTGTAGTTGAACCCCATGACGTAGGGCCTCTGGAGGGACGAGCCTTGGACTCTCACCGGAGCCGTGCTGTTGTGGCTCACAATGGTCCACACCTTCTCATCTAAACACAGAGCACGTCCCAACGTGGAAGACCGACTTGGATCAGGTGGAACATTATGGGGTAACAACACCTCGTTTTGCCGTACTGGTTATTAACAACCAGGTAAATACCGGTAACACCGGTAAACCGCTGTAAATAAGTAGGTAAATGCCTAGAAACTACAACTACTTACAGACACCTCTGGGATTACCAGTTTAAGTAACTACACTGTAGTTGTCATAATTATGTTTAGGGTGGCAACATGCCAAACATGTGACAACTACACAGAGACAATCTGACAATATTGTACAGTATATTAAATACATAATGACAGTTGGATGAGAGGTCATTACATTTAATTAAATTAAATTCAAACCTTTATTTATTCTCAATGTCGTCGAGACTTAGACATTTCAATGCATACATTTTTTATAATATAATAATAATAAATAATAACTATCTATATAGCATCACCCTTCACACATGGGCCGCAGCCCAAAGTGCCCCACAGCAGCAAGTATGCACAAAATGAACATAGGCATAAAATCAGCATAGAGTCGACAGAATAAAAACAATGAATAAAAAGCACAGGGCAATAGTCTTGCCGTGTGGGAACTCGACTAAGATTTCAAGTACATTCTTCCTGCAAAGGGTTAAACAGCTTGCGTGATTAATTGAGGTGAGGAACTCCAATTCATTTCCATCCCCCGCTTAGTATGTATTATGGGTATTTTGTGTTTACCTTAGCCTAAGAGAAAATCCCACTTCACTTTGTGATTATACACATCCTAGTTTGTCAAGCTGAGAGTTATTTACATCTCTAATGGGTTCTTTAATTGAGGTCAACCTAAGGCATCGCTACAGAAAAATCATTAGGATTTGCAAGGCGGAAAGGGAGAACACAAATGCCGCATTTCGATTGTCAGAGGAACCTGAGGAACCTTCTATAAAAGGAACCTTTCGGGACCACCAACAGTTCTGAGATGGGGTTCTTGTTTCTGCTCCCACAGTACTTCAAGAACTGCAGAGGTTGGCGTGGAAGCGGCGACATAAAGCGAGGCAGATATCCCGCCTACGTCGTTTGGCACGCCACTCATAATTGTGTTCTTCGTTATTTTCTAACTATTTTGTGAATATGAGATAAATACTGATTTAGGGCCTGTACCTCATCCATATGAAGATAAGTATATGTCATTATATCGTGTGTGTGTGTGAATAAATTCATTCAAATCTATTTATTCTCTCTCCCCCTCTCTCTGTGTGTGTGTGTGTGTGTGCGTGTGTGTGTGTGTGTGTGCGTGCGCGTGCGTGCGTGTGTGTGTGTAATGTTTCACACTAAAGTCAGAGTGAAATCCCCCCGATTTGTACAAGTGATGGCTTATCTTGAAAGTATGAACCTGTACTTTCATATCATGCCGTCGTCGTCGTCGTCCCCCCCCCCCCCCCCCCCCCCCCCTGTTTACCATGGAAAAAAATTTGGAACCCGTGAGCTTGGTTTGACAGTGCGGTTCGCCAACGCTCTTACAGTGGGGGGAAAACGGGTCAACAGTGATCCGGTGCTAGACTGTGATAACTTCACTGTTCAATTAACCTCTAGGAAGGACGTGGCGGCGGTGAGATGTGACAGCTAATTAATGGACATTGTCTCAAGTGCGCCAGCGGTGAACCTCCCTCCGTTCACCGTATTTTCCGAAAAAGCCTCTAAAACGATTTCCCTCACTTCACTCGGAGCCGTGGCATATTTGACTGTATATATTAGTAACCTTTGTGATCGGGACGACATCCGCTTTCAAACTCACGTACACACATATACATACATGCATGAATAACACAGACATGCATTTACAGGCGAAGTGTACAGTACTACACACAAATCGCGGTGGGAACGCTTCATTTGAACCTCTGCAGGATCCGGTATTGAGTGACCCTTCTGGGTGGTGAACCTGTCACCCTAAAGATCTCCTTCTGGGTGGTGAACCTGTCACCCGTCAGCTTTGTCACCAAGTGACAAGTGGACTTTTATACGGTGAGACGTCGCTTATATGGTGAGATGTGGGATCCAGGTGGAGCGCTGAGGGGTATGAATGGTGACAACTGCGGGACCCCTGGTGATCTCACCTGTCATGTTGCAGTAGACCTGTGTGGTCCCCAGGGGGCCACTCCCATCCGGATCAATGGAGAAATAGCCAGAGGAGCCGCCCATCAGCTTGTAGGCCTCGCAGGAGGGCTCGTAGATGGCTGGAGGAAAGAGAGGGAGGGAGGCGTCTGGATAAACAATCAATCATACCTTCAAGTGCCCAAGCATAAACAAATAAGACACGTCGACAGTCAGCTATCGGCCTATCGACGGGGGGAATTGAGGGGAGCTTTCGGTTTTTCGATCTGGGTTTGCTGTGTAATCTTTGGCTGGCTGGGGTTGATCATTTTGGTTTGGCCTCTCTTCCATCCCTAGATTGGTAGTTCTGGTTTTAGCCCTGGTTTAAAAAAAAAAAAAAAAAAAAAAAAAAAAACAACAACAACAACAACAACAACAACAACAACAACAACATACTTTTCTCCATTCAAAAGACTGGCATTATTATTTGACTGACATGTGTTGCCTGTGCCCTCATCGGAGTGCGATGACAAAGCACAGCATCCTCTTCATTAGGTTACCTACAGTAATAATGATGGAACCCACAATTCTAAACATCAGGCATCAACAGTACTTTCCTGTTGAGGGGGGAAATGTGGCTGCGTTTACATAATTTTTGAATTTTTTATAAAATGTTTATCTAGCACTAGTGGTGGCATGTTTCATGTTGTGGAGGCCCACCGATACGGAATGCTTATAGAGTAAACACTACACAGGCTTCCCAGCTGAGACGATAGAGCATGACACCATGGCCCCTTTTACACTGTAGCCTCTTTTACACGGATTGTTCAAGGCGGGAATGTTGTGCTGTTATTCCGCCTCGCTGTTCTGTATAAAAGGTGCAAACACAGAATGGGGGGTGGGGGGGGGGGGGGGGGGCATTGCCGTTCTGCCATTAAACCAGTAGAGGTATAGTATAGTCATATTGCCGGGATAGGGGTAGCCCTGGTGTCTGTGTAAATGGGACTGCCGGCATGTCGGGACAGGGGGTTATAGGCCTTCATGTAGCTTGTAGGTAATATCATTCATAACCACTATTTTCATAAGTGGAGCGCTGTCCCATGAGTCACTATCCCCACACCATGCGGGAATATAGGTTATGTCAGTTGTCGCACGAAATGTGGGATAGAACAAAGGCTGATCACTAGATATAATAATAATAATAATAATAATAATAATAATAATAATAATAATAATAATAATAATAATAATAATAATAATAATAATAATAATAATAATAATAATAATAATAATAATAATAATAATAATAATAATAATAATAATAATAATAATAATAAGCCAAACACAACTTTTACCATAACGAGTTTTCGTAAAAAGCACAGAGCAGTGAGTGACCGGTAGCCTACTGTAGCTCATACACCAGCCTCCAGACAGAGCTGCATCGCTACAGTGTCTACTTTTGGGACATGGAAACGTAGGCTATACGTGACATAACATTTAACGACCGTTAACACAATGGCCGCCAACAACGAGTTTACTCGTTATTGGCCGACAATCGAATAACGCCAATAACAAGTTTACTCGTTTTTGGGATCGTTATTTCGTTTATTCGCTATATCTATTCATAATTCATAGCTGGAGCCTCTGCAGACCCTTCAGAGCCTGTCTGAGCTGGCAGACGGTTAACAATGCCCTCTACTGCCAGGCGGAGCTATTGCATCTCATTGAAAATGAGCTGGTGTCAGGGACGTGCACAGGACTTTAGAGGGGCAGGTGCTCAAAGGCTGAAAAGGGCACTAATACCTGTGTGTGTGTTTTAACCGAGCGCGCACGGCGCGCTATCCAGATTTTTAAGGGCCCTTTTCGGGCGGGGGGGCCCCCTTTTTATGCTTTTTGGGGGGTTTTGGTGATCAAATATTGAATATTGAACTATAATAATCAGTGCAGGAGTTCACTTATCCTTGAAAGACACTGACTTAAAAGGCCCATACATCTCCATAAATGTTCAGGGGGGAGGGAATAAGTGCTTACCCTACAGACCCCAAGAAGTGCTGTATATTCTGTATTGTTTAATATAAATGCATTTTTTATTCCAATCCCGATTTGTATTTGAGATTCCCAAATCCGATCGGACTTGACTTCTTCGTGTCCCTCAATGAGTGTAATACCAGCATTCAACTGTATGTGCCACAGCGGTTTCTATCATCATCATCATCACCACCCACACTATGCATAAAATATATAGGTCCGCGGAGAGGCACGCTGAGGAGGCTGTGCAAACTGCAATGGAATATGGGGCATCTCTCTCTCTTTACCTAATATTTAGATTCTATCCTGAAATGTTTCAGTTGGAAGGGCAGTCTATATGCATAACGGTAAAAAAATAAAAAAAAATAATAATATATATTTTTTAAAAGGGCCACTTTTTTATGAGGCTCAAAAAGGCAGGTGCTCAAGCACCCCTTGGGCTCTATGGGCTTGTGCCACAGCGGACGTTTTTTTCAAGACGGACCGCTTTGAAAAACAATGCTCGATGTTGATTGGTTGGGAGGAAAAAGTTACCTTGATCCGCGCGCTGGGAGCGCTCCGCCCAAAAACGCTGCCGCCGAGAGCGCTTCAACGGCAGGCTCGGCGCTGGGAAAAGGAGCGCGCCTGTCGCGTCTGTAGCATAGAAATGAATGACAGAAAGGAGCTGACAACTCATAAAATGTCCGCTGTGGACACAAGCCCTATGTGTGCACGTGCCTGGCTGGTGTGTTTTAGGAGGCGATCTGAGCCGGGCGTTTATTTCTCCGCGATCACAGCTATCTGTGTGAACCGTGTATGGCTGTTTACCGTTGGCTGCTGTGGAGGGGGGGGGGGGGGCGAGCGTCCCGCTACGACGGTCATTTCATGTATGGACAAGGAGACATGCTAATGATAATCTAGCATTGATTTCAGGATGATTAGATAATCAGCCGAAAAATTACAACGTGATGACTGGATTACAGTAAAATGCCTTTTCTCGCCTTTTTCCTGGAATTACTGAAAAACACCCAAACAATACTCTATTCAAAACGGTATAAAATGGAAATATACGGATGAAAAAACAATCTGTCTCAGGCATGTTGACTAGAAGCAACTCCCTGAGGGTCGACGGCGTTATTATACCGATTGATATAATATAAGATATATTTTAAGTAGGGATGCTCGATATTGGCTTTTTTACCGATACCGATATTCCGATATTGTCCAACTCTTAATTTCCGATACCGATACCGATATCAACCGATACCGATATATGCAGGGTTTCCCCCCCAAAAAACGTAATAATTTCAGGTAACTAATAATTTCACTGGATGCATTCAAAAGGCTTTCTAAATGTAAGCATTATCTGTGCAAAATATGATCATTAAAAAAGGAAAAACTAACATTACATATCTCTTGTTGTTGAATTAAACTAACATGCATACTTTTGACAATAAATAAAATAAGAATTGGTTCTTACTTGCTTGCCTGGGTAAATAAAGGTTAAATAAATGTAAAAGATTATTATTATTTTATTTTTATTTTTTTAACCGATACCGATATTTTCCGATATCACATTTTACTGCCGATATCGGCCGATAATATCGGTCGGTCGATAATATCGGACATCCCTAATTTTAAGCACTCGCAAATGTCACAGTCTAAAACTATATCCATTGAATAAAGACCTGGCGATGAATGGGGCCCCCTGCTGTGTTAAGATGGAGCCTAAATGCGATTAGTAGCCTACATACATATCCACAGGTAGAGGCAACACTTGCAGCCAACAGGACTGGATATTGCAGAGCAGAGTTATTCCACTCCCTGCTTGTGATTTTCTAACCAGAAAGTACACATTTCACCTCTAATTGCACACGTTTCAAAATCCTATAGAGAAAGAGTGTCATAATAGCGTATCATCATGAGTTACGTGCGTCAAATTGATTATAATTCCCTCAGCTATTCAGACTGACTGCCCCAGTAGCCTGCTTGCGCAGTCAGCCAAATAAAAAAAAATATGCTGGGCTAGTTTGCTATTTTTTCATGGGAGCATTTTCCTCCTGGCGATTGAAAGGCAGCTTAGAATTCCATGATGGCAATAGCTGTGCATCCCTGAGATCACAGTGGGTGTGCCTGTCAGTTTGGAGATGCGGGTCGCCATATAATAATTGTATTCGATTGTATTTTTTAACCACAAAGGGGCAGTTCAAATACACCTACAAAGGAGTGGAGATGAAAGACTAATTGGGCAGAGAAGAAAGAACCATTTCAGCACCACGGACAGCATCCCAGTGCTCCATTTAGAGAATTGGGTTGAGGCCTTTTGTGGTCATGTCATACAAGCAAAAGACTGTTATCAGTTATATTATACGTTACAATAAGAGGTGTTGTTGTCTTACTGCTCCTGTGGTTTTAGGAGGTGTTGTTGTCTTACTGCTGCTGTGGTTTTAAGAGGTGTGCGGCTAAGTAAGTGGCGCAGTGGGCAAGGCGCTCGCCACTAACGCAGGAGATGCTGGGTTCGAGCCCAGATCTCGGCGTTGCTACCAGCTTGGCTGGTCGTTCATACTAATACAATTGGCAGTATTAGGGGGTGGGAAGCTGGTGGGTGGGGATCGGACGTTGTGGACAGCGACTCCTACTGGTCGGTTGGTGCGCCTGCAGAATCAGGAAGCAACGGGGGCGGCGTGACCCTCCCACGCAGACCCTCGCCGCTGAGAGATTGCGCTGTGCAGGTGAAAAGATGCGACGGCTGCCTCCTCGTGTACCGGAGGGGACACGTGATGCAAGGCTTCGTCCACATTGCAGCCGACCAGTGGGAGGCAAGGCCTAACAACGTTCGAGACAGGGGAGGGTAGAATTGGACAATACGAAATTGGGGATGGGAAAAAAATTGAAAAATGGGGAGAACAAGTAGACAAAAAAAATAAGAGGTGTTGTTGTCTTACTGCTGCTGTGGTTTTTAGGAGGTGTTGTTGTCTTACCACTGCTGTGGTTTTAACCCTCATGTTGTGTTAGGAATTGGCACCACTGACCGTTGTTAGCGGGTCAATGTTGACCCGGGGTCTAACTCAGTCCTGACCACTAAAAAGAAAGGAGTATCACTCAATATAGTTAATACTACATCCTAACTAACATTATGCATTCATAACCATATAATCCCATTGTAATTAGATTGTATGGCCCCCGAGACACATCATCATGTCTCTTATTTTTAAGATGAAAAGGAGGTTGTTCAATCATAATATACTAAATGTGAAACCCATAGATAATAATGTTTTCTGAATATAATAGAACAATATTAGAATATAACTTCTGAAAAAAAGTTTAGTATATTTATTATAATTTTATTTATTTATATCTAGTATTTTTATAGTATAGTTTTACCTTGACGGGTCAAGAATGACCCTAACACCACAGTCGTACCTTTTTTTCTGCAGATACCTTCAGAATTTTCAAAATGCTTAAAGTATTTTTTTTGCTGTGCTTATATGTGTTGTGGAGGATATCATAAAGCCTTGTTCTAATAAAATCAACTACATGGTAGTTCTTACATATTATAACCTTGAAACGGGTCGCTGGAGACCAGGGGCGTATCTAGACCCAGCACTTCAGTAGGGCACAGAAGGGCACCAAAAATTCTGAAAAAAATTGGCCGGTTTTGGCCGGTTTGTGGGCGAAAATGGGTGGATTTTGTAACAATTTTTTTTTAACTTTATTTCGGTTTTAGGGTTAGGTTAGGGTTATGTTATTTAATTATTTTGGGGAGCCAGCCCCACAAACTCCTGAAATGCATAGAAATCTATGAAATAAATAAAACAATCTGACATTTATATTAAAAAGAGGTAGCCACCCAAACCCCTAAAATACATAGAAATCTATGCATTTTGGAACAGTTACTATATATATAGTCAAGAAAGCATTTAGTCATACTTAAAGTTTAAAGTGCTTTACTTGCATTGAACATTGCATTGAACATTGAACATTGAGGAGACATCATTAGAAAGCACAATGTATGTTTCCATAGTTACGCAGATGACACACAATTGTACATCTCCGCTGAACCAAACGATCACACAGCTATAAACTCAATTTCCGCCTGTCTCTTAGCAATAAACAAATGGATGACGAACAACTTCCTAAAATTAAATGAGGGCAAAACTGAAATCCTACTAGTCGGTCCTATAACAAAAAGAGAAATGTTACAGAGCAATATGGGGCAACTTACTCCTTGGATCAAACCCGAAGTTACAAGTAAGTAACCTACACTGGCTTCTGGTAACATTTAGAATTGATTTCAAGGTCCTCCTCCTTATATACAAAGTATAAACATTGCGATCATCTACTACTGGTCTATTGAAGGTTCCAAGCCACAGTCTAAAGAAAATCAGGGATGCAGCCTTTGCTAACTATGCACCAAAGTTATGGAACACACTACCTATGGACATTAGGGAAGCTAGATCTCTTAATATTTTCAGAAATAAGCTAAAAACGTACCTCTTCACCATAGTAGTGTTGTCAAAAATATCGAAGTATCGATACATATCGATACTGAATATTTAAAAAGGCTTCGATACTCATTTCCCGAAGTACCGATACTTTCTGCAGTATCGGTACCAGCTGGCGAGTGTTCTACCGCAAGTTGTTGATGGGCTGTTCAGAGCGCTCAGCGTGCTTGCCCCCCCCGGCTCCTCCGAGTCCAGCCCTCCCCCTCACAGAGTCACAGAGAGCCGTCTTCTTCAGTTAGTAAACAAACATTTTAGCTGAAGATGGTAAATGCAGAGCCTCCGCAACTTGTGCTTGTGGATAAAGAAAGCAGCAGAAGTGCTGTTTGGAGGTACTTCGGGTTTCAAGTAAACAACGAAGGACAAGCTACAAATGCCCCAATGCTATTTGCAAGCGGTGTTATAGCAGTGCCAGCGCCGATCTCCATAAAGAAATGAAAGAGGTTCGTGACAGCTGCTCTTTCAATGTCACTGTGACTGAAGCATTAAACCATTAACTCTAGTTTAATACATGATACATTGTCTACTGATGGCGCATAATATCAACAGCTGCTTCGTTGTAACGTTACAGCTACCACCAACCGTTAGCTACTGCTAGCAGTTAGCCCCCTTAGCTTAGCTGGCCACCGTTATAAATACTGCATGGAAACGGAGTAACGTTAACGTGTAAACGTTATGTCGAGGTCATACAATACTACAGTCGACATAAGGTTAACGTTACCCCGTTTCCACCAAGTGTTTAAATAGCAGCAATCTTGTTGAAAATGTAACATTACTAAAATGCTCCGAGCATAGCCTCTCTCTCTCTCTCTGTCTCTCTCCATCTACCGCGCTACCTCTCTCTCTCTCTCTCTCTCGCTCTCTCTCTCTATCTCTCTCTCTCTCTCTCTCTCTCTCTCTCTCTCTCTCTATCTACCGCTACCTCTCTCTCTATCTCTCTATCTACCGATACCTCTCTCTCTCTCTCGCTTGCTCTCGTTATCTTTAAATAAAAACTGTTACTAACTGTTCAGTTTGTGAGGTACATGCAACACAGATTACAGTGTTTACATCTGTCTGCTTGAGAAAATACCATGTTCTGCATTTGCAATAAAAATGATTGAAGTGAGATGAACAGTTATTTTTAAATGTGTGATCTAAAGATAAACAAAGGGTTTTAAAAGTGTTATATTTATCTTCTCTTATAGTACCAGACTCGAAGCTGAGGAGAATCAACCAGCAACAAAAGCTAAATTTGTTAAAAACAAAAAAAAACAAAAAAAATATATATATATATATATATTTTTTTTTTTTTTTTTTTGGTATCGAAATGGTATCGAAGTATCGATACTTTTCAAGGTATCGTATCGAAGTCGAAATTCCAGTATCGTGACAACACTACACCATAGCCTTCTGATTGTACTGTAGCACTATTTTACTCTGGCCATTCTATTGCATAATTTTACTATCTATTCTACTATTCTATTATTGCACTGTATTATTGGTGTGCAAACCAGTCAACTTACAAAAAAGAGCCTGTTGGAGGATTTCAACAAGATAAATGCAGTGTAAAATATTTCACTATAATATTTCAAAGCGAAGTAAAAAATATTATAATAATTATTTGATCATGTTAAATGATCATTTGATCATGTTAAAAAAGGGAAAATAAAAAACATTTGTAAAAAAAAAAAAAAAAAAAAAATTATCACTGGGGCACAGATGATCATCAGTAGGGCACGTGCCCTACTGATAGTGGTCTAAATACGCCGATGCTGGAGACCCTGCTGCTGTGGTTTTAACTTAATGCATCCGTATTTTGCAGCAAGAGAGAGTCACACAACGAGAGGGAGGGCCTCCATACAGTATCCCTTGGGTTTTTCGACCTTTCCTGCACATTTTAACTGTTCTTCTTTTACTTATTTTATTCCAGAATGTATGTTTGTAAGTGCAAATAACAATACAGTATGTCAGCGATTGATGTGTATGGTCTAAATGGAGTGTATGGTGATTGGCTTACGCATTAAAAGGTCCCCAACTGAGAGCTCAATACTTTAATATCCGTTGGTCAGTTTAAATCTATAATGGCCAACCATTTCACCTCAGTCTGTAATTGCTTTGATTGATTTGAATTGTTTAATTGATTGACTTTTCGTTTTTGTATTGTTTTTGTATTGTGTATTGTTGCTCTCGATGTCATTGTAAATGAGAGCCTGCTCTCAATGATCTTTCGAGATTAAATGATGATTGAATATACTAATTAATGAAAGATATGCATATATATATACAAATATATACATATATATTTATTAGTGCTGTCAGGCGATTAAAAAACAGGATTTATAATTAATTAATCTAATTAATCGCATAACCATTTTCGGCCTTATATTCTATATTCTATAATCATATTTCAAATGGCATGTGTCCGGATGGGAGAATTCAGTACTGTATCTACAAAACCTTCTGTTTAATCATCTTCCATTTATTAATTTATGCTTAGATTTTTCAGGTCTGGTAAATTGTAGCATGGTGTTATTCACAGTCAAAGATAAAAAAAAAAAAAATTGATATTCTCATTTGGTTCATTACAATTTACTCAAGCCTAGTAACAGACACTGTATTTCTGACACTGGGAATAGATTCCCTGAGATCCATAGATGTCCCTAGAATCAGATACCAAGAACATGCAAATGGATCAAATTTTTTTATTTTTTTTTTAATTAATTTTGAGTTAATTTTCACAATGCGATAATTTACTGTGTAATTAATTAATCTAATTAACGCGATAAACTGACAGCCCTAATATTTATATGTGTATATTTACACCATACACTTCAATGGTGTATATATATTAATAGATCCTCAGGAATTTAACACTGAGAGCCACACGCCATTAATTGATTATGTGGTCACAGAGACTGGAACATCACTTTTCAGTAAGACTAGTAAGAGATGGCAGCTTAGGAGGTTTATAGCGCCAACTAGCTGCAGCTGTGTGCATGAAAATGCCTCAGCTCAGCGCGGGCCAGGGATGTATATGGGAATGTCGTGGGGGAAAAGCCGGTTGTTGTGGACCAGCTGTGGGGGGAAGGAGAACGCGAGACGAGGCGCTCACAGTTGTGGCAGGTGGCTCCGGAGTAGCCCGTTCCAGAGCAGTCGCAGTAGAAGCTGCTCCAGGATTGGGAACACTGGCCGTCGTGTTCACACAGGTTAGGCAGACATCTGAGAAAAAGATAAAAGATAATATATATCACAGGTTTGATGGCACAGTTAAAATGTCTCCGCCTCAGCAATCGGCCAATCTGTCTAGAAATCTATTTTAGGCATATCAGCACGATTACACGAGTGACATAAAATCACTTTGTAATTCTGGTGTGCTTTATGGACCTAAAATAAACTCTACATCTACAGTAAGGTAGCTCAAAGTGCTTTGCAGCATATATATATATATATATATACATATACAGCATATATATACATACATATACATACATACATATATATATATGTACAGTTTGTATATTATGTTTATATATTCTTTATTTTGTATGTATTTTCTTTTTCCTTTTGTATCGTATCTATTAATTTATGTATACCCCCCCCCACAACAATTGATGGACATAGATGGATGATGTTGTTTAAAGTATTTCTTATTAGTTTGTCTCTTTAAAAAATATATATTTACAAAATAATTACCACGTGACAAGGAAAGGATGCAACATGATGAAGAAGGATTAGTTGTAAATACAACTTAAAGTCATGTAAAGCCCCAAAAGCCCTTCTAAGCATTTGTGTTTTGAAAAACAATAACAGATGCATGTTGTGTGTGTGTATCTGTGTGTGTGTGTGTGTGTGTGTGTGTGTGTGTGTGCGTGCGTGCGTGCGGGCGTGCGTGCGGGCGTGCGTGCGTGCGTGCGTGTGTGTGTGTGTGTGCGTGCGTCCGCGTGTATGATGCTACCCTGATCTTTTCATTATCAGTTAAGCAGTTATTCCTGCTCACCAATAAATATGTTGTTTTCTGTGCCGTCCTTAAGACAGGCTTTAAAACCAAAACAGTCACATTGTGAAATGTTTTAATTTTTTTTATTTTAAACTTTATTTTTTGCGTTTATCGCTTTTCCTGGTCAAACATGACCGACAGATACAGTGAGGGTGAAACGGGAGAGAGAGCAGGGGAAGACATTTGGCAAATGACGGCGGGTCCGGGAATCGAACTCGGGTCAGCCGATCCGCGACGCAGCGCGGTACATGGTGTGCTACTGGAGCGCCCCCATTGTGAAATGTTTTATATTATGTTTTTGGTAGTAGTTGTGGTCTGCAAAGGCTGCTTTGTAAATCACAAACAATTTGAGACCAAATTCCATCTGAGCTTGTGACGCTGGTGGTCTACTCTAAACCATAAAGGAGACAAACACATTGTTAGAGTTTTATCTAAAAATAAATAAATAAATAAAGAAACTTCGCCATCACGTCCGAGTGCATGTTTACGGGATTTGAACACCAGCTCTTCACGGAAATTCCAAACCGCACGCTCCTGATTAATAGTCCCTTCCTCGAGCCTCCTTGAGTTTCGCATAATTGCCGGCCTTTCAAGCATGCATCTATAATTTCATACACTTTCATCTTTCACCCATTAATTGCAGCGGAGCGGGCCCGCCGCAGCACGGATAAGGTTGCAGCCAATGGTTTAATTACCATCAAGCTATTTCTATTGTTGTGTTCATAGGCACCCTCACAGGTCATGAAATTACAGTAGCTGGTGCACAGAAGTGCACACTTGCGATAAATTGAGTCATGAAGTTTGATGGACAGCGAGAAAAGGAGATTAACACGCATAAAGGTTAATCTTCCCGTCCTTTTAACGAAGCGAGGCCACGGCCCTTTCCCCAAAATACGCCAATGCATGAGAAAGCAGAGTATGACATCAAGGGAAGGATTTACAGAGAGCTGAACAAAACTGTGGATGAACGCCCATGCGCCCTTACAACAGCCTAGTCTGACCAAAACTGTGGATGAACCCCCATGCGTCCTTATAGCAGTCTAGTCTGAACATACGCTTTAGTACCACGGCCGATCTTAACGTCCGCCAACGTCGGGGCATACAGGTGTCTAACTCATGTTGCCCTCCCGGAAGCATAACATCTTGTTCCGTCACTCAGTCAACTCTTGCAACTTATTCCCCACTGAGAACCGTGCAGTCCTTCATCTCTCACTCTCTTTTTTTTTGTTTTTGTTTTTTTTTGTTTTTGTTCCACACATCCTCTGACAGTATCTGTAGCTTGCCTCCGATTTACATTCCGGGCAACAGAACCCCGGTAGTTGAGATCTGACATGAAACGGGAGATTCCCCTCAGGGTGGAACGCGGGGGGGAGGGAAGAGAGAAAGAAACGCCAGCTCCTCTTGTTTGTCTCCCCCGCCCCCCCGCCACATAAATATTCCGGGGCGACTTCAACACCGTGACATCCGCCGAGCTGGTGCGGTAGCTTCCACTAATCCCACTCATCGGTCCCACAGCGGCGCGGGGTAATGAGGGACAGGCCGCCGTACAGGACGTGGGAGAAGCAGCTTGTTAGCGGGGTCCTCAGCCAGAGGAGGGTGTTACCGAGCTCCATTGCGGTTTAATTGGATGATCCTCTCAGTAAGCCTGTCTCTATTGGATGAACTGTCTGCGATTTACAGAGAGCTGAAATGCTCCGCGGGGGAACATGATGCTATCAGCAAATAAACAGTGTGGGCACTGGTGATTTACCGTCAACACCCAGACCCAGACATCCTTTTAAACTGTGTCCGTTATACACTCTAAAGAGTTCTAAATAGAGTTCTGACGAGGCAGCCATCCTTACTTGGGATGTTTATTAGTGGGAATGTGGAACAACTGCCCTGAATGACTGCATCTGACCGGGTCCCTATAACACTCCTAATCCTAGATGCACAAGGGCTCATTTCATACTTCTGACGAAGAAACAAACAGCTCTGTTTTAGTTTGTGTATTGTGTACATTTAGAGTTCAAGACAGTAGATATTGAGGATTTTGGTCTGATGTACATTATCACATTCACTGGTGACTAATTGGAATACATGAGTTGTACAAAGGACTTGTACAAAACAGACTTATACTGTATGGTTCTTCACGTAAAAGGTTAAGGGGTAAAACGCCCTACCTGTCTCTTATGTTGCATGTGTCAAACTGGAGCTCATTGTAGTTTCCCAGCAGTCCCTCCTGGACGAGGCGGAGGTTCACCGGGTGACTGTTGATGTATATGAGACGCATGCACCCCTGGAACGCCAGCGTCGGGGTCCTACAGGCAGTGGACGGACAACCTGTGGTACAAACATCAACACAGCACAAGGTTAGACGCTCCCCAGCGGTTTGAATCATGTCTCGCTACTAAATAAAGTCATAAAACATTTTTAAAGATCCGTGGAAATGGCATTCACGGCACTGAAAGCTTCCGCTATGTATTTCTGAACGCAACAGACCTTTGGGAGGGGGTGTCGATTTGATTGATGTTTGATTGACATCCAACAGTAGGCTACCTACGCATTGGAGGGCGGGGTTCAAAAATCCAATTGTATTGGACATTGCTTTTTTTTTGTGTGTTCACACTTTCTTTGTACGAATGGTGATGAATAGATCTAGGTGCAGACAAAAGGGATAAAAATGGTGGTAAGAGATTTGTCATTTTATGGGATCTTTAAGCTCTTGCTATATTACTGTTATATACCTACCTGCTGTATTAGGTCATGTTCACAGCAGACAATTGTACATAGCAGACAATACACATAGCTGGGACGAATCACCTTAAAAGCTAAAAAAAATCATACATGTGTGACCACAAATAACTAAATCTAAAAACTAGAGTGCTAAAAACCCACATTTGTGGTGAAACCGGAAGACTGAAGCTGCATAGACAATGAATTGGGAAAGGTGTTATAGATGACACTGAGAGCGCCCAGGGGAATGTTCTGAGTATACGCGTACATTTTCTGTTTCAGAACGGAGAACTCTAGGCTACTATGGAATAAAGATCATCAAAAAGTTCATACCCATTTATGCTCAATAAAGTAGCTTCATGCCTGATGACATCACACATTTAAGTGTCTTACTTCTCTGGTTTCTGGTGTGGTAAATATTGACGTTGAATTTCATAATTAATATGTGGGAATAAATTAGAGACCCATAATGTAAAGCCAGATGTATCTTTCAATAGCAGAGAGAGACTCAGTGGCTAAAACAGTCTCAACTGTCAGTGGAGACAGCTGCAGCAGATAACAACAGCAATAGTCATTCTCAACCCCCACTCAAGCAATGACTAAATTAGAGAACAAACACCTTTTCGAACTGACTGTATGTAAATGCTGATTAGAGACAGCTGAGTTGACCACAGGGCAGACCAGTTTAGACTTGCTGAAGAGATGATTAGGCATGGACACTAAGTCACAAACAAAGTTATCTATTAATCAACTGTTTAGTATCAAAAGAGTAAACCATAATATTAGAAATGGGTAAATTCATATATACGGGAGATACAGTTGGTAAAAGGTTTATTGGAACAGTACTCGGCAATCAGTTGAGTTGAAAGATCACACCAAGGAGGGGGGGCCATAAAGACCCCCCTTCTGATCACGGAGGGAAGAGAGACCACATCAAGGAAAAGGGGGGGCCATAAAGACCCCCCTTCTTATCACTGAGGGAAGAGGACATCACACCACCCCCACCCGTGGGACAAGACCCAACCTCCCACAAGAAGAAGCTGGATTGGACCAAAATGTGCTATTATTGGCTAGAAATTATAGGCTATAAGGGCCGACAAAGTGTTATTCTGGAGCCCAGACCCCACCCAGGTCTGCGTGCTCCAACCGCCCCCCACCGAGAGACTACTGCTGAGCTGTTTTAATGTAAGTAAGCCGAATGGAACCACACCATGTTTGGTTAGAATAGAATGTAAACTTAGCTTAGAAACCAGGCTTACTTATATACAAAAAGGGCTTACAGTATTGTCAATGTATGTTCAAATTATGTTAACGAGTGACTGTTTTGTGTACCTATTGGGGTTTGAGATGCAAAACCTTGTTGATTCCTGTACACAGCAGCCATGTTAATGTTGTCTGATAATCTTTTGTATGTAAAAGGCAACTTCTTATTCACCCTTGGCCTCTGGCTCAAATAAATGTTGAGTTGAACTATAGTTCTGGTTTGTCTGGCTACACGTTTATTCTTCATCTGCTTTAAGTCAGATGAGGAGACCAACAATTCTATCACGTATGATCCATTTCTCCTCCTTCCAGATAAGCAATCCCATTGTACTGTACTACAATAACCTTAGATTATTGTGGGATTCTGTAGGAATATACTACACTGGCTTTGGGGGAGAGTAGCTCAAGTTCACAAATATTGATTGAACTTTCCAAGGCTATGGAAATAATATAGGCTAATGGGATTCATAATTTGGGTGTTTTAATATTGTTCCATTAAGGCGTTCCAGTGTCAGGGCCCTGAAATTGTGCATCCTGGCTCACTGGCACACCATGGGGGCTCAGGAGGTAGAGCGGTTGTCTGGTAATCGGAAGGTTCCCGGTTCGATTCCCACTCCCCCCGGGCAGCGTCCTCAAGTGTCCTTGAGCAAGACGCTTAACCCCTAATTGCTCCCGATTAGCAGGTTGGCACCTTGCACGGTTGCCTCCACCATCGGTGTGTGAATGTGTGAGTGAATTTATTTGCATTTATTTTAAATTTGTTGGACCTTATGGTGTTCTTGTTTTGTTCTTGACTTATTGTTATGTTTCTTCTTGACTTGTTTAAAGAAGACGTGTCCGGTCCATGGGGACATTAACGTGTGTTGTCAGGCCTTACAAATAAATTTGATTTGATTTGATTTGACTTTGGATAAAGCGTTATATAAATGCACTAGGGCTGACCCCTATTAGTCGATTAGTCAACTAATCGGTCGAAAGGAGCCGTAGTTGACCAGCCAACCTCTTAGTCGAATATAAAAATAAAATAAAAAAAGATTATAATATAATTTTTTTTATTTATGAATTTTTTATCATTCTTTCCATTCTTTGCTAATGGCATGCATACCAGAAGCTAACTGCCTACAAAAACAGGCACAGAGGCACTGAAAGAGGATTTCACCCATCTAATGAACACACTAGACTAGACAAATATCAAGATGTATCCATCAGTGGACCAATTGCATGCTTTTGCAGAGGACAAGAAGCCTTCCGTCGACTCCTTCAGACATTAAGCACCCCCCACAGCCCAAATGGAATGATAATTTTTTTTTTAAGAAAAAATATTATACTTTTTTTTAATTATTATAATTTTTTTGTTGAACAATAGTCGACTAACGGCAAATTTTGGCCAATCATAGTCGACCATCCAAATCCTTAGTCGGGGACAGCCCTAAAATGCACCATTAACCATTTTACACCGAAATGGAACAGCCCCGTTATATATCGTATTTGCTTATCGCGTCCCGCTCTGAGCCTTATGAGATACCCCTTATCTCCTATGGTACCTATTGTACCCCAACGAACAACTAAATGCACCCACACCTGAAGGAGCCCCCGCCCCTATGGAGGCGTAGCCTATATAACCATGACTCTGGTCACCAAACACTCTTCCTCTATTTTCGTTCCATCGTATCGGCTGCGTGCACCATACGTAACTAGCAGGATGAAAAAGATCAGAGTCATAATGTTGAAAGCTTACCGGAGGTTGCTGGCCCCTGGCATCTTCGAAGCATGTTTTCAGCGACACGACGGGCCTATGTTGATGTTCCTCGTCTGATGACAGCAGATCAAGGTTCAGCTGTACAAGATTGGCTGTCGGGCCAGCTTGTACCCAGGTAGGCCCTGTGTCTTCAGGCATGGGTATTAGTGTTAGTAATGCTGGTTTGTTTTGTTACACAACCATGTTGTGTGTTGGCGCCGGGGGCAGGATGGTTTGGTGAACGTTCACTGCAGTGAACGGTTTCCAAACTGTCTTGGGCGTGCTGCTAAACATCTAATGCTATGCTACATGCTATCGCTAATGCCACATGCTACCACTACTGCTACATACTAACTGCTACGCTGTTCTAATGTCTCCGCCGTGAGATGTTGTCACTTCTCCCTCCTCTTGCCCGGTTCATCAATGAAGGTCAGTCGGTGGCTGTTGTGTTTTTTTTTGCTGAGTCCTATTTACCTTTTTTCGGGTAAATGGGTTGACAACAGGGTAGGCCGTGGCTAGGTAGCCTAGCCAGGTATGTTACCTTGTGTTCCGGCGGGGTCTATGGAACGGTGTCCCCATCTGGAGCCGATGCGTGAGCTCGGCGGTGTAGCAGTAGAGCTATATTACTGCAGGATGGGACTTAACGGCGGGTTATGGCTCAGCTGGCTAGTTCCTATCCACATTGGCGTCGGGTAGTGGGGCTATGGGTCCAGCCGACATGGTAAACATGTTGCGTGTCTGTGCGCAGGCGGTTGTTGATCTGGGTTCCACATCGCCTCACGCTAGGCTGTAGTAGTATAGGGGCAGGGCCGCCTGGGAGAAATGTGAGGCCCTGTGCGAATTTAAACGCAAGGCCCCCCACCCCCTGAGGCGGCCCTGTGTAGTGGGCTATTGTTTCGTTCTGTCACTCTGCTATGAGAAGGTCTGTCTTGCTACAGCTTTCTCTCCTCTCAACCATTCATACTGACGGTCAATCGGTATACTGGGGGAGTAGTGCGGGGGGGGGGCTTTGTTTACCTTTTTTGGTAAATGGGCTAAGCTAGGGCTGGTGTGCTGTTGTGAATATTTTGAATGAAGGCGGGACTAGTTCGCTCTGGTCCGCCTCCCCTTAACGTTGTGTATATGGGTTTGCTCATTCTACAGTATTTTGTGGTTTAGTTCTTTTATTCATTTAACCCTTTCATGGTGCACCACTGGGTCGGCCTGGCGAGTGGCTGGTGGGCTGTTAAAGCCTGTACCGCCACGGTATGGAATTGGCAGCGATTAGAACTGTGTTTTCGAATTGCTGTTTTTTTCTATTAAAAAAAATTGTGTCTGGTGGCGGAGCCTTGAGGGCCAGCCGATGTCGACACATCGCGCGAGGTTGTTGACGTTATTAGCTTTGACCCAGCCACAAGCTATAACCGCTCAGGGTTCCCCTCTCCGCAGGGGACTTTGGTCTTCTGCTGGAGCGCGGGCGGTATTGTCCTAGGCCCTACACCGCCTCACACCGCGCAGCCAGAAGAAGAGAGAGCACGGCCTCGTCAGCCGCGATGACGAGGCCCTCGACAGGCGGCCATGTTTTCCCCCGCCGGAGGTATCCTGGGCGTTGATTCGACAGGTGTCCACAAGGCCGACAGCCTTGGCGGCCGATGGATCGGCCATGTAGGATGGGTTCGGCTTGAACAAACAAGCCGTCACCGTCCTGCCGCGAGCAGCAGGGGGGCTCGAAACCTTTTGAGGCACACAGTGCGGGCTTCCCCGGCCTCGCCTTCGCCAGGCCAGGTATCATGTTGGTGCCTCCCACTCCTGAAATATTGGCAGTTGTCGCAGGCACGCGTGATTTGGGGTGGTAGTAATATCACTGCAGGGCTACGGTGTGTAGGAACCCATGGGGTCCTTACACCTTGCATGTCCGGCTGCAGAACAACTCCTCAGCATGTTCTGGAGGGGTGTTCAGTGGGGGGGCTTTTTTCATCGGAAGCCCCCCGTATCAGACCGGCCCTTTCTGTCGGGGTCCCCCCTTGGGTGCGATTGCCTCGTGGGTGGTGTCAGGGTCAGATGTCCCGACACGGAACGCGCTGCTCGCACGGTTCCAGGGTTGGCTACGCACAGCGGGGGGACCGGGCCAACTATCTACAGTTCCTGGCGGACCTGGGCCACGTGACGGCTGGTGCGTTGGGAGTGTCATCACATATGACTACGGCAGTACCATATGTCGAGGTGGATGGAGAGAACGCTGAGTCGGGGACTTGTGTTTACACAACCCCACCCGTTTTCAGGTTTGGTACAGACCCTATTGTCAGGGTCTCCAGCAGTGACAGCTCTGGTCAACGAGATCCAATCTCTGTGGACGAAGCAAGCCATCGTCGTGGCGTTCTCCTCCCGGTGTTCTCTGCCTGAGAAGTCGGGAGGGAGGGGTGTAAGACCCAGGCTGGACCTGTCCCATGGGAAGGTTCAGCATTTTTTGGATCGTCTCCTACCTGTTGAACACTGTCAGGTGGGGGTCTGGTTCTCCTCCATAGACCTGTAGGATGCGTATGCGCATCTCCGATCTTCCATCCTAGGGCTTACCTACGCTTCCTTTGCAGGGTTAGCGTATGAGTACCAGATGCTGCCGTTCGGTTTTCTCTGGCTCCCCGCATCTTCACCAAGTGCGTGGAGGCCGCACTGGGGCCTCTGCGTCGTCAGGGGTTACGGAGTGTTCTGCCCTGATGATGTTCTGGTCCTTCGCGGTCATTGTGGATCGTCAGGTCTCGTACCAGGCAGGTCTCTACCAGCCTGGGGTTGCTGTAGACTGGATGTAGAGTACTCCTCTTCCCAGTCAACGGTTGGAGGGCTACCGCCCCGTTTCTATCCTTTGTTCCATATCAAAGGTAATTGAGAGGCTGGTATATGAGCAGATAGACAACTACCTGACTGAACATAGACTATTGTACCAGTTCCAATCAGGTTTCAGAAAATCACACTCCACTGACACCTGTTTACTGTACCTGACAGATTATATAAAACGGGAGATGGACAAGGGGAACTACTGTGGGATGGTAATGTTGGACCTGCAAAAGGCGTTTGACACGGTCAACCATTCCATCCTACTAGAAAAATTGAGAGCGATAGGCTTTGATAGCAAGTCAGCCAAATGGGTCAAGTCCTACCTGGAGGGAAGAGAACAGGTGGTAGACATCAATGGCACCTTGTCCTCGTCCCTTCCAGTGACATGTGGGGTCCCCCAAGGAAGCATTTTGGGACCTCAACTGTTTTTAATATATATTAATGACATGAAATCGGCATGCGATAGCAACCTGTTATTACTAAGGTCAATCAAAAAACCAAATTTTTATTTCGAATTTCCTCGTTCATAAATAGGAACGCTCTGAGGACCCTAGCTGGAGCCCTCATCCAATGTCACTCTGACTATGCTTGCACTTCATGGTACAGCAACATATCAAAACAAATGAAGACAAAGCTCCAGACCTCCCAAAACAAACTAGTGAGACTCCTGCACAACCTTCACTTTAGGACTCACCTAACGCCAGCCCACTTTAGCAGGCTGGGATGGCTTAAGGTTGAAGAAAGAGTACACCAGCTTAAAATGCTACTGGTTTTTAAAGTACTAAAAGAAACGGTCCCCAAGTACCTAGTCAATTATTTTAATAAAGTAGGAGATGTCCACAAACACGCCACAAGAGGAAGCCCCACGGACCTGGTCCCGCCGAGAGTCAGGACATGCATGGGGAAAGATGCATTTTTTTACTCTGCTACGGTAATGTGGAATGCCCTGCCAACATTTTTAAAACTCCTGAACTCCCCTCTCGGATTTAAATCCGCCCTAAAAACATGGCTCAGCAGCAACTCAAATTGGTCTTAAAATGTTTTTTTATCTCTTTTATCATAACTTGGCTTTTATTTCTTTTATCATGAGTTGCTTTTAAGGGTTTGCGGATTTTCTTTTAACATTAGTTAACTGTATGAGTTGTCAGGTTAGGTGTTTTTATAAAAAAAAATTAGAATGTGTCCTGTCAGTGTACATGTCCATTTGTGTTTCTGTGCCTTTTTATGTTCCATGTATGGACCACAATGGAAACAAGCCTTGGCTTTATTGTGTTTTATCCATTTTTGACCTGCGTTATTGACACTGTTATTGTCTTGTCTTTTAAAATGTTTTTTTTGTCATACGATTTGTTTCAAAATAAAGTATTCAATTCAATTCAATATGGGCATCCCTCTCAGAGCGTGTTGTCAACACGCTCGGGAGGTTCTGTCCTAGGACGGTTACGGCGCTGTCTCACGTTGCGTTTTCACCGACGCCTCCCTCGCTGGTGACGCGTCGGGCCAACGCAGTAGGGGGCAGCTATGTTCTGCGCTACGTTCAATGTGTTGGTGTTGAAAGCGGTCCTTCTGGTCCACAAATGGTGTTGATCAGGACGGACGATACGAATTCAGTGTCGTGTATCGACAGACAGGGAGGAATACGCTCCCCCTGTCTGCACCAGGCGGCGGGCGGCTGGCTATGGGCGTCCTCCATCTGCGCGGCCTGAGGGCTCCCCACATCCCCGGCAGGGAGAATGTGGGTGCAGGTGTACTGTCGCGGGGCGGTCCTCATCCTGACGGGTGAGGATTACGTCTGGACATAGCCAGGCAGGTCTGGGACCGATGCCGTGCCGCCAGGGATTCTTCCCCATACATCTGTTAGGTCAGTTGTTGGGACGGGTACGTTGAGGGGCGCAGGTTCTTGATCCTGATTGTGTTACCATCCGGAATGCGCATGCTCCCTCCACTGTCGCGCTTACGCGGGCAGATGACGTATGTTCCAAGTGTGTTGTAAGGCGGGGGGCCGTCTCCTGCCCCCTGGATGCTGTCCTTAGTTACCTCCAGTCTCTCCTTGATAGACTGTCGGCTTCGACGGTGAGGGTATATGCAGCAGCTATATCCTCCTATCATGAGGGGTTTGAGGGGATGTCTTGTTCAGCCACCCTCTTGTGAAGCGTTTCCTGCTTGGCGCTCGACGCGTTAAGCCGGTGCAACGCTCCTGGGCTCCGACTTGGGATCTTCAACTGGTCCTCGGTCGGTTGTCCTTGGCCCCGTTTGAGCCGCTCGAGCAGGCGCCGTTGGAACAGCTGTCGTTCAAGACCGCGTTCTTGCTGGCCGTCACGTCCGCTGACGCGTGGGTGTGCTTTGTGCTCTCTCGGTACGCCCAGAGTGCCTGTCTTTCGTTCCGATTATTGTGCCACTCTGCGGCCTAATCCTGCCTTCGTGCCTGTAAATATCCGGAGTTCTTCCGCTCCAGGGATATTGTGGTTCAGGCGTTTCATCCGCCTCCTCACGGTGGTGAGTTAGATGCAGGCCTTCACCTGTCATGTCCGGTCCGTGCTTTGGGAATTGCCTCAGCCGTACTCAGGACCTCGGGGTCACCGTTCAGCTTTTTGTCTGTCACTGTGGTTCTCATGCCGGTAAGGCACTATCGAACAGCGCCTGTCCCATTGGTTGTGCGAGGGCATTGCCCTCTGCTACACGTTGGCTGGGCAGGATCCCCCTGGGGGCGTCAGGGCGCACTCCAATCGTGGTGTGGCTGCCTCTGCCGCTCTCCTGGGTGGGGCCTCGGTGGAGGACATCTGTGCTGCAGCTTCATGGTCCTCCCCGGGTCCCTTTGTAAGGTTTTACCTCATGGACATGACCGGGGGTTCTGTCTCCCAGGCGGTTCTGGGGTCTGTGGCCTTCCTGCTTCCCGTCCTTTGGTAGGGTAGCAGGAGTGTGTGGGTATGGGCCACAGTGTGTTGAGTCACACGTGGTTCCGCCTGTGCGGTGTGTTCAAGGGGTTCTAGTTCCATCTTGTTCGCATTCAGGTGGAGTTGACTGCGCCCCCCCTTCACTAGGAAGGATGGGGTGACAGGGCTCCCCGCACCCCTTGATGTGGGCTTACGGGTCCTCAGGGGGTACATCTGTCGGGTCTCGCGTCCGCTCTAACCCATATCTCATAAGGCTCAGAGCGGGACGCGATAAGCAAATACGATATATAACGATAGGTTATGTATATAACCTAGTTATATTAGTATTGGCTGAGCGTCCCGCTCTGCGCGGCCCTGAGTTCCCTCTTGAGGGATCTTTTCCTGGAACGAGATTTGGCGAGGAAGAGTGTTTGGTGACCAGAGTCATGGTTATATAGGCTACGCCTCCATAGGGGCGGGGGCTCCTTCAGGTGTGGGTGCATTTAGTTCTTCGTTGGGGTACAATAGGTACCATAGGAGATAAGGGGTATCTCATAAGGCTCAGAGCGGGACGCTCAGCCAATACTAATATAACTAGGTTATATACATAACCTATCGTTATTGTTAGTTAGGTGTTAGTTACAGCCGTGCCCTGCTATGATACATCAAAACATTTCTGGCATTAAAAGCTTCTATGGGCGTCTTTAAAAAATTTAATAAAAAATGTACCTCAGTAATTTCCTTTTCCCATCGCACTCAATTCCATTTCTGTCTTTTTTGAGCATCGTCCACTGACCTCCAAAGTGAACGTTTCCCACAGAGACCAGCTGCTCCCAGAGTTCAACAGTGGACGCCGGCTCGCTGTCCAGCATCAAGGTGACCTGCAGATTCCTGGTGTCCAGACTGACGGAATGCCAGAGGCCATCATTCACCCGGTGACCTGAGGAGCCAGAAACAATTCCCGTTCAGCATGATTTAGCTGGAGCGGAGTCCAAAGCGTCCAATAGCGCAGATGGAGACATATGTGTGTGCGGTGATGATCCTGTTCTAACCAGTGTGTGTGTGTGTGTGTGTGTGTGTGTGTGTGTGTGTGTGCGTGTGTGTGTGTGTGTGTGTGTGTGTGTGTGTGTGTGTGTGTGTGTGTGTGTGTGTGTGTGTGTGTGTGTGTGTGTGTGTGTGTGTGTGTGTGTGTGTGTGTGTGTGTGTGTGTGTGGAAGATGTATGAAGTGTCCACCATTATAGAGTGTTAAGGTCAGCAGTCGCCTGCTTTAGCCATGTTGTCTCCCAACATGTCTCCCACTGGGGTTATTATGGAAAGCCTCCTGGTCATGTTGGGGTGGGATGCGGGGGGAGGGGGGGGGGGGTTAAAACGCACACACACCTACAGGGATATTTCTTTTCCTAAGTCATTCTCCATTACATCATGTTTCCTCCTCTGGCCCTCTGGGGAACCTTACAGCGTTCCCCAGCGTTCTACTGTGTAACCCTATTTTTACACAGTAGATTAGGATCCCAGAGCGCGCGATACTCAGGGGGGGAGGGGGGGGGGCGAGGCTCCTCCATATTAGACTGTGGTCTGATGCGCTGCGTTCTCTCCCCTCCGTCACACATGACCGTTTGGCGGAGTAAGCGCCGTAGCCACCGGGGACTGGTTAGCGGTGGCGGTCGGACGTGCCCTTCCCCGTCTTCCCTCGCATCTATCTATCACTGGGCCGTTTCAATAGGATTCTGCAGCCTGACAACCTTGGAGTGAGGTGGTATAGTGAGGCAGGAGCTTGCACACTCAAGGAGGCAATCTGTGTGAAGCCACTGTTGCCTTTAATATGACACGAGGATGTATTTATTTATTGGCCGGGCGGATGCGTAACAAACAAAACACTCACCCTGTGAATCCAAATTTCCGGAGCTCTACACTGCCCTGTCAGAAACATCCCCCCTGTGTTTGACGATAATAGGGTCCTCTGTGTAATATGTCTGACTTCTTGTCACTGAGTCCATTCATTTTTAATGTTGTGCACCTTGAATTGGAACCGCATAGCCTATATGTCCCTCTATTTCAGAAACTTCAGATTCTAAATATCTATAACATAAATATTTTTCAAATATGTGTTTTTATTTACAAGATTCATTCTAATGAAGGGAACATTCCTGTACAATTTAAGACCTACTTTAAAAACACTCTATGAAATATAGAGGTGTGAAATTATGGAATGATTTTCTCCATCTGGAAAAAAAAAACTCTTCAAAAACGTACAAACAAGGTTTGAAGGAACATCTGATTATTATATTGTAACAGTGGAGTGTAACTTGTGTATCGTAATCGGTGTATTGTATTTTAACTTACACAATTACACACACTCACTCTCACTCACACACACACACACACACACACACACACACACACACACACACACACACACACACACACATACTCATACTTACTTCTTACGCTCACATACTCCAACAAGGTCCTTACATTGATCATGTTTTCCAACTTGCTATATGTAATAATTATGTTTATTATTATTATAGATAATCTGCCTCTTCCTGCACTGTATATATTTTATACTTTATAGTTGTTGTTATTGTGTTGTTGTTTGTATACTGTGCGAAAGAAATTACTAAACTAAACTATATGCAGAGCGAGGAGCATTGCAGAAGATTGTTGTTTCAACTATTGGTAATTTATTAAAATGAAATGAAACCTAAACTGTATAATAAAATAATAGTAATAATCATCAAGTAATCCACATATCATGAATGGATCAGTAGGTGAGATACAGTAGTGTTGGATTTTGCGATATCAGCCAGTAATCACCTCATCACCTGTGGCTCTGTGAAGTTTCTGCGTTGTGTTTATCTCTTTCTCGTCGTACTAGCTGATAACGATATCTTCCCCCGTTGATGCATTCATCTCAAAAGAATTAACGACACACTGGAAACAGGATACCTCTCCTGGATGTTGACGTTTATTCTCAAAAACATACTCTGTACAAGATGGAAACCGTTCTGAAAAGTCTTTGACTGCTATTGAATTCATTATTCGAATGGTCTCTCTCTCTCTATCAGCCTGGTGGTTGTCGCGGCTTAGTGTTATCCAAAAGCCTTCCCTGTTAGCCAAAGCTAGCTCGTGGCAACCAGAGGGTGGGGGCTACGCGTCAGCTTCCCTTCCCCCACCATTTAGGTCCTGAGGTTTCTCTGTCTACCCTGGGGCAGTCATTGAAGTGATTAGTACCTATATTTGTCTTGTACTATACTATATACTTGACGGGTATATGGTCGATTTAGAAGGTTTTGGAGGTACGCGCCCAGGCAGCATATGACCGGGAGATGGCGATGCGTAATGTAGGTGGTGCTGGTGCTATGTGCATCGGGAGCCGGGTTTTGACATGGCTAGGCAGAAAAGCATGGTTCCGTTTTTTTTGGAAAGGGACGTCGATAGTTTTTTTTTATTATTTGAGGACATAGCTGGCAGTTGCGGCTGGCCAGCAGATAAATGGACTATCCTCATGCAGAGTGCTTTGCGCGGTAAGGCACAGATCGTGTATGCGTTGATGTATCCTAATAATAAGGATTATGCTTTGGTGAAACAGGCTATCCTTAAAGCCTATGAATTGGTCCCTGAGGCTTACCGCCAGAAATTTCGCAATTTAAGGAAGCAAATCTCTCAGTCTTTTGTGGAGTTTGTGAGGGAAAAGCGGTTGCTTTTTGACCGGTGGTGTGCAGCGGAAAAGGTCACCACAGTGGAGGAGATTAGGGACCTAATCTTATTAGAGGAATTCAAGGTATATGGCGTCTCTGAGGATATTGCCATGTACTTAAATGAGAGGAAAGTCAGGACCTGTTCAGCAGCGGCGGTCCTGGCTGATGAGTATGTTTTGACCCACAGGACGTCTTTTGAGAGACAGCATTATCCTGTGCATGATGTGGGGAGGCCGAAATGGACTCCTAATAGACCTACGGTGTCCAGTGCTGGGGGTAGTGGTAAGTTTAATGGGGCATGGGGAAGCGATGATGCGCGGAAGTTGCAGAATTGTGGGAGTGCAGGACATGTGATGGGAAATTGTTATCATTTGCACCCGGAAAAGCGCCCGTCTAACCCACCCAGACCAGTGATGTTGATAAATATCACTGTGCGGGGCCCACAAGCGAAGATTAGCCCGGCAAGGCAACCGACCAACAGGAGTGCTCCACATAGACCCCAAGTATAGCGGGAGCCCCCGAGTGCTCATCAAAGTGGTCAGAGTGCTCCTGAGCTACGAGGACAAGGTCCTGGACACTTACGCCGTCCTCGACGATGGGTCTGAAAAGACTCTCCTCCTCGCTTCCGCCGCAGCCCAGTTGGGCCTGCGGGGTACCAAAGAAACAATGACAATCCGTACTATTCAGCGAGACCTAAAAACCATAAAGGGCAAAAACGTCTCATTCACAATAGCAGCGGTCGGGCAGCCCGAGAAGCGGTACAGCATCACTAAGGCATTTACAAGCCAGGACATAGGTCTGTCGAGCTACGCCTACCCCATCCCCCAGCTGATGGCGAAGTACGCGCACCTACGCAGACTACCTATACCGCTCATCGACGGTGCCACACCGACCCTGCTCATAGGCTCCGACCACGCGGACCTCATTGTCCCAATCGAGGCGGCCCACATTGGACCCAAAGGATGCCCAGTCGCGGTTCAGACCCGACTGGGGTGGACGCTCCAGGGCCCCCTCTACGGACTTGCCAGCCAACCCACGTCTACACGCTGCCTGTACACAAGGGTGAGCGACACAGGCCACTCTCTCGTACAGCCCGTTGAGAGGCTATTGACATTAGACGAGATGCCTGTGAGAGAACCGTGGGCTCAAGAAGAGGGAGTTCCGAACTCCACCCCCATCAGATACGCTCCAAGCGACGTAGCTGACCTCGAACCCAGCACCCCAAACTACCTCTTGATTGGGCGGCCGGAACCGGCCCCTCCTCAGACGGTGTACAGAAAGAACAAGAGGAACGGACGGAGGAGGTGGAGACACAACCAAGCACAGATCGACCAGTCTTGGGCCCGCTTCCTCCTAAGCTACCTACCATCCCTTCCAGCCCGTCAGAAGTGGGTAAAGGACAGGGACAACCTGAAGGTGGACACAGTCGTTATGATCAGAGACCAGTCACTACCCCGAGCTACGAGGCCTCTAGTCTAATGGCGCTTTTCCACTGCATAGTACCTACTCGACTCGACCCGCTTTAGGTCAGAGCGGCAGAAGTCATAGTCCAAGGGCGGACTTACACCAGACCCTTGGCGAAGCTGATAGAGTTGCCAGAGCTCCCTGACCCCCCTGATGACGACCATGACCCACTGACTTTGTAGATTGCCCTACCCCTCACAACAAATATTGAGCAGTTGACTGGACTATTAATCTGTCTCCCTTAACTAATTAGGTGCGGACTAATTAGGAGGCGGCTGTTGTGAAGGGCCAGATTAAAGCTGAGAATCTACATTTATTGTTTTATATACCTTGTATATTATTTATATATACACGTTATATCCCTTTAAGCCTGCGTGTAAATCCTAGTAATATTCGCTTTCCTTATGAATAATGCCCCCTGACGGTGGCGCCAGGCAGTCTCGCACTCAGACAGGTTCAAGGGCGAGTCTGGGCAAGTCAGGACATGCCCTTGGCAGCGCATTGATTCCGGGCAAGTGGTTAGGTTTTGGCACTAGAAGCCACTTAAGTATATATAGCGCGGCAGGTGCGAACACCAGTAGAGTTGTTCATCACGTTCAGTGTGATTCTAAATGTAGTGAGAAGCAGTTCGTTTAACAGAGCGTTGAGAACCACGTGCGAAGTGAATAGTAAAAGTGTCAGATTTAATGTGAAGTAAAGAGTCGTTAATTATTGTGTATCGTGCCAACAGCAGTTCGTTTGTGTGCAGCATTACCCAGCAGTTCGTTCGTTTAACTAGTGGACCTTAGCCAGTGCACGTGGACTAAATACATTGGTGCCAGCACACGAGGAGGCCTAGTCGGAGAACCTACTGGACATGTGCACATGAGAACCGACGGCGGCGATTGCAGAACCAGTATTGGTTGGATTATATTGATTGTGGAACGTACTACCTGGAGAAGAGCATCGTTAATCTCCACTGTCGTTTGGATTTAACCACCTTGAGGATCTACATTCGGGCTGGCCTCATGGACCGAGGCTAGCTGGCTGTTATCATTGCTATTGGGCAATTGGATTACAGTTATTGCTTTTGATGCTGAGCTTTGGATTACAAGGACTGGCTTCTATACGTGAATCCCCTTCTTCTTCAATTGATCAGACTGAGTATCCGAACATTCCCCTCTCCTCCAGAGCTTACAACTCTGGGAGGAACCCATTGTCTCCAGCGGTACCAGCGTTTCCCCTATATAATTGCCATCCTACGCCAGGCGGCGTTAGCCTAGTACCCCATCGTAGGAATTATTCTATTCCCACTGACTTATGCTACTGACTGACTTATGCATATTCTTCGCCATACAAGCGCGACCCTAATTCTCATATCTGTACATTTACTGCATAATAATAAATACCCTCAAATGATATTTCTTTGTCAGTGCCGTGTTATTATGAGTGTCTGCCATATATTAGATGTACTGTCTGGCCAGTAATTAAAGTACATAACTAGCAGTGGTTTAATCTATCACAATCTTTAATACAGTCAGGGTTTTGTAACCCCTCAGTTACACTTAACCTTAACCTTAACCATGCCTAACCTTAACCGGCGAAAGAATACACGTTAAAAAAAAAAAAAAAAAAAAAATTGATGGGATTCGACCTTGAAACCAGCAGGACCGCAGGACCGCCGTGCTGCCAGGTGAGCTAAGCTTCGAATGAGAATCATGTCGGTTTACGGCTAAATAATGCCGCAAGCTCTGCCGCTCCGCTCTGCGGTTGCCGCGCCTGCCGCGGGGCGTGTCGCAGCCAATCAGGGAAAACGCGGAAGCATTCGGCGCACTCCTTCGCTGTTAATAAGCAATAGGTGTCCTGAGCGCGATGAGTTTGTTTTTTCTCAAGTGTGTGATTCCAGTTTGCTGTCTCCTTTTGACAGGTCGGTGCAGCGCTGTTGAGGTGGGGCCTGTATTTAGCTTTCCTGTTTTCTGTCCTGAGAGCAGTGAGCTTGGCTCTCATGCTGATTTGTCAGGTCTGTATCGGCGGAGGGACCTGTTGTCATTAGTTTGTTTGGTGATGTGTTGGTGGGTGGATTGACTTCTAGACCTTGCGCCTCGGTGGGGGCTGGGTGGGGTTTAGTTGCCCAGATGTTTCCACCGGCTCCGCTCCATCCAGGCCCAGCTGTATGCATTTTGGAGGGGTCTCGCTTGGGCGGGTATCAGGACAGGGTTGTTTGTGCTAAACAACAGTGTCAAATGTTCCTCAGTAGGGAGCATTCGACAGAGTTAAGGGTCGTGTTCGACAGGGGCCGACCCGTTATCACTTTGTGGTAGTGGCTCACGGTATTTCCAGATTCGTGGGTCACTTTTTTTTTTTATGTACAGTTGAGTGTGACTCTTGCCCGGGGCTCACACTCGACACAGTACAGGCGCTGCACATGTAAGAGTGTGTGGTTGCATTTTTTATAGGTAAGGTTGGTAAGTGTCCCCTTATTTATTTATGGTCGTTCTCTTGGTGGTGGTTTCTTTGGGCTATAGTTGGGAGAAGAACATAAATCTTCGGTGTGGGGGTGTTACGTATTACTTTCACATGGTGGAGGGATACTTACTGTCTGTGGTGCATATTCACATTGTGGTTAAGTGTGCTGTCACTAATTGGTGGTTTAATTGATACACACTTCTGTTTTCTTTCTGTTGTCATTTCCATGTAGTTAAAATGGCCGCTTTTCTAATTGATCACAGGTGTGGTGATGAGGCACCACGCCCTACAAATGCAGAGTGCAGGCTGCAGTTCGTCTCCCACTTCACAAGAGATGTCAGCTCACCAGAGTCTCATCTGCTCTCACTGCTGCTATTTTAGCTGTTTGTTCTATTTTGGCCTATGTGCCTTAGTTTTGTTATTGACCTTTGGAGTCTGGAACACCCAGCTCTCACCCTTTTTGTGCATTTAAATAGCTGTTCCAATAAATAGTGTTATTTTTGATAAACTCCTGTCTTGTCCTGTGTCCACCACTTTGCATTCAAGGCCTACACGAGCCATACTTTAGGCTTGAATGTAACAGTGCCTACGCTTTGTTTCTTAGTCTGACTAAACCCGGAAGAGCTCACAGCTATAACGTCTTTCCCCTAGCAACCGGTGGCCATCCCCGTAGCCACTAGGGGTGGTAATTGCCAGAGACCTCACGATACGATACTATCGCGATACCTGCGTCATGATACGATAGTATCGCAATACTAAATATATCGTGATACGCTGAGTATTGCGAATATTATTATTATTTAAAAAAAATATTATCAAATTAAATGTATTACCTTTTTTCAACTGCAAAGTAAAACTTTGTCAACATGTTTTATCTAATAAAATAAAGTTCAGTCTGTTCATCTCACTTCAATAATTTTTATTGCAGAACATGGTATTTTCTCAAGCAGAGATGTAAACACTGTAATATGTGTTGCATGTACCTGACAAACTGAACTGTTTGTATTACAGTCATATTCCAACTTAACTGAATGCACATGTATGTGTGTGTGGACTACTGTACTATTACAGGTATTGGAATGAACAATGCAACTTCCTTATACAAAAATGAATATGAATAATTAAATATCGATACTTGGCGTCCCTGTATCGATACAGTATCGCCACGCAAAGTATTGCGATACTACTACGTATCGATTTCCCCCCCCCACCCCACCCCTAGTAGCCACGGCCCTTCTCTCGTTACTAAGTGACACAATGCCATGGCAACGGCTCTTGTCTCCTCTGACACACTTTAACGCTGCTATGATTCAAAAGGCTCTCTCTCTGCGATGACCTTGGCGCACATCCCAAGTCCGTATCTGCTCTCCACTCTGTGGCTCCCCAGTCTAACTTGAAAACACTGTTCCATAGATCCGTCAGAGTAGATGCTGTCATCTACAGATATTTACATTATGTACACATTGAAAAACCAGTGGATCTCACACTTCACACTTTTTATTGTTTTAGTTATACATTATTCTCAAATGTATTACCTTATATCGAGATAATATGTTGTGCTCTCAGTCCTACTGGTAAAATAAATCTCCCATCTAGACCGTAATGCGAGAATGGTTTCAAACACAATGATTTGCACTCCTGTAGGGTGAGGTGTAGATCATACATAACATATACATGAGAAGAAAGTTCATCCAACATGAGTGCTTTGCATTATCTAACACTCCAACAGCACCGCTAATTAAATCTAATTGTTGCATTGAAATAATATCACTTCAGTACTGTATGCAAGACAATTAATTAATACTGAAGAGAACCCCTCACCTATGTAGCTACCTATAAAAGCAAAAGGTGTAGCCTACTCCATGGGCAAGGTGTCAAAACCTAAAGCATGTTGGGATTGCTTATGTGGTGTTCAGACTATAGCAACAGACAGCAGACTGCAGCAAACAGGATACCATTATTTCCCAATGAGAGATGACAACGACATCTCCTAACCTAATGGCAACGTCGACAGCAATGGCAGAATGTGCCACGGTAAAAGTTTACATATTTCAACTTTTGCCGTCCTCCGCCACACCTTTTCAAATCCAGATGTTGAGCCTGTTAAAATGAGGCTCCTCCTTTGCTTTGTACAACTAAATAACAGACTTTCTTGACATGTTATTTGTAGGAATAGTTTTATTCCGCCCAGAGTGGAATTTTTAAACCACCGGAGTCTGAACACAGCATTACAGCACCTCTGTATTCAGCTGTACATCTTAATATATAACATAACATAAACATTCTAAATTGGGCTACATATCATTTCCCGTCAGCTATTAGCAAACACTGCAACATTTAATACACCTGGTTCCAAGCTGTTATCTAGCAATGCAATTCCACTGTTTTGCTGGAGAGGGGCATGTGTATAATTTTTTTTAATAAAACATAAGCATAATAGAGGCCTTGCACAGATGTTTGCATAGTTCTCTCTCTTCCAACATGGCTGCCTGTAACACAGCACCCTTTGCTAGATGCGATTGTGAAGCACCTCTATGACCAGCAATGTCACTAACTCACTCATTCATTCACTCACTCACTCACTCATTGAGTCACTGATTCACTCATTCTGTTATGGTTTGTAACCGACCCCAATCGCTCAACACAAGACAGGTATGAGAGTAAGCCAAGAACTGGGCATTTATTGAAAACAACAGAAAACGGCACTGTCCCTTTAAGGGAGAACACAAATTACAGGAAAACATGAATTGGGAAAATAGGCACAGTGCCTTTAAGAGGCGAGCTGGCTAAGGGGAAGGCTAAGGGAAGGCTAACGGACAGGGCCGGGGCAAGGGACAAGGCAGGAACAGGGAGGACTAGGAGGACAGGACAGGGATGACTAGGAGGACTAGGAGGACTGGACAGGGAGGACTAGGATGACTAAGAGGACTGGACAGGGAGGACTAGGAGGACTGGACAAGGAGGACTAGGAGGACTAGAAGGACTGGACAGGGAGGACTAGGAGGACTAGAGAGGGGAAACATGGACAGAGGCCCGCGGAGGCGGGCTGGGGACAGGGAGGACTAGGAGGACTAGAATGACTGGACAGGGGAGGACTAGGAGGACAAGAAGGACTGGACAGGGGGGCGAGGGCTGGAGCTGCTTACAGGGAGGAGTAGGAGGGCGCAGGCTAGACGTCGGAGAGCGCATCTGGCGCGGAGGTCTGAGTGGTGCGCGTCTGCTTGGAGTACACGCCGGTACGGAGAGCGCATCTGGCGCGGAGGTCTGAGTGGTGCGCGTCTGCTTGGAGTACGCGCCGGTACGGAGAGCGCATCTGGCGCGGAGGTCTGAGTGGTGCGCGTCTGCTTGGAGTACGCGCCGGTACGGAGAGCGCATCTGGCGCGGAGTCTGGATGCGCGTCTGGATGCGCGTCTGGAGTGAAGAGCGCGTCTGGCGCGGAGTCTGGATGCGCGTCTGGAGTGCGTCTGAATGCGCGTCTGGATGCGCGTCTGGAGTGAAGAGCGCGTCTGGCTCGGAGGTCTGGATGCGCGTCTGGAGTGCGTCTGAATGCGCGTCTGGATGCGCGTCTGGAGTGAAGAGCGCGTCTGGCTCGGAGGTCTGGAGTGGAACACTGGAATACCTCCCGTAGAGGATTAGAAAGCGCAGTACAGTGTCTCCCTCCAGGCAAACGGTGACAGGTGGCGAAGGCTTGAGCGCATCTCACGCCGGAGATAAAACAGCATACAGACAGAAACAGAAACTCCCGTAGGAGCCTACAGACAGAGAACCTCCCGAAGGAGTTTGGTGATAGAGATATGATACGGAACGACCCGACCAGGACTGAGGGGAAGAGCGAGGGCTTTAAAGCCCAACAGGGGCGCTAATTAGAATACACATCAGGTGCGTGAAGGTAATTGATACTTGAACTAGAAGAGTGTGTTCGGCACGAACCAATCAAACAGATACTGACAGATAGTCCAAGGGTGTGGGCTGCTAAAGAGCAGACGAGGCTAAACGAGCGCGAGGGTGGGGGCTGGAGAGGTGAGGAGACAGGGAAATAAGGTCCAGGGAAGAGGCGAACCTCACACATTCACTGATTCAATCACTCACACAACTCTGCCTAGTGACAGTCCCACAAGCATCAGCTTGACATCTCGACAACAACAACCACCGCGTGTAACACTTGCAGACCATGCCGGCACAGTAACGCCCGCAGCTAGCCATCTCAAGGCCCGCGGTATATGAAAGCTCCTGGTAGGCAATCATTACATTCGGTAAAAACACCATTACATTATACTAAAATTCTGTTTGTAGGTTGGCTGAGTATTTCAGTTTGGTGATCCAAGAGGAGGACGAAGTGAGATAGAGGGCTCAGCCCTGAGATGTGTTTCTCCATTTGGCCAATATCAGGCGTGACGTTACTGTTTCATAACGTGCGTGTGCGTATGCATGTGTACTGTGTGTGTGTGTGTGTGTGTGTGTGTGTGTGTGTGTGTGTGTGTGTGTGTGTGTGTGTGTGTGTGTGTGTGTGTGTGTGTGTGTGTGTGTGTGTGTGTGTGCGTGCGTGCGTGCGTGCGTGCGTGCGTGTGTGCGCGCGCGTGTGTTGTGCTGGCAAATCAGTGTGCAAAAGGGCACCCCGACTATGAGAGTGCTATGAGAGCACAGTAGACCAAAACACGGACCGCCGCTCCCCAACACATGCACTTACGTGTGCTCCCAAGCCCCAGGCCTTGTCTATGACACTACAGTATATGTCCTCGTTTAGTGCATGACAATGGAGGAGACAACAGTTTCTCTATGCAAAACAACAATAGCTATGTGTTGATGTATGGAAAATGCATGTATATAAAGAGAAACGTAATCATTTGGTGTTACAGTGGAACAGTAATATCATGCTTTTCAATGTTTTAGCTACTTTACCACAGCACAGAAATGTGACAACACAAGTGGTTACTAATTGTTACATGCAGCCATATTGGAAGAAAGAGAACTAAACAAGAATTTCATGCAAGGACACTGTTGTGCTTAAATTATTTGCAAAATTGTGCCCATTGTTACAATTGTTATGTAATTTAATATAAAATCATAAACATCCACCACAGGTGCATTCATCTCAACTAGGGATGTTCAATATTGGCTTTTTTACCGATATCCGATATACCGATATTGTCCAACTCTTAATTTCCGATACCGATATCAACCGATACCAATATATGCTGGGTTTCCCCCCCCAAAAAACACAACATTATGCATACTTTTCACATTGAATAAAATAAGAATTTGTTCTTACTTGCTTGCCTGGGTAAATAAAGGTTAAATAAATGTAAACCGATACCGATATGTTCCGATATTACATTTGAATGCCAATATCGGTAGGCCGATAATATCGGACATCCCTAATCTCAACAATATATTCATAAATTGGCAAAACCTTCATTATTCCCATTGCAAACAATAAAAGGTCACCGATAGTTAGGCATTGGAGACATAGCAACGAGCAATGAGTTGCATGTGTGTCTGTGTTTCACGGTTCATAGTTTTCCTGTTTTACAATAAATGTCTGTCATGGGATCCAGTGACTGTGCGTGCTGCTATTGCAGACTAAAAGATTAATTTGCCCTGGGGTTCAGCCTTCAAAGAGAGCTAAGTGTGGTTTATGAATTTTGACTGAGCACGGCCTTTATATTGAAGGGTTCTCAAGCGGCGGCTTTGTGCTGTGACTGTGGTTCCCTCTGTGTCTTCCATCTGCCGAGAGTCTGCCTTCTCCAATCAAACATGATTATCTGTGTTATCTTTGAAAGGTAATCCTGTAGTGTGTACCCTTTACGAAACACTGCCCGCAGAGGAAGACGTTTTTCTTCCAGTCATTCCAAGGAGAATCATTGGAATTCTACGTTTCCAGTTTGACAAGGGCAAAAGGTAATAAAACGATGCAGACGAAATTATGTTTCTCGACTGGATGATGGATTGGGTTTACGCTGTCTGTCCGTCTGTGCCTGCTATCGTACAATGCTGCACGGTGCATAAACACAGGCCGCCAGATGGACTTTGTGCAGCCCATACTGTGGACAGGTCATCTTGAGGTCAGCTAGTGTTTGTGTGTGTGTGTGTGTGTGTGTGTGTGGCCTGCTTCTCACCAGTGGAGACCTCGGATTTCTGCTGGGCAGAGGTGTGGAGGGTCAGGCGCAGCCGGCTGTTGCTGATCTGCAGCTCCAGTCTCTGGGGGTCCGGGGTCAGCCGGGCGGAGAGCAGCAGAGCGTCCGGGTTCCATGTGCGGAACTGAAAGCGCACGGAGAAGCCCCCCGTGCCAGACCCTGTTGTTGTTGCCGGGAGCGACAGGAAGCTGCTGCTGGAGCTCAGGAAGGTGGAGGCCACCAGCTGGGGCTGCGAGCAGGAGAAGGTCACGTTGCCCTGGAGACAGAGGGAAACCCGAGGACGCTTACTTAGGCATGTCCGGCATCAACGCCATTAGCGGTGCGTCGCGAAGCATATGAGACGAGTCTCATTCTGTCTATCATATCTGGTCCCTTTCTTCCCTTAGATTACCCCCCCCCCCCTTGATAATAAAGAACACAAGAGGAAGCTTCGGAAAAACGATCTCAAATTAAAAACGGTCATTCTAAAGAGAAGCAGAAATGGGAGAAAATTGCTCCGAGATGAATCTGTGAAATTGTCAAGTTGCTCCCTACCAATCCCCCCGGCCCATCAGCCAGGCGGGACGCGGGATGGAACTTTAATTCGGAGTGGTGCAGAGGTCATGTTAGGTACATGCACCAAAAGACCAGGCACGTCAATTGAGGTCAAAAACCTATCAATCCTGGTGGCCGCGAGGCAGCCGGAGAGCAATCACGGCTCTTTGACTCTCAATGTGATTCCCTCCTCCCAACCACCTGGGGAAGAATTCCACATTGAAATTCCATTACGGCTTCCATCATGGCAGTCAGTATAGAGCAGAATTGGCCACTCTCTCTCTCTCTCTCTCTCTTTCTTGTAAGTAAAGGCCTTTTAACATAGCAATCAGAGCTCTGGAGGGGGAGTGGGGGGGTGTCTAAGATGAAACGTGGCTCTTTGGCCTCTGTCTGATTTGAGTGGGGAGGGTCTCCAAAATGATAACTTCTGCCGCAGGCTGGATCTATTCATATATTATCATGGCATCAGATACAGTGTAATGATGAAGCAAAAAATTTATGAGTTTTTCCCCCATTTAATTCCATTTCCTCTCCTCCGCAGGCAATCTCTGCCCAGTATCCCCTAAATCCATGTGACTAGGTCAAATAGAAATGTAATCACGTGTGATTCACTCACAGTTTGGGGTGGGGGGGGGGGGGGGTGATCTCACTAAGAGTGCAATTAGAACTCACTATGAGAGGTTCATGAAATCTTTTGAATTTTACATAGAAATCAGGGAGAAAGAAAAAAGCCTTCCGTGAGTCATGAGCGCACCGTGGCTGATGTACTGTCTGGTGCTGTAATTACCAGCCGTGTCTAACTCACCACGCTGTACATGCATATCTGTGGCTGATGTACTGTCTGGTGCTTTAATAACAGCTGTGTCTAACTCACCACACTGCATATCTGTGGCTGATGTACTGTCTGGTGCTTTAATAACCAGCCGTGTCTAACTCACCACGCTGTATATCCGTGGCTGATGTACTGTCTGGTGCTTTAGTAACAGCTGTGTCTAACTCACCACGCTTTATATCTGTGGATGATGTACTGTCTGGTGCTTTAATAACCAGCCGTGTCTAACTCACCACGCTGTATATCTGTGGCTGATGTACTGTCTGGTGCTTTAGTAACAGCTGTGTCTAACTCACTGTTATGTGTACTTTCACATGGTGGAGGGTATACTTATTGTCTGTGGTGTATATTCACATAGTGGTTTGAGTGTGGTGTCACTAAGTGGTGATTTGTGATTGACACACTGTCCTTTGGTTTTAATTAACATGGCTGCTCTTATAATTGAACACAGGTGTGTGGTGACCCTACTAAGCAGACCAGAGTGCAGTCTCACAGTTGTCGCTTACCAGAGTCTCACCAGAAGTGCTCTCACTGTCTTTGACCATTTTGCTCTTTCCTCTATTTTTGTCCATGTGCTTTTTGTTGCTTGTATCCCGAACCCTGGAGGCTGAAGCACCCAGCTCTTCATTATTTTTGCTATATAAATAGATGTTCAAATAAATATAGTTATTTTTGGTAAAACGTGTCCGATTCCTTTTTATCCACCACGCTACAACCAAGGCCTACCACGCAAAACAAGCCATATTCCTGTGGCAATTGAGGCCTTAGGGCAAGTCACATAGGCTTGGTCATAACACTCACCACGCTGTATATCTGTGGCTTGCGTCTCTTCGCCAGGTCGATGATGTTGATTCCGTTGTAGTAGAGGTTCTCGATACAGCCATGGAAGTTCTTCCTGAGGAACGTGCCAGGCTTGCCAGGTAGTGGGATGCCCCCGAAGCTTAGCTTTGATGAAGGGAAAGAAGGAGGGATGATGGAGCTTTAAACACAGGGATTGTTTTCAGAAACAACATCATTACAATATCTCTGTTTTTTTTTATCTACTTTTTATCCTCCTATTTTTCTGTATTTTTCTCCCATCCCAATTTAGTCGTTATGCCAATTCCCCCCTCCCCTTCCTGGCCGTTGCACGCATTTGCCCTTTACTTGCCGGTCTAGGGAGCCCTGAAGTCTATCAGATGCTTCCTCCGATACATAGGAGACAGCCAGCAGCCTCTTTTCACCTGACAGCGCGGACTCTCATTGGTGAAGTGTAACGCGTGGGAGGGTCACACTACCTTCACCAGTTCCTTCCCTTGCTGTGCAGGCGCCCTGACCGACCTGTAGGAGTCGCTGTTTACAACGACCAGGATACACACCCCACCGGCTTCCCACCCGCTGACACTGCCAATTGTGTCAGTATGACGACCGACCAAGCCGGAGGTACCGCTGACAGCCGAATTCGATACCAGTGCCGCTGCAGTGGTAGACAGACGCTTAGTCCGCTGCGCTACCTGGCCACCCAATATCTCTGTTTTTAAGACCATGCTTTGTATGGTATTAGGGATGAACAATATTGTGAAGACACCGACAATCAGACCTGTACTACAAAATAATCTCCATCTTACCCAGCAATGCCCTGAACAGGCTACAATACGTAATTCTGCTGCTAGGGTTCTCACCCGCACCAAGTCCTGGCACCACATCACTCCCACCCTCATCCACCTCCACTGGCTTCCAGTCAAGTCACGCATCAATTTCAAGATCCTCCTCATCACCTACAAAGCCCTTCACTCCCTTGCCCCCCGGTACCTAGCTGACCTCCTACATCCCTACATCCCGCCCCGGCAGCTGCGGTCCTCTGACTCCACTCTCCTCTCCATCCCCACCACCGACTGTTGGTCCCAGAGCCTTCTATGTTGCCGCACCCACCCTCTGGAACTCACTCCCTCCAAACATCTGTAGTGCTACATCCCTGCACTCCTTCAAATCCCAACTCAAAACCCACCTCTTCACCAAATTTGTAAATTACTCTGGCTGATTTTCCTCTTTTCTTTTTCTTTCTTTCTTTCGTTTTGATTTTGTTGTTACGTTGTTCCCTGTTCCCCTTCCCCTAGCTACCCCCTCCTGTTAAGCGCCTTGGGTCTCCTGAAAGGCGCTATATAAATTTAAGATATTATTATTATTGTTATGTTGTATTCTGCCTTAAAATCTTATTTGTGCCTGAGGGGTGAGCCAGTATGACTTGGATTAACTCAAAACAAGCAACATTATCTTGAAACAAGTGACGTGTGAAAATGAGTATTATTTTTTCTTATTTAATTATTTTTTTATAAAAGACTAGACCAATCACAGTTGTCTAAGGACAAAGGCATGGGGTGAAAAATGCTTTTCCATCATGATGAAATAGCTTGCTAGCTCGAGGGCTAACCCTTCAAGGGGTTGTTGTTGTTGTTGTTGTTGTTGTTGTTGTTGTTGTTGTTGTTGTTGTTGTTGTTGTTGTTGTTGTTGTTGATGATGATCCTAGAGATGACAAACAATGTTGTGCACATCTAATTACCTTCAAGGCAGGTCCTGGACCAATGGAGGATTGCAATGAAATATAGAAGAAGGTCTGCACACTGTAGCTCCTTTTATTTTCAGCTTTTGTAGATCAGTCTCTTCAGACCTTGGTTACAGTCCTTCCCTCATACACAAGATAAGAAATTCTTCTTGGATAAAAGAGTCAGTACCCAGTACCCATTGCATCCTTGACCTGATTCAATGTGTTCTTCTCACTTCTAACTGGTTCTAGTGCTGACGTCTATCTCCAGGTTTCAGGAGTGGCCGTGGGGTTTAAAATATCACCCAGCGTTGCCTCGCTCCACGTTGGCCTATTTGAATCTGAGGTGATCTTCAACCAGCGGACAAACAGGTATACAGAGCACATATTCAACTGGAAGCTGTATTTGGATGACGCGTTTTTATATGGACTGGCACGGAAACACAACTGATGGAACTGTTGACACTTGCAAAATAATTTCTTTTAGACATCACAGTGGGGAATATCCTTAAAACGAATGTGTATTGAAAGAGCACAGACAAAAACTCATTACTGCATGGCGGGCGGCTAGGTGGTGTAGTGGGCAAGGCACTCGCCACCAATGTGGAGACGCTGGGTTCGCGTGTTCGAATCCAGCTCTCCACATTGTTTTCAGTTTAGCTGGTCGTCCGCAGTAATACACATTGGCCGTATTACGGGGAGGGAAACTGAAGGGTGGGGATCGGGCGTTGTGAACAAGCGACTCCTACAAGTCGGTTGGTGCGCCTGCGCAGTAGAATCAGGAAGTGTCGGGGGCAGCGTGAGCCTCCCACGCGTTACTCCTTGACACTGAGAGATCGAGCTGCGCAGGTGAAAAGATGCGACTGCTGTTACCTCAAGTACCGGAGGGGACTTGTGCTATGTATGACTTAGTCCACATTGCAGCCGGCTTGTGGGAGGCAAGAAACAGCGTTTGTGACAGGGGAGGGTTGAATTGGATGATACGAAATTGGGATGGGAGAAAAATATAGAAAAATGGGAGAAAAAGTGGATAAAAAAAAAAAAACTCATTACTGCATGGCGAGTCTTACCATCCTACTTCGAAGAGAGCCTCCCGATTTCACAATTCAACCGTATCAGACGGTAGTTCTGATGAGGATTTTCAGGAACAATCAACTGTTTCCAAAAATCACTTCAACAATGCTATTTTACATATAAAACACATACCTTCAACCATACCTCACTCAGGAAAAACCTTTGACATCAAGGGCATCATATCTTTCAATACGAGAAAATGTAATATAAAAATGTAATACATATGCTTATGAGTCCCTGTGGCTTTGCATAATTATATTGGAAAGACAAACAAGAGGTGTTAAAACCAGGATCACTGAACACACAGATGTACCATCCGTGATGTATGAAGTCCAGTCGCTGTCCACTTCACAAAGGACCACCACAGCGTATCCACTCTCTGATACACTGGCATCAAGGCTATCACATGCCCTTGTAGAGAAGGTGACTCTCTACTCCTGAGGATATACAGTACACTCTGGTAACTCTCACACCAAGAGGCCTGAATGAGGATTTTAGTATCAGACCATTCCTGTGATGAGGGATGATTATCATGACTGAGTGTCTGCGCTCTTCACTATGATTTGAGCTATGTGCTTTTGTATGAGAGAATTAGACACGGTTGACTCATGTGGTGTTCAATATGATTTACAGTATAATTGTGTTCCCTCTTTTGTGCATATCAGAGGGTTGGGTATATTGTAGACTCCTGTTTGGCCTGATGTAATTGTATTGTGCTTTTAATGTATTTTATATGTCTCTGTATTATATGTATATACCACTTTCTTAACATTCGTTTTTTTATGTACATGAACATTATATTTTCGGTCGGGTATGGGTGTGTATGTGTATATGTGTAACGGTTGTGACATCGTCAACTTAAATTTCGATGCCCCGAGGGAGTTTCGAACCCGGGTCTCCCACACCGCGGGCAACAGCACAGACTGTGTCTATCGAATGTAACGACGAATAAACTGAAAAAAATGCAAATGGTACTAAACAAAGCAGCACGTATATCGCTTCACTGTGAGTACAGAACTAATGTTGCAGCGATGCACAGTTGTTAACTCGGTTACTTGTCAAACATACGTTACTCTGCTCACTCCTTGTATTCACTAGGAATATTCTTGTTACAAAGATCCCCTCAATTTTATATAACAATTTATCTATCAGTCTTGACAGACACAACCATTCAACCAGACATCTGCACGAGGTTTAAATAATTTAATTTAATTTAATAAAGTCTGTAACTGTATTTTACGTGTTATGGACCACAGGAAGAATAGCCACAGCACTGCATAAACCATGTGTCTTTTAAGGGTGAGAGTGAGTTTAACCCATAGTACCGCTACTCACCCCAGTCACTTCACAACATCTGAAGTCCATCGTGACTGCACTTTGCGGTACCATCCGTTACACTCACCCCACTCCATACAAGGCATCCGGGTCACGGCACCAATGTAACGGTTGTGACATCGTCACCTTTAAACTTCGATGCCCTGAGGGAGTCTCACTCTCCAATAAACACACCCATTATTGTGTTTAACCACTACCTGCCTGCCTGACTGTGTTCTGCACTTGGGTTCTCTGTATTAACCATGACAGAAAGTGTTGCTCATCCACTTATTTATTGCTAAGAGACAGGCAGAAATGGAGTTAATAGCTGCAGAATAATTTGGTTCAGCAGAGATGTACAATTTGTGTGTCATCCACGTAGCTATGGAAACATACATAGTGTTCTCTAATTATGTCCCCAAGTGGCAGCATGTATAGTATAGTGGACCGAGGCAGCTCCCTTGTGTAACTTAAAAGTAGGTGTCAGCTTGCTCAGACACATGATCTCCAAGCCTGGCATAATACTTTCTCCCGTTGTTCTGAACCAGTTTAATACACTTTAACTTTTTCCAGATGATTAATTATAATATCATGGTCGTCTGGGATATCAATCGTGTCAAACACTGCGCTTAGGTCTTAGAGGAAAATAATTGAGACCTTATTTTCATCAGCGTTTAGTCTGAGGTTGCTAATTATTTGATTAAGGGCAGTGTGGTATATTCTGAAGCCTGATTGAAATGTCTGCAGGTTGTTGTTTTCTCTAAGAAAGGAGTTTATTTGGACTGAGAACATTTTGAGACAAATAGTATCTTGCTAATAAATCAAAAGTTAGATATCGGCATTACTGTCTCATTTGGGTTTGTTTAGTAAGGGCAAAACGGCTGTTTTGAATGCATCTGGGAAGATGCCTGTGAGACGACATGTATTCATAATTTTTAGGACGTGACTTGAAACATTGAATATCCAATTTAAAAACTATTTGTATTCAGTGTACCACTTAGTCCTGCCTCACTACCTCCAAACCATCCAGCTTCCAGTTTATGCTGGATTAGATATGTTATGTTATATTGTCCTGTCCTAGAGCTGTATATAAAACAGAATAACATGAAAACCATCATACGAATATCATCCCATCTGTCACCGTTCTCTTGATAGCAGAGATAAAAATATGCAGAATTGTTGTGATTAGTAAGAAAGAAAAGTGGAAAAGTGTACCATCCTCTCTACACCACCTACACCAACATGCAACACCATCCTCTCTACACCAACATGCAACACCATCCTCTCTGCACCAACATGCAACACCATCCTCTCTACACCACCTACACCTACACCAACACCATCCTCTCTACACCACCTACACCAACATGCAACACCATCCTCTCTACACCACCTACACCAACATGCAACACCATCCTCTCTACACCACATACACCAACATGCAACACCATCCTCTCTACACCATCTACACCAACATGTAACACCATCCTCTCTACACCACCTACACCAACCTTACTAGTGGCATAGAAATGGTATTGCACCTGTATAATGTGACAAGCATGTGACACGACTTCATCTGATCTGTTTAAAGATGGCATCTTTGATTGTATGTGTAAGTCTGAAGAAGAGAATTTGCTCGAAACCTCACAATTTTCCGAGCGACAGTGTGTGGACCTTCTTCTATGATCTTGTCAAAATGTTGGCGTGTTCTTTTCAGACTCAATACAATATGAAATTACTTGTTATGATGGAGATTTTGTGCAATTCCATGTTTGAATGGCCCCACCTCGTAGTCCACCTCCAGCGAGACTCCTTCCCCCTTGGTCCGGAAGTGCTGTGTGTGGGCATCCACTGTGAGGTTGACCTGCTTGTTGAAGCGCTCGATGAGGACAGAGTGCCAGTGCTGGTCGTCCAGAAGACTGCCAAGAGTGACCGCAACACGACCACTGCTGAATCTCAGCCTGGTGTCATCTGGAAACACAATGCTAGAGGTTAACCCTTAACTGCATGAGGCCATGGAGGGAGGGTGCAGTGGTAATTGGAAGGGCAACGATATTAACCTACACAGAGTCAGACACCCACGCTCACACATCCACACAAACAGGAGAGAGAGAGAGAGAGAGAGAGAGAGAGAGAGAGAGAGAGAGAGAGAGAGAGAGAGAGAGAGAGAGAGAGAGAGAGAGAGAGAGAGAGAGAGAGAGAGAGAGAGAGAGAGAGAGAGAGAGAGAGAGAGAGAGAGAGAGAGAGAGAGATTTACACTGGTAATGGGAAGAATCAGGATAACATCTTGCACAAGCACACACACAAGCGCACACACACAAATACACACAAACACACACACAAATACACACAAACACACACACAAATACACACACAAATACACACACACACACACACACACACACACACACACACACACACACACACACACACACACACACACACACACACACACACACACACACACACACACACACACACACACACACACACACACACACACAGAGACACACACACACACAGTTGCTGTAAATCTCCAGACCACTCCCCTGGTGCTATTTGGTACAAAGAGTTTATCCATCCATCCTTTCATCCACCGATAATCCCTTATGACCGCTTAACCGTGAACCACCAGCTCCTCAGATTCTCGCCCAGGTTGAGATAGACAGACTTATTTTCTAGTTCTCACCCAGGTTGAGATAGAGAGACTTATTCTCTAGTTCTCACCCAGGTTGAGATAGAGGGACTTATTTTCTAGTTCTCACCCAGGTTGAGGCAGAGAGCCTGTTTATTCTCTAGTTCTCACCCAGGTTGAGGCAGAGAGCCCGTTTATTCTCTAGTTCTCACCCAGGTTGAGTTATAGAGACAGTTTATTCTCTAGTTCTCACCCAGGTTGAGGTAGAGGGAGAGTTTATTCTCTAGTTCTCACCCAGGTTGAGGTAGAGGGACAGTTTATTCTCTAGTTCTCACCCAGGTTGAGGTAGAGGGACAGTTTATTCTCTAGTTCTCACCCAGGTTGAGGTAGAGAGACAGTTTATTCTCTAGTTCTCACCCAGGTTGAGGTATAGAGACAGTTATATATCGTATTTGCTTTCGCGTCCCGCTCTGAGCCTTATGAGATACCCCTTATCTCCTATGATACCTATTGTATCTCCAACGAAACAACTACATGCACCCCACCTGTATGGGGCCCCGCCCCTATGGTGGCACCGCCCATATAACCGTGACTCTGGTCACCAAAACACCCTTCCTATATTTTCGTCCCAGCGTACTGGCTGCGTGCACCATACGTTAACTAGCAGGATGAAAAGATTAAGGAAGGTTCGTAATGTTGAGGGCTTACCGGAGGATTGTTTTTCCCTGGATTCTCCGGAGCTTGTTTCGGCGATGCATGAGACCTGTGCTGGTGGTTCCTCGGCTGACGGCGACGGACCGAGGGGCAGCGTACAAGGTTTGACTAACGGGTCGGCTTGTACAAAGGTGAGGTCTGTGTCAGGCATCGATGTCGGTGTTGGTCGTGCTGTGGAGTATGTTTCGGCACCAGGGCCGGGGCGGCTTGGCGATCGTTCCACTGTAGTGGGCGATGTCCTGGCGATCCTGGAACATGCTGTTGACGCTAATGCTACTACTGCTTTTTCTGCTGACACTGATGTTGACGCTGGAATGTCTAATAATCCCTGCCGCGGGATTCCGCTTTTCCCTCCTCTTGCCAGCTTCATTAATGAAGGTCAGTCGGTGGTGGATGTGGGGGGGTTCGCTGAGCTCTATTTACCTTTTTTACGGGTGAAGGGGCTGACAACGGGGTGCAGGCCGGGGGTACCATGGCTAAGTAGCCAGGTAGCTTCTTTTCTGTGCCCAGGCGGGGATGAACGACGTTCCGCCCGGCCGATGCTTGATAGCATATCGGCTCGGAGGGTGGCAGTATGGACGAATGAGTGGTATACTGCTGCAGGATGGCATTTAGCGGCGGCCAGTGTTATGGCTCAGCTGGCTACTTTCCTATCCAAGATGGCGTCGGGTTGTAGGTCTTTGGGTCCGACCGACATTGTAAACGTGATTCATGTTTGTGGTGTTATAGAGATCTTGACTCAGTCGCAAGCTATAACTGCGGGGAGGATTCGGATGCTATCGACTTTGGTTGTTAGGCATGTTTGGTTGGAGCAGTCTCCTCTTGTGGAAGAGGATAGGTTTTCTCTCCTCACGACTCCTTTTTCCACAGATAGTCTTTTTGGGCGTTCTGTGGAGGCGCAGGCGGTTATTGATCTGGGTCCTACACCACCTCACGCTGTGCAGCCAGAGGTGGGAGCACGGTCTCGTCAACGACTGTGGCGAGATCCTCGACAGGCGGCCATGTTTCCCCCGCCAGTGGTGCCCTGGTTGGAGAGTCAACAGGGTATCGCGAGGCCGCCAGCCTTGGCGGCCGAGGGATCGGCCATTTTGGGTGATTTCGGGTTTGGTAAACCAACCCGTCGTCATTTTGCCGCGAGCAGCCCGCTCCCCGTTCAATCCTCTCTCTGTTACCCTCAGAAGCGGGGCTCTGAGCGTTCTCCTTTGGCTGCGGGCCGCGAACCTTCATTGAAGCGTATGCGACCCCATTCTTCACTTCTCATGGGGGCAGGGGCTGACACCCAGTTGATGGCTGAGCCTGGGTCTGTCCGTGAGAATGTTCCGTTGTCGCGTGGTTCCTACACCGCAGGTTGTGGGTGGGTGGAACCTGGTGTTACAGCTGCCACTAGCTCCAGTGGTCAGCAGGGGGACTCGGTGCCTCTTCTGTTGAATGCTCAGCAGGGGTTACCCCGGCTTCGCCCTCGCCAGGCGGGGTATCGCGCTGTTGCCTCCCACTCCCGTCAAACCGGCAGTGGTCTGCAAAGGAGAGGCGAGCGTGATTTGAGTGGTAGCAATATCACTGCAGGGCTTCGGCGTGTAGGAGCCCATGGGGTCCTCATGCCTTGCGTGTCTAGCTGCGGAACAACTCCTCAGCATGCCCTGGAGGGGTGTTCAGGGGGCGAGTGTGTGTCCACACGTTTGATGACAGCTCCTCCCGTATCAAACCGGCCCTTTCTGTCGGGGTCCCCCCTTGGGTGCTTTGCACGACGGGGGGGACCGGGCCAACTATCTACTGTTCCTTGCGGCCCAGCGTCAGTTGACGGCGGGGGCGCTGTGGGATTATATTCACATATGGCGACGGGAATGCCCTGTGAGTCGGTGGATGCAGAGAACGTTAGAGGCGGGGCTGGTTTTGCAGTTCACACAGCCCCATCCTCCGTTCTCAGGTTTGGTGCCGACCCTATTATTAGGGTCAGACGCAGTGACAGCCCTGGCCGACGAGATCCAATCTCTGTTGGCGAAGCAGGCCGTCGTTGTGGTCCCGAGCGAGGACGCAATGTCAGGCGTCTACTCCCGTTATTTTCTGGTGCCCAAGAAAACAGGGGGGGTCAGACCTATACTGGATCTGTCCGCGTTCAATCGGTTGATTGTAGCGATACCGTTCAGGATGTTGACCGTCCGACTCCTTCTGCTTGCTGTCAGGAGGGGGGACTGGTTCACCTCCATAGACCTGAAGGATGTGTATTTTCACATTCCTATTTTCCCTCCTCACAGGAAGTTCCTACGGTTCCTGTTTCAGGGCGTAGCATACGAGTACCACAGAATGCCGTTCGGTTATTCTCTGGCTCCCCGCACATTCACCAAGTGCGTGGCGGCTACTCTGGGGCCTTTACGTCGTCGGGGGATACGAGTCCTATTCTATCTCGACGACATTCTACTCCTCAGCCGTTCAGAGGAGGTTGCCAGGTCTCATACTCGGCTAGTGGTGGAATTCCTCACCAGCCTGGGTTTTGCTGTGAATTGGAAGAAGAGTACACCTCTTCCCAGTCAACAGGTGGAGTACTTGGGCTTGACATTGAGGTCGAGACCCATGATTGCGACCCTCTCTGAGCGGCGTCGGGGGGATCTCCGTCGCGCGCTCGAGGGTCTCCGTCTGGAAGGGACGGTTACGGCGCTGCAGGTGATGCGTCTGCTGGGCCTTATGTCAGCTGCTCACACGGTGGTTCCTCTTGGCCTCCTCTTTATGAGGAGGATACAGAGGTGGTTTCTCTCTTTGAGAATAGATCCGGTGAGGGGCAAAAGGAAATGGTTGACGGTTCCTTTTGCGATATGGGGAGATCTCGCCCATTGGAAGAGGCTGGGTATCCTCTCCATTGGGGTCCCCATGGGCAGCAGGGGCTCACACGTCACGGTCTTCACCGACGCCTCTCTCACAGGTTGGGGAGGGATGTGTCGGACCCATGCAGTGGGGGGCAGCTGGACAGGTCATGCTGGCCCGGCTACCCTGCATATCAATGTGTTGGAGTTGAAGGCGGTTCTTCTGGTCCTCAAACGGCTCCACCGCCTGGTGGTAGGCAGGCACGTTTTGGTCAGGACGGACAATGTGACGGCGGCGGCGTATATCAACAGGCAGGGTGGACTCGTTCCGCCCGCCTGCTCCGGGCGGCGCGCGAACTGTTGCTATGGGCATCCCGCAGGCTGCGCAGTCTGAGGGCGCTCCACGTTCCTGGTACGGAGAATGTGGGGGCGGATATAATGTCTCGGGGCGGTCTTCGTCGCGACGAGTGGGAACTCCGCCCTGACATAGTCAGACAGATCTGGGATCGGTTCGGGGAGGCCTCGGTAGATCTGTTTGCGTGCCGACGTTCTCACAAGTGCCCCTTGTGGTTCTCGCTTAGTCAAGCAGATCATCCCCCCTTGGGGGTGGATGCCTTCTCGACCTTTCCGTGGCCGCCCGGTCTTCTGTACGCCTTCCCTCCTGTACAGCTGTTGAGTCAGCTGTTGGAGCGGATACGGAGGGAGCGCAGGACGGTGATCCTGGTCGCGCTGGACCGGGGCACGTCAGTGTGGTTCCCGGTCTTAATCCAGCTTCTGGTCGCTCCTCCTTGGGTCATTCCGTGGTCAGCGACGGCCCTCTCACAGCACGACGGAGTGTTTTTCCAGCCTCCGGTGTTGGGTCAACGCCTGGTGGTGTGGCTGGTGGGAGGGTGAGTCTGGAGAGGATGGATCCCTTAGTGGTTGATACCATCCGGTGTGCGCATGCTCCCTCCACTGTTGCGGTTTACGCGGGCAGGTGGCGTGCATTCCAAGAGTGGTGTAAGGGGGGGGGCTGGGACCCAGTCTCCTGCCCCCTGGATGCTGTTCTGAGTTATCTCCAGTCTCTTCTTGGTAGGCTGTCGGCTTCAACGGTGAGGGTATATGCGGCAGCTATATCCTCCTATCATGAGGGTTTTGAGGGGACTGTTTTGTTCAGCCACCCTCTTGTGAAGCGTTTCCTGCTTGGCGCTCGACGCGTTAAGCCGGTGCAACGCTCCTTGGCTCCGACATGGGATCTTCAGTTGGTCCTCGGTCGGTTGTCCTTGGCCCCGTTTGAGCCGCTCGAGCAGGCGCCTTTGGGACAGCTGTCCTTCAAGACCGCGTTCCTACTGGCTGTCACTTCCGCTAAACGCGTAGGTGAGCTCTGTGCTCTCTCGGTACGTCCAGAGTGCCTGTCTTTTCGGACCGATTGCGGTGCCACTCTGCGACCTAATCCTGCTTTCGTGCCTAAGAATATCCGGAGTTCCTTCCGCTCCTGGGATATTGTGGTTCAGGCTTTTCGTCCTCCTCCTCACACTAGTGAGTTAGATGCGTTCACCTGTCATGTCCAGTCCGTGCTTTGGGGATTTACCTCAGCCGTACTCAGGACTTCAGGGTTACCGACCAGCTTTTTGTCTGTTACGGTGGGGCTCGTGTTGGTAAGGCACTGTCGAAGCAGCGCCTGTCCCATTGTTTGTGCGAGGGTATTACCCTCTGCTACACGTTGGCTGGGCAGGATCCCCCTGGGGGCATCAGGGCGCACTCCACTCATGGGGTGGCTGCCTCTGCCGCTCTCCTGGGTGGGGCCTCGGTGGAGGACATCTGTGCTGCGGCTTCATGGTCCTCCCCGGGCCCCTTTGTAAGGTTTTACCTCATGGACATGACCGGGGGTTCTGTCTCCCAGGCGGTTCTGGGGTCTGTGGCCTTTCCTGCTTCCCGTCCTTTGGTCGGGTAGCAGGAGTGTATGGGTATGGGCCACAGTGTGTTGAGTCACACGTGGTTCCGCCTGTACGGTGTGTTCAAGGGGTTCTAGTTCCCTCTTGTTCGCATTCAGGTGGAGTTGACTGTGCCCCCCCTTCATTAGGAAGGATGGGGTGACAGGGCTCCCCGCACCCCTTGATGTGGGCTTACGGGTCCTCAGGGGGTACATTTGTCGGGTCTCGCGTCCGCTCTTCCCCATATATCATAAGGCTCAGAGCGGGACACGAAAGCAAATACGATATATAACGATAGGTTATGTAGATAACCTAGTTATATTAGTATTGGCTGAGCGTCCCGCTCTGCGCGGCCCTGAGTTCCCTCTTGAGGGATCTTTTCCTGGGACGGGATTTGGCGAGGAAGGGTGTTTTGGTGACCAGAGTCACGTTATATGGGCGGTTCCACCATAGGGGCGGGGCCCCATACATGTGGGGTACATGTAGTTGTTTCCTTGGAGATACAATAGGTATCATAGGAGATACGGGGTATCTCATAAGGCTCAGAGCGGGACGCTCAGCCAATACTAATATAACTAGGTTATCTACCTAATAACCTATCGTTTATTCTCTAGTTCTCACCCAGGTTGAGGCAGAGAGACAGTTTATTCTCTAGTTCTCACCCAGGTTGAGGTAGAGGGACAGTTTATTCTCTAGTTCTCACCCAGGTTGAGGTAGTGAGACGGTTTATTCTCTAGTTCTCACCCAGGTTGAGAAAGAGAGACGGTTTATTCTCTAGTTCTCACCCAGGTTCAGGTAGAGGAACAGTTTATTCTCTAGTTCTCACCCAGGTTGAGGCAGAGGTACAGTTTATTCTGATTCTCACCCAGGTTGAGATAGAGAGATAGTTTATTCTCTAGTTCTCGCCCAGGTTGAGGTAGAGAGACAGTTTATTCTCTAGTTCCCACCCAGGTTGAGGTATAGACAGTTTATTCTCTAGTTCTCACCCAGGTTGAGGTAGAGAGACAGTTTATTCTCTAGTTCTCACCCAGGTTGAGGTAGAGGGACAGTTTATTCTCTAGTTCTCACCCAGGTTGAGGTAGAGGGACAGTGTATTCTCTAGTTCTCACCCAGGTTGAGGTAGAGAGCCAGTTTATTCTCTAGTTCTCACCCAGGTTGAGGTAGAGGGACAGTTTATTCTCTAGTTCTCATGCAGGTTGAGGTAATAGAGACAGTTTATTCTCTAGTTCGCACCCAGGTTGAGGTAGAGAGACAGTTTATTCTCTAGTTCTCACCCAGGTTGAGGTAGAGAGACAGTGTATTCTCTAGTTCTCACCCAGGTTGAGGTAGAGGGACAGTGTATTCTCTAGTTCTCACCCAGGTTGAGGTAGAGAGACAGTGTATTCTCTAGTTCTCACCCAGGTTGAGGTAGAGAGACAGTGTATTCTCTAGTTCTCACCCAGGTTGAGGTAGAGGGACAGTGTATTCTCTAGTTCTCACCCAGGTTGAGGTAGAGGGACAGTGTATTCTCTAGTTCTCACCCAGGTTGAGGTAGAGGGACAGTGTATTCTCTAGTTCTCACCCAGGTTGAGGTATAGAGACAGTTTATTCTCTAGTTCTCACCCAGGTTGAGGTAGAGGGACAGTTTATTCTCTAGTTCTCACCCAGGTTGAGATAGAGAGACAGTTTATTCTCTAGTTCTCACCCAGGTTGAGGTAGAGGGACAGTTTATTCTCCAGTTTTCACCCAGGTTGAGGTAGAGAGACAGTTTATTCTCTAGTTCTCACCCAGGTTGAGGTAGAGAGCCAGTTTATTCTCTAGTTCTCACCCAGGTTGAGGTAGAGAGACAGTTTATTCTCAGTGATGGGCAGTAGCTAGCTACAAGTAGCGACGCTACATAGCTTAACTACAATTCTCAGTAGCATGATGGTAGCGTCGCTACTTTTTAACCAGGGTAGCGGTCTCTGTAGCGGAGCTATTTATAGAACGAAGTAGTGACGTAGCGACGAGGAACCACTACGCGCTAATGTCGGGAGAAACAGTCTAGACTATAAAGATTGTGAGGAGAAAAAAAAACTCCCCGTAGAAAACCCACTATGATTGGTTGGTTGGTTTAGATATGAGTATGACGACTCACGATTGGGTATGGTAGGCCAAAACATTACGGGTAGGCCAATCAGAGGCAGGATAGGGCGGGACTCCAACCCGCAAATCAGGAAGTGAAATTCGAAACACAGACCACTGAATGAGAATGAATTAATGCAATTTAACAGATTACATGAACCAGTCCGCGCGAAATAATGGCAGAGGGATTCGATAGAGGTGGGTAGAGGGACAGTTTATTCTCTAGTTCTCACCCAGGTTGAGGTAGAGGGCCAGTTTGCCTCGGTGGAGCTCCAGAGTGATGTAATCTCCCCTCTGACCCTCTCCATGGAGCAGGACGCCCTCGGCCTGGCGGCTCTTGAAGTGCAGAGAGATCACGTCCTTCACCGTCGACATAGACTTCTGGTTGAACCGGTAGAGCAGGGAGCTTCTGCCGTCAAAGTCTGCAACATCTGACTCTAGTAGAAAGACAATCAACAATTGACAATGTAAGAGAGCTTCATCACAAGAGTGGCTGCCTGTCATTAGAAGCCAATTTGTTTGCAGTGATGTATTGTCATAGCTCAGAGGGCTTCTCACGTTATAAGGCTAATGCTAATGCGACGGCACGGTGGAAGATAATTTGTCACGCTGGAGGATATTTCCATCCAATCTCAAACGCATACCTGTTATTTTCCTATACTCTCTTGTTCACCCCTGCCTTTCATACAGAATTGATTTGTGTATGTCCCGAAGAACATGGTTGAGACCTGTTATTAGTTTCAGGGTATTTTCAGCTTTACCTATATATATACTTCTGCAGAGAGACACACACTCATGCATAGATTCATGAATGTATGGATTGCGAGTCTGTAATGCAACAGTATGAGCACTGTCAAGCAATTCACTCTCTCTCTCTCTCTCTCTCTCTCTCGCTCCCCCCACCTCCCATCTCCCTCTATGCATAATTTTAAGCTCAACCTCAATGCACAGTTTGAGATATAAGAGAAGACCCAGTCTATAGGTTGATTCAATGATTCAGTTCAATCTCCAATCTTTCAAATTGAAAATAGTTTCCAGGAAGAGCTGTGTCGTTATAGACCAGGAATATTAAGACCAGCATTTATTATCTTTTAAAATAGATTCATTGGAAACCTCTCGCCCGACAGCAATCGATGATTAATCAAACAAGTTGAGAAACAGCAGTTCTTCGGAAATACGGCACACTTATTTTTCATTTTTAATTACTATGATATTAAGCAAGGTGTGTGCTGGGAAGCCGTTATTAATGGCACACTCATTAAATCACCGTTAATACAGGAATCACGCTGTGGAACGATTATGCATTTCGAGAGTGCTCACTCAGGGATAATTATAATAATCTTTCACATTACAGTAATTCACTGGCTTATCCAGTTAGCGCTATTTCACAATGTGCAAGAGGTGTCCCACTCACTTCCCGCATCATTCTATTTAGGATCACCCATGGAAGAGGCTGCTTGTCAACTTTGCTGTCCTGTCATTACCCATCTCTTTTGGCTACTGTCTCCATAGCTACACTGTGCTCGCTCAGCGTATTCCGTTGTCATGTGTCATCACAAAAGTCCAGTCCTTCCAACCCCAACCCCCTAATATCACCGCTGTGTGCCTCCGACATGTGAAATGACAAGTGAGAGCTTCCTGGTCTGGTTAGTTATGAGTCAGCAAGCTAACGTTATGCGAGCAAGCATTACTGTCACTAATATTGGCGGTAAACACTGAATATAGATATCACAGTGTGTTTGACAACAAGCTAGCTTATAGCCAGTCTTTCTCCCCAAAACACTGCTTTTGGCAGATCCTCCATGGCCCATCGCATGTCCCAAGTGCCATCCACCTGTCCTCGGACAGTGACTGATGGCTTGGTTTCTGAGAGGTTAAACCATGAGAATAATGGTATCAATCCATCTGTAATCAGAACCATTAAGTGTCCACACCCACTACCACTGTTTACGCAGGGAATTGGAGCATATTCCAATACCAGGTGGCAGTCGCCTACCTTTTTAACTCTGATAGAAAGGGACAGGAGAGACAATGAATGAACTGGACTATCAAGACTCGCTCTGAGGGGGAGGAGCTCTTGCAAAGTAATTGCTAGCATATCTGCTTGCCTCAAAACCTATAGTTTCCCGTAAACACGTGTAATTACATATAAATGGGTAATCGCTATCGCCGATGGGATCATTGGAATTATTCTTTTTGAGTACCTCCTGGCTAAGGTAAGGACCCCACCCCCTATGTCTATTTTACCGAACCTGAAACATGTTTCTGTAACGATCATAGTGTCTTACTTTACCGGACCAAAACCTCGCATTTTCGAGGTAAGACTCCCCCCTTGATGATTTCGTGAAGGCACATGTGTACTGTCTTTGATTTGGGGTTTCAGGGAATCAACCAGAACGATTTGGTCTTATTGCATATAACACGTTTTATCTCGCGATCTATGGAAAAAGACTGGATTATTTCGGAAGTGGCCGATGTTTAGCGTGTAATAAACTACAAACTACAGTGTGTAGAAACAAACAATTTTTTACATGTTGGACTACAAATAGTGTCTGTAAAATGAGCCATACTATTGTCTCCATAGTTATAATATAGAATATACAATAGCTCCGCAAAGATAGTGAAATATCGTGAAAATGGTCAAGAAAAGCTGGCGCTAGAAAGTGCAGATGGTGAAAAGGGCTTGGCTGTCAATGAGTTAAAGTCTGGGTTCCTTGTTTTCCAGTAGGGAATTTCCATAAGCTATTATGCACGGGAATCCCTTTTATCTTTAATTATTTCTCTTTCTCGACACTTAGTTGTATGGCTGGTGCATTTCTATGCATAGTGTGCATTACACAAAGTAATACAGCTCTGTCCACTGTACATTCCGTCCAAATGTGGCAGGATGTAAGCGTTTTATCCCTTTAATTGTCATTTGGAGCAGGGAGGGGGTACATTGATCAGGGCTATCTATGCACTCACTTCACCCTATAGTCCAATAAGTGAAGCAAGATGCGCAGCCAGCATGAAATGTAACCATAGTTATTAGCAGGCCCGTTTCTTGCCATATGCGGACTATGCGGTTGCATAAGGCCCCTGAAACCACCAGGGGGCCCCCTAAAATGGCAAAAAGAATTAAATAAATCTATTTTTTTTCTTTACTCAATACACTGTATATATATAAATATCCTGTAGGGATTTTTTTCTTCTTAACTCTTTGCCCGCCAAACCCGAGAAAATTCTGGGTTTCGTTGCCAACCATTGAGCGCCAAACCCGACCTCATATAATGCATATAAACATAAAATTCTGAAAACTTGCAATATATTTTTTCTTAGTTTATATGTACATAACAAACTGGGAACGTTTCATAGTGATATCTATTAAAATATATTTTTTGCCTATTAGGGGGTACAGTAATCGGTTGTGTTGAGTTTGTTACTACACTGTTTGTAGCCTGCGTGTAGTTCTGTTCAGTTCAATAACATCATTATTATTATGTTATTCAGTTATCAGTTATGTGGTTGAGATGTATATTACTAATGGTTTGATTAGGTATTGTGTTTGTAAATAGCTGTTTCAAATAAAAATGTATGGCATTTTACAATACAGAACTTTGAAGGCGTTTTCCCAAAAATACGTTTTTATGCGTTTTTCTTACACACTTGGATAAACATGTACCATTTCCCTAGCACCTACACACACACACACACACCATACTTTCCACATTTCTTCCTATATATACCCTGCATCTTTGTCCAGAGGGGTTTGTTGATATATCATTCATAGCCTGATTTATAGTACATTTATACCAAAAAACCTGGCGAAAATAGATTTTTTATGACTGTAGACAGCATTTCCTGATTTATGGGATGATAAAAAGACATTGCCACAATCCCTTCTGGACAAAGTTCACTGTGTTATGTGTCAACATAATGAAACAAATCTTTTTAATCTGGCATCATCCAATGTTGGTGATGTTTACCCTGGCGACATATGCTAATTAGTGCATATTTAATTAGGTAACGCCTCTTTTGCATATATAAACATAAGATCTCAGAAAACTTGCAATCCATTTTTTCTTAGTTGTTATGTACATAACAAACTGGGAATGTTTCATAGTGATATCTATTCAAATATTTGTTTTGCCTATTCACCTGGGGTGTCTCGCCTTAAGTTGATTCAGCCTACAGCAAGTGAAGCCAGTGGGGTAGTGAATGTACACACTATTTCTCTGTTCCTCATCTCTGTAGTGAGCGGCAAACCTGAAGCTATGATGCAGGATCATTTAGAACAGTGTCCAATGGACGATTACGGTGGGGTGTGTGAGGTCCATTTATAGAGAGTCATGTTTGCAAAATGGGCCCCATGTCTACTGGCGCTACCCGATTCTGGCCATCCTTACTGCTGAGTAAGGTAGAGCTCAGTGTAATAACTGTATACCATGGATTTATTTTATTTTAAATCTTTATTTGTAAAATCGAATTTGTAAAGGATAGGCAAAAATAAGCATGTGCTTCAGCCTATTCCTTTTTTCAGTCGTTGATTTTGGATTTTGTGAGTGAGCTTGTCTTGAATATGTACATTTGTGATATTTTTTTACTTTCCTTTTGTAAGTCCACACGGGTGTGTTTGTCTGTAAACAAGACCAAAAAATTATTCATTCATTCATTCACATGTAAATACAAACAATATAAAACAAAAACAAATCATCGATCGAAATGCAAAAAGAAAACGTGAAATAGAGAACCTGATAACAAAGAGTCTGGTGATGTTTAATGCTAGTAGACTTGTACAGGTCATTACACAACAAGAATTGACTGTACCTTAACCCATTCACTACCACACACACAACAGAAGGTTAACATAACAGTGCCATTATTACATGAAAGCATCTGTCCAGAAACGTCGGCACCGTGATATGGTAGACTTATCCACAAAAGGGCTGAAGGTGTAGAATTATTAAATGGTTGAAAATCCCCTCCGACTGAATGTGGCAATCTGTTGTTTAACATTCACTAATGAGACACCACACCACAATGCCATAATATTGAATTGATTTACAGAGCAAAAACCATGCTTGGCTAATGAATGAAGTAGTATGAATATAATGAAATATGTGATATTTCCAGGAGTGTGACTAAGGTTGATCTAATGCTGGTTGTTAATATTAGACAGCTGTGGTTGAAGGTCAGACCAGGACACCCAGGGAGAGTGACTGAGGGTGGAGTGAGATGACGTCTCTTGGGAGCAGCATCTCCGGCAGGGCCAGATGTGCTCTTGGCAGGCCATGTAGGAGAAGGCAAAGAGAGAGTGAATGACAGAATATCAGCATAAACAGAGCTGCCAACCCTCACACACATGAGACACACACGCAACTGGTCCTCATCACACATTCTCACACCACACCGGGGCGACAGTGGCTCAGGAGGTATAGAGCAGTCGTCTGGCAATCCGGAGCTTTCCCGGTTCGATTCCCGCTCCTCCCAGGCAGCGTGTCGATGTGTCCTTGAGCTAAGGGGAACTATTTTACTATTTCTTTCACTATTTGGGCACTTTTACACAATTCCTGTGAGTCTATGGAACACCTCTGTAAGGTTTTTTTTCCAAAAAAAAAATCATTGTTTTGTATTTCTAATCAAGTACTCAAAACCAGCATTTTTCTACCTCAAGATCTTAAGCCGTTTTGAGGCTGGGCTCCAACCACTGTGTGGCCTGGTGCCAACTGCCACATCAACTGCCACATTATTATGCAGCTGAGAAATCTCTGACATCACAGATATGCACATTTTCAGATGACTCAGTTCAGTGAGGGTGAATATTGTGAGAGGAGAATTGGAAGAATGCGCCAATATGAGAATTAGAGACATAGATCCTATTAATATAAGTCCACATAGTTAGGAAACAATGCTAAACACTGAAAAAGGCCATTTATAAGATAGTTCCCCCCCCTAATTGCTCCCGATGAGCAGGTTGGCACCTTGCATGGTTGCCTCCGCCTTTCGTGTGTGAATGTGTGAGTGAATGTGTGAATGAAGGGGTAAAATGTGAGTAACAAATTGTAAAGCGCTTTGGATAAAAGCTCTATATAAAAAAGCAGCCATTTACCTATTTCTCACTTGAGCCTGTTTTGCAGAACACAGAGAACAGACAACAGGATGTCCTCTAAAGATAAGGCAGGGCCAGTGGCAGGAAAAAAGAGGGACCTATTGTTTTATTTTTCAAAGGATCAGACACCCAATAAAATCAAAGGCCCATCAGACACAACAGCAACAACAACAACTGGAGTAAGGATTAGAAAAAAGTGCCACGCTCGCCCAATTTCTCACTCGAAGGTTTTCTCCAAAGTTGCCATCCCTGAATAAATATAGGAATATCAATAGAGGCCTTGCACATAATGTTTATGTAGTTGTCTTTCTTCCACCATGGCTGCCTGTAACATAGCAACCATTGTTTTGTATGGCAATGGAACTGACAATTCCATTGTTATGTGTTGATATGAGAAATATATGTCTTATTATTGGATCTTCTAAACAACTCACAGTATAATAGTAATGTAATGCTTCGCCAGTGTTTTACCTGCACAGCAATTGGGCATTTCCTTTAAAAAGTGGTAACCAATGGTTACATGCAGCGTATACTGGAAGATAGAGAATTACACAAACATTCAGTGCAAGGCCTCTTATTCAAGTATAATGCAGTTTAACAGTGCTTGAAACATTTGGAACGGTTTACCCCCCATGTTCCAGCAAGAAAGGGAGTACATAAGATATGTTGGTACACACACTGTACTACATTTGGTACTCAACTCTCTTGGTAAACAATTTGCTTTTGTTTTATAAAACTTGTTTCTTGCAACTTTGGCAAAATAGCACCTCAATGAGAGCCCAGATTATGTTATCTGTAATGCACATTCATAGCTCCCTCTTAGTAGAATCAGCTCAAGACAGATAATGTTAGTTAGTAATCACTTGATGAGTTGATAAAAACATTAGCTATCAAACTGCATACTTCTACACACATAGCTAGTTAGCTCCCTCTCAGTAGAATCAGCTTAAAGGAACAGTCCAACATTTTGGGAAATTAGCTTATTTAACATCTTCCCTGGAGTACTTTTGTCATCTCTGTGCGTGCATTAGGCATCGGGAATGCCTGCACCGTTAGCCTAGCTTAGCATCATTCACTGGAAGTAGGTTACACATTTAGCCTATTTACCAACAGTCACAAAATACACTCCAAAAAAATTTGCTTTTTTTTGACAATTTTCACAATATTTCACGATCTTTGCGGAGCTATCGTATATTCTATATTATAGCTATGGAGACAATAGTATGGCTCATTTGACAAACACTATATAAGTAAAAAAGCGCTCGTTTCTACATACCCTCGTTCGTTCACAATCCCAAAATAAACATTGCCCCGTTTCAAAATAATCCAGGCTGGTTTTCTAGATTGTGAGATAAAGTGTGTTTTGTGCAGCGTATGCGCAAATCTCGCGGCTGCTCACTTGAAACCTATAGTATTGCCAGGTCAAAGGTAGACACATGACTTTGTTTCTTCACAAAGCCGGGGGGGGGGGGGGGGGGGGGGGGGCTTTACATATAGGATCAATACATATAACGTTAGGTAGCCCTCATCCGTTTTCTTCATCTGCTCGGGCCAGACTATAGACGGAGCTGAATAGGTTTCCTCATCGGTCGGTTTGATTATAGTTTTTTTTAACCTTTTACCAGTAGTGCTCAGTCTAACATAGTCCAACATCATAGTCTGGTGGAAACGCACCTTATCATCCATAATCATCATCCATATAATCCGTTTAGTCTTCTTCATAATATCCAATAGTTCGCTTGCCATTGCATTGCAGGCTATTGTGTGCTCGGGCCAGACTATACCACAGAGCCGAATAGGTTTCCTCATCGGTCGGTTTGATTATAGTTGTTTTACATTTTACCAGTAGTGCTTAGTCCAACATAGTCTGGTGGAAACGCACCTTATCGTCCATAATCATCATCCATATAATCCATTTTGTCTTTTTCATAATATCCAATAGTTCGCTCTAGGCGATCGCGATTGTCGAACATGTCCTGCTCACTGCTGCTCACAACGAGTACCTAGTTGTTTGGGGGCTGTGGAGCTGGTACTAAGATGGCCCATGCATGTTCATAAGGTAGGCGATACTGCCACCTGGTGATATTCGATCGTCATTGCAATTCCAAAGTAGGCAGATGTGCCAGGGAGCTCCGGCTGAGTGTTTAGAACGGGGATCAAAGGGAAAATATCAAAGGATCCAAAACTAGTATACTCGTTATTGGCGCTCAAGCGTTGGCGGCGAAACACGAGTGTACTCGTTATTGACGCCCAATGGGTTAAGGAATTCATAGTTTTCACGTTATGTTGAATAATCAACGACCAAATCGCTGTCTACATGATTTTATTTAGAATTTCTTTCTGTGCATTTCCTGTCAAATCGCTTAAACGTGAAGTGTCCACATGTTTTCACTTCATATTCTTTGCGTTTTCCTATCCTGACAATGATCCAACCTGAGAGCGGAGCCTTGACCCCACAGTTGGAGGCCGGCAGGCAGATGCTCTTGACATTATTGTCACAATCACGGCGAGAGCCTCCATATCTCCGCCTGCTTCCACTCCCTTATATGGGCAGCTTCCGACTCCATCATCCCCACGCTGTCATCTGGCAACAATCAGCCCAGCTGAGAGTCGTCAGCTCATCACCAGCCCGGATATCAACCCTACGGATCCTGCTCCTGATCGTCTCAGTGTTATCCTATCAACCTAGGTACGAGGACGTACCCAACCTTGCTGCTCTGTCTGTGTTGCCTGCCTTGTCCTAACCTCTGTTCTCCCTGTGCCCAGGA